>NW_022437017.1:241851-328238 GCF_009761245.1 Sapajus apella | reverse complement strand
TTTTTTTTTTTTTTTTTTTTTTTTTTTTTTTTTTTTTTTTTTTTTTAAGATGGGGTTTCACTCTTGTTGCCCAGCCGGAGTTCACGGGTGCCATCTTGGCTCATTGCAACCTCTGCCTCCTGGGTTCAAGCAATTCTCCTTAGCCTCTAGAGTAGCTGGGATTACAGATGGCCGTCACCATGGCTGACCAATTTTTATGTTTTTAGTAGAGACGAGTTTCACCATGTTGGCAAGGATGGTCCTGAACTCCTAACCTCAGGTGATTCTCCCGAGTCGGCCTCCCAAAGTGCTGGGATTACAGGTGTGAGCCACTGTGCCCAGCCTGATTTTGTTTTGTTGTGGAGTTGCAGGAGTTCGTATATTTTGGGTACTAATCTCTTATGAGATATGTGATAGGGACATGCGTTCTCTCATTCTGTAGGTTGTGTTTTTATTCTGTTGAGAACATCCTTTGGTGAATAGAAGTTTTAAATTTTGATATAGTCCATTTTATCTATTGTGATTGCTTGTAGTTCAAGCAGCCAAAGCATATTTCTGAGAAATCCAGTATCATGAAATTTCACCCAATATTTTTTTTCTAAGTCTTCTATACTTTTAGCTTTTAAGTGTAAGTCTTGATTAAAGTTAGCATTTGTACAAGATGTAAAGTGATGGTCCACTTTTATCTTTTCTATTTTTTTTTTTTTTTTTTTTTCGGAGACGGAGTTTCGCTCTTGTTACCCAGGCTGGAGTGCAATGGGGCGATCTCGGCTCACCGCAACCTCCGCCTCCTGGGTTCAAGCAATTCTCCTGCCTCAGCCTCCCGAGTAGCTGGGACTACAGGCACGCGCCACCATGCCCAGCTAATTTTTTTGTAGTTTTAGTAGAAACGGGGTTTCACCATGTTAACCAGGATGGTCTCGATCTCTTGACCTCGTGATCCACCCGCCTCGGCCTCCCAAAGTGCTGGGATTACAGGCTTGAGCCACCGCGCCCGGCCTTCTATTTTTTGAGACCGGGTTTCACCATGTTGGCCAGGCTGGTCTTGAACTCCTGACCTCAGGTGATCCACCTGCCTCGGCCTCCCAAAGTGCTGGGATTACAGGCGCAAGCCACCACGCCCAGCCTCCACTTTTATTCTTTTACAGGTAGATACCCAGTTTTTCCAACACCAGTTTTTGAAAGATTGTCCTTTTTCTATTCAAATTACTTTGGCACTGGTGTCAGTAATCATTTGGTCATATGTGAGCATTTATTTCTAGGCTTTTCTATTCTGTTCCATTAGCCAGTGTGTACTTATGTCAGTACCATGCCTTTTTTTTTTTTTCCTTTCATTGAAACCTTGAACTCCTGGGTGCAAGCAATCCTCCAGCCTCAGCCTCCCAAGTAGCTAGGACTACAGGCATGTACCATCTTGCCTGGCTAATTAGAACTTTTTTTTTTTTTTTTTTTTTTGAGACGGAGTTTCGCTCTTGTTACCCAGGCTGGAGTGCAATGGCGCGATATCGGCTCACCGCAACCTCCGCCTCCTGGGTTCAGGCAATTCTCCTGCCTCAGCCTCCTGAGTAGCTGGGATTACAGACAACGTGCCACCATGCCCAGCTAAGTTTTTGTATTTTTAGTAGAGACGGGGTTTCACCATGTTGACCAGGATGGTCTCGATCTGTTGACCTCGTGATCCACCCGCCTTGGCCTCCCAAAGTGCTGGGATTACAGGCTTGAGCCACCGCGCCCGGCCCTAATTAGAACTTTTATGTGGAGATGGGGTCTTGCTAAGTTGCCCAGGCTGGTCTTGAATTCCTTGCCTTGAGCAATCCTTTCACTCTGCCCTTCCAGAGTGTTGGGATTACAGGCATGAATCACTGCACCCAGCCTCATTGTCTTTTGATTACTGTAGTGTTCTAGTAAATTTTGTAATCAGGAAGTATGGGTCCTCAAACTTTGTTCTTTTTCAAGGTTGTTTTGATATTAAATGTCCCTAGACATTTCAAATGAATTTTAAATTGGGTCTTTGTATTTCTATGTAAAAGGCTGTTTGGATTTTGATAGGGACCACATTGACTCTGTAGATTGATTTGGTTAGTATTCTTAACAGTAGTCTTGGAATTTATAAAAATGTCATGTCTTTCCATTTATTTATGTCTTTTCAAATTTGTTTCAGCAACATTTTGTAGTTTTTAGTGTACAGGTTATTGGCTTCTGAAATTTATTTTAGTTATTTTATTCTTGGATGCCTTTGTAATTTTTATTAGCTCTTTTTCAGATGGTTCATTGTTAATTTTTTTTTTTTTTTCTTTTTTGAGACGGAGTTTCACTCATGTTACCCAGGCTGGAGTGCAATGGCGCGATCTCGGCTCACCGCTACCTCCGCCTCCTGGGTTCAGGCAATTCTCTTGCCTCAGCCTCCTGAGTAGCTGGGATTACAGGCACGCGCCACCATGCCCAGCTAATTTTTTGTAGTTTTAGTAGAGACGGGGTTTCACCATGTTGACCAGGATGGTCTCGATCTCTTGACCTCGTGATCCACCCGCCTCAGCCTCCCAAAGTGCTGGGATTACAGGCTTGAGCCACCGTGCCCGGCCTCATTGTTAATTTATAGAAATACAACTGATGTTTGTATGTTGATTTTGAATTGTTACATTGCTGAATTCATTTTTATGCTCTAATATTTAATTTTTCCTTTGTGGAGTCTTCTCTATACAGGATCATATAATTGTAAACACACATAATTTTATAATTCCTTTCCAAATTGGATTCTTTTGTTTCTTACTCTTATTTCTCTTGCAACTACCAATACTGTATTGAATAGAAGTGGTAAAAGTGGGCCGGGCGCGGTGGCTCACGCTTGTAATCCCAGCACTTTGGGAGGCCGAGGCGGGTGGATCATGAGGTCAAGAGATCGAGACCATCCTGGTCAACATAGTGAAACCCCGTCTCTACTAAAAATACAAAAATTAGCTGGGCATGGTGGCGCACGCCTGTAGTCCCAGCTACTCGGGAGGCTGAGGCAAGAGAATTGCTTGAACCCAGGAGGCGGAGGTTGCGGTGAGCCGAGATCGCGTCATTGCACTCCAGCCTGGGTAACGAGTGAAACTCCATCTCAAAAAAAAAAAAAAAAAAAAAAGAAGTGGTAAAAGTGGGTATTCTTGTCTTTTTCATGATATTAGGGGCAAAGCTTTCAGTCTTTCACCACTGACCAGGTTACCTGTAGGTTTTTCATATGTGCCTTTATCCTATTAGGGAAGTTTCCTTACATTCCTGGTTTATTGAACGTATTTTTTTCTTTTTCTTCTTTTGTAAAGATGGGGTTTTGCCATGTTGGTCAGGCTGGTCTCAAACTCCCAACTTCAGGTGATCCGACTGCCTCAGCCTCCCAAAGTGCTGGGATTACTGCGTGGCTTACCCACGCACTGGGATTACAGTGCGTGGGTAAGCCACCATGCCTGGCCTGTATCTTTTTTTTTTTTTTTATTTTTTTTTTTTTGAGACGGAGTTTCGCTCTTATTACCCAGGCTGGAGTGCAATGGCGCGATCTCGGCTCACCGCAACCTCCGCCTCCCGGGTTCAGGCAATTCTCCTGCCCCAGCCTCCTAAGTCGCTGGGATTACAGGCACGAGCCACCATGCCCAGCTGATTTTTTGTATTTTTAGTAGAGACGGGGTTTCACCATGTTGACCAGGATGGTCTCGATCTCTTGACCTCGTGATCCACCCGCCTTGGCCTCCCACAGTGCTGGGATTACAGGCTTGAGCCACCGCGCCCGGCCGTATCTTTTTTTTTTAATCAAAGTATTCAGTTTTGTCAAATTTATTTGCACCAGTTGAGATAATAAATATGTTTTTTCTTAGATTCATGAATGGTGCATTACTACATTGCTACATGTTGAAACATCCTTGCATCACAGGAACACATCCTACATTTATAACCCTTTTAATAATCCTGCTGAATTCAGTTTGCTAGTATTTTGTTAATAATTTATGCTTCAATATTCAGGAAGGATATTGGTCTGTAGCTTCTCTTCTTAACGTCTTTAACACTTTCATGTCAAAATGAGGCTGGCCACATTAAATGAATAGAAAGTGGTCCCTGTTTTCCAATTTTATCTTTTCCAAAAACTAAGTTTTGGTATCACTGATATTCTCTGCTGTTTTTCTGTTATTTATCTCTGCTCTAATCTCTATTACTTGCCTTTCTGTATTCTTTTTAAAAAATAGAGATGAAGTCTTGCTGTATTGCCCAGGCTGACCTGCCGTGGCCATTCACAGGTGCAGTCATGGTGCACTACAGCCTGAACTCTTGGGCACAAGTGATCCGCCTGCTTCAGCCTTCTGAGTAGCTGGGACTGCAGACATTTACCACCATAGCCAGCTTTTCTACAAATTTAAAAAAAGCTTGCTCTTCTATTTCTAGTCCTGTAAGTTATACAATTAGATTATTTATTGGAGCTCTTTCTCTTTCTTCCTTTTCAATAAAGGCATTCTCTCTATAAAATTTTCTCTTGGCACTGGCCATTGCTAAATCTCATAAGTTTTGGTGTGTTTTTTGTTTTCATTGGTCTCCAGGTATTTTCTGTTTTCTCTTGTGATTTCTTATTTGACCCATTAGTTGTTGGAGAGTGAATTGTTTAATTTGTGCATATTTGTGAATTTGCCTTCTAATATTGACTTCTAGTTTTAGTGTGTTCAGAAAAGATACCTTTTATGATTTCAGGTTTTTAAATGATATGAAGATTTGTGTCTTCGTGATGGTCTGTGCTGGAGCATGTTCTATGTGCACGTGAGCAGAATGTCTGTTCTGCTGTTATTATGCAGAGTAGTCTAGTTGTTTTATTGTGTTGTTCAAGTTCTTTATATTCTTATGGATCTTATGTCTGGTTGTTCTATCCATTTTGGAGTCGGAAGTCTCAAACTTTTATTGTAGAACTGACATTTCCTTTTCAGTTTTTAAAATGTTTACTTCATTTATTTTGGACCTCTATTATTTAGTGCAATTATATTTGTAATTGTTAAATAGTCTGGCTGGGCATGGTGGCTCATGCCTGTAATCCCAGCACTTTGGGAGGCTGAGGCAGGTGGATCACAAGGTCAGGAGTTCGAGACCAGCCTGACCAACATGGTGAAACTCCGTCTGTACTAAAAATACAAAAATTAGCTGAGTGCAGTGGCACACACCTGTAATCCCAGCTAATCCAGAGCTTGAACCCGGGAGGTGGAGGTTGCAGTGAGCCAAGATTGCACCACCGCACTCCAGCCTGGATTACTGAGCAAGACTGCGGCTCAAAATAATAATCATAATTGTTATATATTCTGTATGATTTGAGCCTTTTATAAATGGTGTTCTTGGCAGAGCGCGGTGGCTCACGCCTGTAATCCCATCACTTTGGGAGGCAGAGGTGGGTGGATCACGAGGTCAAGAGATCGAGAGCATCCTGGCCAATATGGTGAAACCCCGTCTCTACTAAAAAATACAAAAATTAGCTGGACATGGTGGCGCACACCTGTAATCCCAGCTACATGGGAGGCTGAGGCAGGAGAATTGCTTGAACCTGGGAGGCAGAAGTTGCAGTGAGCCGAGATCGCACCACTGCACTCCAGCCTGGCTACAGAGCAAGACTGTCTCAAAAACAAAAATGTTCTTCGTTGTGTCTTTTAACAGTTTTTGACTTAAAGTCTATTTTGTATGACAATTGTATAGCCACTCCTGCTCTTTTAGACTACTATTTGCATGGAGTATCTTTTTCTTTTATTCTCTTTCAACTGACTTGTGTATTGTGATCTATAATGAATAAGCTGTGGACAGGGTATAATTTGGTCATATTTACAAAATTCATTCTACCTACCTCTGCCCTTTGTTCAGCAAGTTATTTCATTTCCATTTAACGTAATTACCAATAAAGAAGGCATTATTTCTGCCATTGTACTATTTGTGTTCCGCATGACTTTTTCATAAAAATATGAGGAATTCTTATGTTTTCAAAATCAATATGTAATTTCTTGCTTTTTGATTGGAAGCTTTATTAACACTTAAAGTCTTAAAGGAGGGTACATATCCACACTCTGCAGAGGGGACAGGAGGGCAAGTTGAACTCCCAGAGCTGAATCCTTATATGTCCTGGCTTATCCCCATGACCTGGCAGGGACACTCTGGGGACCCATTTCATTTCTTTTTCTTTTTGAGACAGTTTCACTCTGTCGCCCAGGCTGGAGTGAAGTGGCATGATCTCAGCTCCCTGCAACCTCTGCTCCCTGGGTTCGAGTGATTCTCCTGTTTCAGCCCCTTGAGTAGCTGGGATTACAGGCTCCCACTGCCACGCCTGGCTAATTTTTGTATTTTTAGCAGAGACAGGGTTTCACCACATTGGCCAGCCTGGGCTAGAACTTCTGACCTCAGGTGATCCACCTGCCTCGGCCTTCCAAAGTGATGGGATTACAGGTGTAAGCCACCACATCTGGCCTCTGGGGACCCATTTCAACACTCTGGCACCCATGGCTGGGAATATGTTTAACCTCCGGAATGGGGGTTTTCCTGCTGAACTGTGTCTGAAAGACTGCTTCTCTGAGCTAGCTCATATTTTTGCTTTTCTTCTCTATTGACTCCTTTATAGAATATTGCTGCCATATAAGTCCAGTTTTTCCATGCACTTAGTGCAATCTCAGCTTACTGCAGCCTCTGCCTTCCGGGTTCAAGGGATTCTACTGCCTCACGCTCCTCAGTAGCTGGGACCACAGCCACGCACCACCACACCCAGCTAATTTTTGTATTTTTAGTAGAGACGGAATTTTACCATATTGGCCAGGATTGTGTTGATCTTCTGACCTCGTGATTTCCGGCCTCCTAAAGTGCTGGGATTACAGGCGTGAGCCACCACCCCCAGTCCTATTTTCTTGAAAATAAGCAGACTGAGAGATCAGGTGGGAGAAAGGCTTGGCCTTGTCGCGAACAGCCTCATGCCATATTCCTGCAGGACATTAGGCTCCCCCTCCTGCTGCAGTGTGGCCTGGGCTGCCCTCCTGCTCTGAGGCCAGGAGATGGCGCCACTGGACAGTGAGTCTGGGATCCCCTGCACAGACTTGTGATCCCCACTTCTGGAGAAAGAAGCAAGGACCATTGAGTACAATCAAGAAATTCTGCTTAAGTACAGATTTATCCCCAGGAGGGGTCTTGTCACTGTGATGGGAGAAAGCCCACCAGCCAAGGACTGTGTCTGGAACTTCACCTGGCTCCACTCAGCATAGTGAGATGCTGCTTCTGTCATTCAGTGTCCAGGGGGCCGGTCTTGGAGCCCTATCCAATCAGGGCCATGGGGCAGGGTCGTGAAAACTGGATCAGGCGCACTGCTGCACAGAGGGTGCAGGTGTCTTCATCTCTCTAAAGGCGGCTCCTACTCTGTAGCTGACAGACATCCACAGATGTATCTGTAGCATCCTGTCAGACTGGGACCCGAACTGGCAGCAGGAGCCCTGGGACACCTGGAAGATAGGAAATGGTTGAGTGTCAAGGCGGAGGGTCCCGAGACAAGGGTAGGGCTGGTTGGAACCGGCAGGAACTGGCTGTTGCGGGCCCCAGGCCTCCTCCTCATGGGTGACTATGGGGCCTGGGACCCAAGTCCTCCTGGCGCAGGCCTCAGGGTGTGGCTGGGCCGGCAGCCCGGATCCCGAGCCGTTCTGTCCCGTCCCTGTGTGACCACTGCAGCCCCAGTGCCCCGTGTGGGCAGCTCTGCGCCCGCTGCCCCGTCTTGCTAGATTGTGTGGGGACCACCGCAGGGTCATGGGGGGAATCCTGTCTCCAGTATGGGGTTCCTGTGGGAAAAGCGGTAGACTGTGGGGACCCCAGTTCCCCCTTTCTCATCAGGGGCTTCAGATTTTGTCTGAGTTTCCCAAATATATGCGAAGCAGGGTCTCAAATCTACGACTGTGGTCCCTAGGCTACCTTCTCCTAAGGCTGGCAGCAAATCTTGGGATTTCCTGGTCCTTCTCCGCATTTCATAACACTGATTTCCTTTATTTAGTTCACAACAATATCACCTCTTCATCCCCCTAGGCTATATTAAACACAGACTATATTTTAATTGTCATTTTTTTAGAGGGCAATTTTTTTTTGCGTGAGATGGAGTCTCTGTCCAGCAGGCTGGAGTACAGTGGCACAATCTTGGCTCACTGCAACCTCTTGCCTCCCAGGTTCAAGCGATTCTCCTGTCTCAGCCTCTTGAGTAGCTGGGATTACAGGCGTGTGCCACCATGCCCGGTTAATTTTTGTATTTTTAGTAGAGACAGGGTTTCACCATGTTGGTTAGGCTGGTCTCGAACTGCTCACCTCGTGATCCGCCCACCACAGCCCCGCAAAGTGCTGGGATTACAGGCGTGAACCACTGCACTGGGCCAATTTTTTTCCTTTTTTTTTTTTTTTTTTTTTTTTGGCGACAGGGTCTCTCTGTCACCCAGGCTGGAGTGCAGTGTGCAGTCATAGCTCACTGCAGCCCCAAACTCCTGGGCTCATGCAGCTGGGTCTACATGCATGTGTCAACATACCCAGCTAATTTTATTTTAGTTTCTCATAGAGACAGGATTGCTGTGTTGCCCAGGCTAGTCTCAAACTCGTTATCATTGATAATATCCTGGCCTCAAGTGATCCTCCTGACTTGGTCTCCCAACATGTTGGGATTACAGGTGTAAGTCACTACTCTTGGCTGCCATCTTTTATAATAAACTGAAAACCTTAACTAAAGCGTTTTGCTGAGTTCCATGATGAGTAGTTCTAGAAAACTATTGAACCTGAGGATGGGGTTGTTGGATTTATACAGTTGGCTACGAGGGTGCTTCCTGGGGCTTGCAGATAGCATTTGTAGTTGGAGCTGGGTTGTGGGACCAAGCGCTCAACTTGTGGGGTCTCTACTCACACTGGGTGGTGTCAGCGTTGAATTACTGGACACCCAGCTGTTTTTGGAGAATTGTGTTCAGTAAATGGCATACATTTGTTGTCTGAAGTGGTGTTGGGGGAAAAAGACAACACAGGTCAGAATTTTCAGCTGATTCTAAGTGGCTGTTTGTGATTCTTTATAGGTTTACCAAGTATTTTTCCAGAAGCACTGTTTACCTCCTCTGATTTTTCAGTTACTATTACCATTAATATTATGCTAAAAAGGGTGTGTGTGTGTGTGTGTGTGTGTGTGTGTGTGAGCGTATTTGTGGGGGTTTTTTTTGGGGGGGGCCTGACATGCTGTCTGAGGTGGTGGATTACCTGATTTGCTCTCATGGTCCACTGCTTATAGTATTTGAATTTTCTCAAGTTTTTTTTTTTTTTATTGTTTTTCTTTTTCATTGCAGAGAAAGAGCCAGCAATTATCACGTTTTTCAGATTTACTAGGAAATGATAATAGGATGTGTGTGGAGTAACAGTCTCACCACTCATGCATATGTGTTAATGTAAGTATTTACTTTCTTGTGATTTTATGTCTTCTGAGTGATTAATATTAGTGTTGAGCATTTGCTCTATGCAGTGTTTCATTTGTGAAATAATTTTTAGTCATGTTCTCACATTTGATTGATTTGTATATTTATTGCTTTTTTTTGGCCCATCTGCAACTGTCTTGATCAGGTTATATATTGCTTTCTTTACCATACTCTGCACACTAATCCTTTTTAATTTCTTTTTTTTAGTTGGAGTTACGCTCTTGTTGTCCAGGCTGAAGTGCAGTGACGCAATTTTGGCTCACTACAACCTCTGCCTCCCAGGTTCAAGCGATTCTCCTGCCTCATCCTCCCAAGTAGCTGGGATTACAGGCTGTGCCACGATTCCCAGCTAATTTTGTATATTTAGTAGAGACGGTTTCACCATGTTGGCTAGGCTGGTCTCAAACTCCTGACCTCAGGTGATACATCCACCTTGGCCTCCAAAAGCGCTGGGATTACTTATAGCCGTGAGCTACCGCGCCTGGCCCCTTTTACTTACTTTAAGTTCTGAGATACATGTGCAGAACATGCAGGTTTGTTACATAGGTATACATGTGCCAGAGTGGTTTGCTGCACCCATCAGCTTGTCATCTACACTAGGTATTTCTCCTAATGCTGTTCCTCCCCTGGCCCCCGCTTCCCTCAACAGGTCCTGGTGTGTGGATGTTCCCCTTCCTGTGTTCATGTGTTCTCATTGTTCAGCTCCCACTTATGAGTGATAATATGCACTGTTTGGCTTTATGTTCTTATGTTAGTTTGCTGAGGATGGTTTCCAGCTTCATCCATGTCCCTGCAAAGGACATGAAATCATCCTTGTTTATGGCTGCATAGTATTCCATGGTGTGTATGTGCCACATTTTCTTTTTATTTATTTTTAATTTAATTTTTTTTTTTAAAGACGGGGTTTCACCATGTTGGTCAGGCTGGTCTTGAACTCCCGACCTCAGGTGATCTGCCCGCCTTGGCCTCCAAAGTGCTTGGATTACAGGCATGAGCCACCATGCCTGGCTCTGCCACATTTTCTTTATCCGGTCTATCATTGATGGGCATTTGGGTTGGTTCCAAAGCTTTGCTATTGTGAACAGTGCTGTAGTAAATATACATGTGCATGTGTATTTATAGTGAAATGATTTATAATGCTTTGGGTATATACCCAGTAATGTGACTGCTGGGTCAAATGGTATTTCTGGTTCTAGATCCTTGAGGAATTGCCACACTGTCTTCTACAGTGGTTGAACTGATTTACACTCCACCAACAGTGTAAAAGTGTTCCTATTTCTCCACATCCTCTCCAGCATCTGTTGTTTCCTGACTTTTTAATGAAAGCCATTCTAACTGTGCAGAAGCTCTTTAGTTTAATTAGGTTCCATTTGCCAATTTTGGTTTTTGTTTTGACATTGCTTTTGGTGTTTTAGTCATGAAGCCTTTGCCCATGCCTATGTCCTGAATGGTATTGCCTAGGTTTTCTTCTAGAGTTTTTATGCTTTCAAGTCTTATGTTTCTTTTTTTTTTTTTTTTTGAGACGGAGTTTCACTCTTGTTACCCAGGCTGGAGTGCAATGGCCAGATCTCGGCTCACCGCAACCTCCGCCTCCTGGGTTCAGGCAATTCTCCTGCCTCAGCCTCCTGAGTAGCTGGGACTACAGGCACATGCCACCATGCCCAGCTAATTTTTTGTAGTTTTAGTAGAGACGGGTTTCACCATGTTGACCAGGATGGTCTCGATCTCTTGACCTCGTGATCCACCCGCCTCGGCCTTCCAAAGTGCTGGGATTACAGGCTTGAGCCACCGCGCCCAGCATGTTTAATTCTTTAATCCATCTTGAGTTAATTTTTGTATGAGGTGTAAGGAAGGGGTCCAGTTTCAGTTTTCTGTATATGGCTGGCCAGTTTTCCCAACACCATTTATTAAATAGGGAATCCTTTCCCCATTGCTTGTTTTTGTCAGGTTTGTCAAAGATACAGTGGCTGTAGATGTGTAGCATTATTTCTGAGGCCTCTGTTCTGTTCCATTGGTCTATATATGTTTTGGTACCAGTACCATGATGTTTTGGTTACTGTAGCCTTGTAGTATAGTTTGAAGTCAGGTAGTGTGATGCCTCCAACTTTGTTCTTTTTGCTTGGGATTGTTTTGGCTATATGGGCTCTTTTTTTTTTTCCATATGAAATTTAAAGTAGTTTTTTCTAATTATGTGAAGAAAGTCAATGGTAGCTTGATGGGACAGCACTGAATCTATGAATTACTTTGGACAGTATGGCCATTTTCATGCTACTGATTCTTCCTATCCATGAGTATGTCATGTTTTTCCATTTGTTTGTGTCCTCTCTTATTTCCTTGAACAGTGGATTGTAGTTCTCCTTGAAGAGGTCCTTCACATCCTTTCTAAGTTGTATTCCCAGATATTTTATTCTCTTTGTAGCAACTGTGAATGGGAGTTCACTCATGATTTGGCTGTTTGTCTATTATTGGTGTATAGGAATGCTTGTGATTTTTTTCACATTGATTTTGTATCCTGAGTCTTTGGTGAAGTTGCTTATCAGCTTAAGGAGATTTTGGGCCGAGATGATGGGGTTTTCTTTTTTTTTTTTTTTTTTTTTTGAGGCGGAGTTTCACTCTTGTTACCCAGGCTGGAGTGCAATGGTGCGATCTCGGCTCACCTCTACCGCCGCCTCCTGGGTTCAGGCAATTCTCCTGCCTCAGCCTCCTGAGTAGCTGCGATTACAGGCACGCGCCACCATGCCCAGCTAATTTTTTGTAGTTTTAGTAGAGACAGGGTTTCACCGTGTTGACCAGGATGGTCTTGATCTCTTGACCTCGTGATCCACCCGCCTTGGCCTCCCAAAGTGCTGGGATTACAGGCGTGAGCCACCGCGCCCGGCCTGATGATGGGGTTTTCTAAATATACAGTCATGTCATCTGCACACAGAGACAATTTGACTTCCTCTCCCTATTTGAATACCTTGATTTATTTATCTTACCTGATGGCCCTGCCCAGAACTTCCTCCAATATTGTGTTGAATAGGAGTGGTGAGAGAGGGCATCTTTGTCTTGTGCCAGTTTTCAAAGGGAATGCTCCCAGCCTTTGCCCATTCAGTATGATGCTGGCTGTAGGTTTGTCATAAATAGCTATTATTTTGAGATACGTTCCATCAATACCTAGTTTGAGAGCTTTTAGCATGCAGGGGTGTTGAATTTTATTGAAAGCCTTTTCTGTGTCTATTGAGATAATAATGTGGTTTTTGTCATTGGTTCAGTTTATGTGATGGATTACATTTATTGATTTGCGTATGTTGAACCAGCCTTGCATCCCAGGCATGAAGCCGACTTGATCGTGGTGAATAACCTTTTTGATGTCCTGGTGGATTCAGTTTGCCAGTATTTTATTGAAGATTTTTGCACCATGTTCATCAGGGCTATTGGCCTGATATTTTCCTTTTTTGTTGTGTCTCTGCCAAGTTTTGGTATCAGCATGATGTTGGCCTTATAAAATGAGTTAGGGAGGAGTCCCTCTTTTTCTATTGTTTGAAGTAGTTTCAGAAGGAATGGTACCAGCTCCTGTTGGTATCTCTACTAGAATTTGGCTGTGAATTTGTCTGGTCCTGGCTTTTTTTTTGGTTGGTAGGCTATTAATTACAGCCTCAGTTTCAGACTTTGTCACTGGTCTATTCAGGGATTCAACTTCTTCCTGGTTTAGTCTTGGGAGAGTGTATACGTCCAGGAGTTTATCCATTTCTTCTATATTTTCTAGTTTATTTGCATAGATGTGTTTATAGTATTCTCTGATGGTAGTTTGTATTTCTGAGGGATCAGTGGTGATATTGCCTTTATCATTTTTTATTGAGTCTATTGCATTCTTCTCTCTCTTCTTATTAATCTGGCTAGTGGTTTATCTATTTTGTTGATCTTTTCAAAAAACCAACTCCTGGATTCATTGATTTTTTTGAAGAGTATTTCACGTCTCTGTCTCCTTCAGTTCTGTCTCCTTCTATTTCTTGTCTTCTGTGAGCTTTTGACTTTGTTTGCTCTTGCTTCTCTAGTTCTTTTTGTCAATTTTAGATATTTCCTGCTTTCTCTTGTGGGCATTTAGTGCTACAAATTTTCCTCTAAACATTGCTTTGGCTGTGTCCCAGAGATTCTGGTATGTTGTATCTTTGTTCTCACTGGCTTCAAATAAATTATTTATTTCTGCCTTAATTTTGTTATTGATGCAGTAGTCATTCAGGAGCAGGTTGTTCAGTTTCCATGTAGTTGTGCAGTTTTAAGTGAGTTTCTTAATCCTGAGTTCTATTTTGATTGCACTGTAGTCAGAGACACTGTTATGATTTCCATTCTTTGACTGAGGAATGTTTTACTTCCAATTATGTGATCAATTTTAGAATAAGTGTGATGTTGTGCTACAAATGTATATTTTGTTGATTTGGAGTGGAGAGTTCTGTAGATATCTATTAGGTCCACTTGGACCAGAGCCAAGTTCAAGTTATGAATATCCTTGTTAATTTTGTCTTGTTGACCTAATATTGACAGTGGATGTTAAAGTCTCCTACTATCATTGTGTGGGAGTCTAAGTCTCTTTATAGCTCTTTAAGAACTTGCTTTGGCCGGGCGCAGTGGCTCACGCCTGTAATCCCAGCACTTTGGGAGGCCGAGGCGGGTGGATCACGAGGTCAAGAGATCGAGACCATCCTGGTCAACATGGTGAAACCCCATCTCTACTAAAAATACAAAAAAAATTAGCTGGGCATGGTGGCGCGTGCCTGTAATCCCAGCTACTCAGGAGGCTGAGGCAGGAGAATTGCCTGAATCCAGGAGGCGGAGGTTGCGGTGAGCCGAGATCGCGCCATTGCACTCCAGCCTGGGTAACAAGAGCGAAACTCCGTCTCAAAAAAAAAAAAAAAGAACTTGCTTTATGAATCTGGATGCTCCTGTATTGGGTGCATACATAATTAAGATAGTTAGCTCTTCTTGTGCACTGATCCTTTTATTGTTATGTAATGCCCTTCTTTGTCTTTTTTCATCTTTTTTAAGTCTGTTTTATCAGAGACTAGGATTGCAACCCCTGCTTTTTTTTCCTTTCCATTTGCTTGGTAAATATTCCTCCATCCCTTTATTTTGAGCCTATGTGTCTTTGCACATGAGATGGGTCTCCTGAATATAGCATACCAATGGATCTTGACTTTTTTTTTTTAAATATATATTTTATTGCGTTTTAGGTTTTGGGGTACATGTGAAGAACATCCAAGATTGTTGCATAGCTACATTCATGGCAATGTGGTTTGCTGCCTTGCTCCCCATCACCTATCATTTCTCCCCATGTTATCCCTCCCCAACTCCCCACCCCCTCCTCTCCCTCCCCTAGTTCCCCGCCCCCCATCAGACCCCAGTGTGTGATGCTCCCCTCCCTGTTTGGATCTTGACTCTTTATCCAATTTGCAAGTCTGTGTCTTTTAATTGGGGCATTTAGCGCATTTACATTTAAGGTTAATATTATTATATGTGAATTTGATCCTGTCATTATGACGCTAGATGGTTATTTTGCCCATTTGTTGATACAGTTTCTTCATAGTGTCAATGGTCTTTAAAATTTGGTATGTTTTTGCAGTAGCTGGCACCAGTTTTTCCTATGTTTAGTGCTTTCTTCAGGAGCTCTTGTAAGGCAGGCCTGGTAGTGACAAAATCTGTCAGTATTTGCTTGTCTGTAAAGGATTTTATTTCTCCTTCACTTATGAAGCTTAGTTTGGCTGGATATGAAATTCTGGGTTGAAGATTCTTTTAAGAATGTTGAATATTGGTCTCACTCTCTTCTGGCTTATATGGTTTCTGCAGAAAGATTCACTGTTAGTCTGATGGGCTTCCCTTTGGGGGTAACCCAACCATTCTCTCTGGCTGTCCTTAACATTTTTTCCTTCCTTTCAACCTTGGTCAATCTGACAATTATGTCTTGATATTGCTCTTCTTGAGGAGTATCTTTGTGGTGTTCTCTGTACTTCCTCAAGTTGAATATTGACCTTTCTTGCTAGGTTGGGGAAGTTCTCCTGGATAATATCCTGAAGTGTTTTCCAACTTGGTTCTATTCTCTCCATCACTTTCAGGTACACCAATTAAACTTAGGTTTGGTCTTTTCACATAGTTCCATATTTCTTGGAGGCTTTGTTCATTTCTTTTCATTCTTTTTTCTCTAATCCTGTCTTTATGCTTTTTGTCATGAAGGTAATCTTCAGTCACCTGTATCCTTTCTTCTGCTTGATTGATTTGGCTATTGATACTTGTGTATGCTTCACAAAGTTCTCATGCTATGTTTTTCAACTCCATCGGGTCATTTATCAATTCCTCTAACCTTTTTTTCAAGGTTCTTAGCTTCTTTGCATTGGGTTAGAACATGCACCTTTAGCTCAGAGGAGTTTATTATTCTGAAGCCTACTTTTGTCAATTCATCAAACTAATTCTCTGTCCAGTTTTGTTGCCTTGCTGGTGAGGAGTTGTGTTCCTTTGGAGAAGAGACATTTTAGAATTTTCTGCACTTTTGTGCTGTTTTTTCCTTATCTTTGTGGATTTATCTACCTTTGGTCTTTGATGTTGGTGAGCTTTAGATGGAGTTTCTGTGTGGACGTCCTTTTGGTTGATGCTATTCCTTTCTATTTGTTAGTTTTCCTTCTAATAGTCAGGCCCCTCTGCTTTAGGTCTGTTGGAGTTTGTTGGAGGTCCACTCCAGACCCTGTTTGCCTATATCACCAGTGGTGGCTGCAGAACAGCAAAGATTGCTGCCTGTTCCTTCCTCTGGAAGTTTCGTCCCAGAAGGGCACCTGCCACATGCCAGCCAGAGTTCTACCATATGTCTGTTGACCCCTGCTGGGAGGAGTCTTCGAGTCAGGAACCCCGGGGCCAAGGACCCTCCCACCCCAACTTGAGATGGCAGTCTGTCCCTTAGCAGAGCTCAAGTCCTGTGCTGGGAGATCTGCTGATCTCTTCAGATCCAGCAGGCAGGAACATTGAAGTCTGCTGAAGCTGTGCCCACAGCCGCCCCTTCCCCCAGGTGCTCTGTCCCAGGGAGATGGGAATTTGATCTATAAGCCCCGGCCTGGGGCTGCTGCCTTTTAGAGATGCCCTGCCCAGAGAGGAGGAATCTAGAGAGGCAGTCTGGCTACAGTGACTTTGCTGAGCTGCAGTGGGCTCTGCCCAGTTCAAACTCCCTGGCAGCTTTGTTTATACTGTCAGTGGAAAACCTCTTAGTCAAGCCTCAGCAATGATGGATGCTCCTCCCTACACCAAGCTCTAGTGTCCCAGGTTGACTTCAGACTGCTGTGATGGCAGCAAGAATTTCAAGCCAGTAGATCTTAGTTTGCTGGGCTCCCTGTGTGTGGGATCCAGTGAGCTAGACCGCTTGGCTTCCTGGCTTCAGCACCCTTTCCAGGAGAGTGAATGGTTCTGTCTCACTGGTGCTCCAGGTGCCACTGAGGTATGAAAAAAAGAAACTGCAGCTAGCTTGGTGTCTGCCCAAAGAGCCACCTAGTTCTGTACTTGAAACCCAGGGCTCTGGTGGTGTAGGCACCCGAGGGAATCTCCTGATCTGTGGGATATGAAGACTAAGGGAAAAGTATCATATCTGGGCCAGAGTGTACTGTACCATTCCTCACAGCACAGTCTCGGCTTCCCTTGGCTAGGGGAGGGAGTTCCCCAACCCCTTGTGCTTCCCAGGCAAGGTGACACCACCATGCTTTGGATTGCTCTCCATGGGCTGCACTCACTGTCTAACCAGTCCCAGTGAGATGAGCCGGGTATCTCAGTTGGAAATGCAGAAATCACCTGCCTTCTGCATTGATCTTGCTGGGAACTGCAGACCAGAATTGTTCCTATTTGGCCATCTTGCCAGCCATCCTCCCCTTTTTATTTTTTTAAGGCAGAGTTTTACTCTTGTTGCCCAGGCTGGAGTGCAATGGCATGATCTCAGCTTGCTACAATCTCCATCTCCTGAGTTCAAGCAATTCTCCTGCTTCAACCTCCCAAGTAGTTGGGATTACAGGCATGATTGCAGGCATGTGCCATCACATCTGGCTAATTTTATATTTTTAGTAGAGACAGGGTTTCACCATGTTGGTCAGATTGGTCTTGAATTACTGACTTCAGGTGATCCCCCTGCCTCGGCCTCCCAAAGTGCTGGGATTACAGGCATGAGCCACCATGCCCAGCCTGGTTTATCTTTTTACTCCATTATACAGGGACTCTTTCTTAATTTTAATGATGTTGAATTGTCAGTTCTCTTCTTTAGAGTTATTTTCTTACATAAGAAAATTCTTCCTTTGCCCCTGTGGCTTTGGAGGGTTTAGTCCCATGGCTGCTATCATGGGCTAGCATTGAGTACCTGTGGCTTTTCAGGTGCAGGGTGCTAACTTGGCAGATTTACCATTCTGGGGTATGGAGGATGGTGGTCCTCTTCTCAAGGTTCCACTAGGCAGCACCCCAGTTGGGATTCTGGGGGGGCCTCCAACCCCACATTTCTCCTCCATACTTCCCCAGTAGAGGTTCTCTATGAGGGCCCTACCCCTGCAGCAGGCTTCTGCCTGGACATCCAGGCTTTTCCATACATCTTTTGAAATTTAAGTGGAGGCTCCCAAGCCTCAGCTTTTGCATTCTGCACACCTGTAGGCTTAACACCACATAGAATCCACCAAGGCTTATGGCTTGCACCCTCTGATGCAGTGGTTCAAGCTGTATCTGAGGCCCTTTGAGCCAAGACTGGATCTAGAGCAGCTGGGATTTGGGGAAGTGATGTCCTAAAGCTGTGCAGGGCAGTGGGGTCCTGGGCCTGGCCCACAAGCCATTCTTCCCTGCTAGGCCTCTAGGCCTATGATGGGAGGGGCTTCCATGAAGATCTCTGAAATGCCTTAGAGGCCTTTTTCCCAATGTCTTAGCTATCAACAGTTGGCTTCTTTTTGCTTATGAAAATTTCTACAGTCTACCTGATTCCTACCCTAAAAATGTGCTTTTCTTTTCTACCACATGGCCAGGCTGATTTTCTAAACTTTTTACTCTGCTTCCCCTTTAAATGTAAGTTCCAGTTTTGTGGCATTTCTTTGAGCATAGGCTGTTAGAAGCAGCCAGGGCGCACCTTGACTGCTTTGCAGTTTCTTCCACCAGATATCCTAAGTCATCATTCTTAAGTTCAAAAGTTCCACAGATCCCAGTTGGGCGCACTGGTTCCTGCCTGTAATCCCAGCACTTTGGGAGGCCAAGGTGGGCAGATCACCTGAGGTCAGGAGTTCAAGACTAGCCTGGCCAACACAGTGAAACCCTGTGTACTAAAAATACAAAAATTAGCTGGGCATGATGGTGCATCCCTGTAATCCCAGCTACCCAGGAGGCTGAGGCAGGAGAACTGCTGAAACCCTGAAGGCAGAGGCTGCAGTGAGCTGAGATGGTGCCACTGCACTCCAGCCTGGGTGACAGAGATTCTGTCTCAGCCAAGCTCTTTGCTAAGGCAAAACAAAAGTGACCTCTACCTCAGTTCCCAATAAGTTTGTCATTTCCGTATGAGACCTCCTCAGCCCAAACTTCATTGTCCATATCACGATCAGCATTTTGGTTATGTGATATTGTGCTGGTCTGGAGCCAGAACCTGAGCAACGCTATTTTTATAAAATGCAAAACTGTTTTTAAATAAGTTGCAATGGCTGCCCCATTCTCCTCACAATAACTACTGTTCTTGGCCTCTGTAAATAGAACTGCTAGTTTGTTCTGCAAAACTATGTAAAGCTACTTACTTCTTACCAGTAACTGCTAAAATCTGTGACTTCTATCACGACCCAGACAGTGTGTAAACAAATGTATATCTTGACTTCTGTAAACCACTGAAGTAACAAACAGAATGACAAAAGTCCCCTAGACCTTGGAATGTCCGGAGACCCCCGCCCTTGTCTCCGCCCAGGAGGTGAATCACAGAATGCCCTAGCCCTTGGAATGTCCAAAACCTTTTCATTCCCATCCCCGCTCTTCACCCCCACTCCGAAGGTGGTTTTTCGGGTATAAAAAGTCTTGGCACCCTCCTTTTGAGGCCACAGGTTGGAGAGACGTGAGTCCTCTGTGGTCGCCGGCATAATAAATGACCCTGCAATCTGGCATACTTTTGTCTTGGTGCTAACTTTCTACACTCGGTCCAATACAACATTTGGAGGCCCCAGCGAGATATTCTCTTTTTGTTATCACCAGACAAAAGCCATCTCAGAGTCTCGCCCGGGCGGTCGCTCCCACCTTGGGGGCCTCTGGGGAGGCGCCCCCTGTTCTTTCCCAGGGCCCCGGAGAGCCACCGTGGAGGATAAGCGACCTCTCGGCCGACATTCACCCGAAATTCCTCAGGGTCCTAAAAGAAAAAATCCTCTGGAGGTAAGTCTGGTCTGGGAACTAGTTCAAAGGAAGGGCCTGAGACGGGGGACTGACGAGTCATTGCAACTCTGACCTGGCAAGCCTCACCGAGACGTCACTTGAGGCTTCTGGTAGCTGGTGCAGTGGGTACCAGCGTTTGCCTTCTAGTAGCTGGCATAGAGGGTACCAGCGTTTGCTTCTGGTAGCTGGCATAGTGGGTGGCAGCGTTCGGTTGTTTTCCGTAACCTCTGTGTGAGTGAGAGAGTGAGTGTGTATATATGTAGTCCCACGGCTGAAAGGCTACGGGGCTTGTGTGGGCCTTCACCCGCAGTTCCACTGGAGTGTCGTAGGGCATAACGGTGATTCACCTCTGAGCTGTCCTACTTGGACTTCCATCCTGAGGTGACCAGGCCCGGGGATTATACGGGTACACCTTAGCCAAGATGCCCCTGAAAATTCTTCCGAGAAAGTGGCCGGGCAGGCATCTGACTGGTCTCCCATCTGGGGGGCACCCATCCTTTGTCTGTCACTCTTGTATGTGGTCCTGTCTCGTCTGTAAATTTGTCAGTTTTATTAGACTCCTGCTAGCAGACATACACTGGTTCAGGCCATCTTCCCTTGAGGTAGGAGATATCTTACAGTGGTTGACGGACCACTGGATGCAGGGAACTTTTATTGATTATGCCCCAGCAGAAACTACTCTTTTCTCTTTCTTCCTCATCTTCTTCTTCTTCTATCACTGAGGCCTCACTCTTCCTTCCTTTGCCATGTGGCAGATAGTCTTAACTCTAGTTGTCTTTATTCTCTTCCTTGTTTTGGTCATTGTGGCCTGTAAATTCTCCCAGCCATCTCCACCAGGAAAAGAGTACTTTTGCCCGTGCTGGGTCAGATTCCATGTCGGGGTGGCCGTTGTGTCCTCGACACCTTGGAGGTAGTTTCTTTGGAGCTTGTGTGGAACAAAACCCTAGATCAGAGTTTACGGGTGCTCTTTCTCAGGCTGGGATGGAAAATAGGTAACTGCTTATTCTGCCAGGAAAGTGTCCAATGTTATGGGCAGTGCCCAACGGTGCATCACAGAAAGGCATATTGGCACCATCCTGGATGTTGGGAGGTAGGATGTCACCGCCCCAGTAAAAACTGACTGGCAGCACTTCTGCACACTCTACCGGGTGTGGTGGGTCCAAAACACACATCCGGTAGACCTCTTAGTCCACCTGTTTGTCACTTCCCGACCTTTCCGAAGCAACTGGCCATTAAAAATGTATAAGGGGGAGGATTATGCCCGGGCAGCACTAAACCTCCATAGTGCTTATTCTCGCCAGTTGTGGTTTGTGGGGGAAAAAGACCGCTGCCTTACCTTGGCCCCTACCCCCTGTTCCTCTGACTAGGACTAGGAATAAACCCTAAAATCCAGTTGTCTGGTCCTTGCAGGACCTGGCTGCAGAGGCCCTGCTAAAACCTGCTTTAAAGAGGGCCAAATTTCAAATTTGAGGCTTCCCAAAATTGGCTTTACTACAGAAAGAGAAAGTAGAAAGTAGACAGAGGAGAGAGAGAGAGAGAGAGAAGGGGACCAGAAGCCGCAGGGGCAGAAAACTTGCCGCCAGCAAGTTCAGTTTTAAACTGACACTAAGAGCGTTTTTTTCCTTTCTCTGCCGGCAGTCAGCCCCGCCCATCTTTGAGGCAGGCCACTCTGCCTCAGGGTGCAGCATTTGCATCCAGAATCTGGCTTTAAGAAAAGCTTTCTAACTTTCTGTAACAAAAGTGACTTGTTAGCACAGTCGTTAAGGTGTGGGGCCTGCAACTGCAAGGTGGTTGGTTCAAATCCTCAGTGAAGCCAGTTTTAAATTTGGGAAATCAGTTTTAAATTAGTGAATTCTCTTGAGGAAAATTTGGCATTTAAAAAAAAAAAACAAAAAACACAAATGGGGTCGTCTAGCTCCTGGCCTTGTATCCCCCTCCAATGCATGACAGCCAACTTCAAGGTTGGATTCTCAGGCCAATATGGGGTGAAATTAACCCCTGGAAAATTCCGCTCTTTGTGTGAACTTGAATGGCTGTCTTTTGGAATTAGGTGGCCAAATACTGGGACCTATGACCCAAAAATTACCCAGGCTGTATGGAAAATGGTTGCAAGAACTCCTGGATACCCTGAGCAGTTTCCATACATCAACCAATGGTTGGGTTTAGTACAATGGCCTCCCCCATGGCTAAAGCGCGGCATAAAACAGGCTAGACTTCAGGTCACGTTAGCCGGCCCAAAGAAAGTCCCTACTGGGCCAGCCATTCTCCCCTCCCCAGCGGAGGATCAGGAATTACTTCCACCCTACTCAAGGCCCTCTAAACCAGCGCCTCAGCACCCCCCTCGACAGTACTGTTAACCAAACCTTGTCCCCCCTGCACACCCGTAGCGGGGCCCCCACACCCGCCGGCAGTCCTCCCTTTCCAAGAGGCACCCCCAACAGAAGACAATTGGGGTCGCCCATTCTTTGTTCACATCCCCTTCTTGTCAAGTAACTTATATAACTGGAAGGTGATAGAGATCAAAAAGAGGGCCAAAACACCAAGTGCTGGCACGAGCTTTAAGAGCAAGGGAGCCGGGCGCGGTGGCTCACGCCTGTAATCCCAGCACTTTGGGAGGCCGAGGCGGGTGGATCACGAGGTCAAGAGATCGAGACCATCCTGGTCAACATGGTGAAACCCCGTCTCTACTAAAAATACAAAAAAATTAGCTGGGCATGGTGGCACGTGCCTGTAATCCCAGCTACTCAGGAGGCTGAGGCAGGAGAATTGCCTGAACCCAGGAGGCGGAGGTTGCGGTGAGCCGAGATTGCGCCATTGCACTCCAGCCTGGGTAACAAGAGCAAAACTCTGTCTCAAAAAAAAAAAAAAAAGAGCAAGGGAAAGCTGCCGGGCTAAACCCAAAATTGGCAGCACCCATGACATGGCAAAGGGGATTTCTATGGCCTGCAAGCCGGCAGAGATGCATCCAGTGTGAGGGGCTGTGCAGGAGGGAAGTGCTGGGGAACTGCTAAGAGTTCCTGGGAGGGGGTGAGGAGGAGGGCTAGGTACCTGCCCAGATGGAAAGTTCCCTGGGAGGGGGTAGTGCTGGGAGGCCGGGGAATTTGAGGCGGTGATGTTGCCAAGGTTTTACAATGAAACGCAACATCCTCCCTTCTCTGAGAAGCCCCAGGCTTTGACAGGACTCTTAAAATCTGTATTCCAGACGCATCGCCCCACTTGGGACAACTGCCAACAATTATTACTAATTCTGTTCATCACAGAGGAAAAAGGCAAAATTAGACAGGAAGCCCTGAAAGCCATCATAGGTCCAGGGTGAGGAAAAAGTTTTTTTTCCCTCTACCTGACCCCAATGGGACCTCAACACCTTGGGGGGGTGGGGGAGGTGTCACCAGGCTCTGAACACTTTTCACCGGTATCTTATAGAAGGGGTTAGGGAAGTGGCCCACAAGCCTAGTAAACTCTCCGAGGTAGAAACTGTAACTCAGGGTCCACAGGAGTTGCTAGCTGCTTTCCTTGAGCGCTTATTAGACGCCTATTACCCTGAGGCCTGGAGAATCAGCAGGCCATCAATCTGGCTTTTGTTTCCCTGTCTGCCCCAGACATCAAAAAAAATTTGCAAAAATTAGAGAGGTTCCAGAGAATGAATTTAACTCAGTTGTTAAAAATTGCCCAAAAAGTCTTTAACAATAAAGACACCTTAGAGGCCAAGCAAAATAAGAGAGTTACTAAGGCAGTGATAGCAGCACTCCAGGAAAAACCACAGCTAGCCCCTGGACCACAAATCAATTCATTGATCTGGGAAATGGCACTGTCACCCATTCCCTGAGTGTCCATATCCACTCCTGTGACGGGACTTGCTCCACAAACTGCAAGCAAATATTTCTTTCAGTGAGGGTCAAGCTTGCCTCTCAATTCCCCCTCCCTTAGCCACAGGGCCACCTCAGCAGATCCTCATCACCTGTGCTCTGTCAGACGAGTATCTCTTGCAGGAAGCTTTATCCTCGGAGGCAGATCAACCACCTGCACCAGACTTCCTCCGCAAATTTCAAGAGAGTGTACCGGGAGTATGGGCTGAAACAAGTCCTCCAGGGCTGGCAAGTCACCGCACCCCAGTCGTGGTCCAGCTATTAGCAACGGCAACTCCAGTCCAGGTGAAGCAATACCCTATGAGCCGGGAAGCCAGGCGAGGAATTGCTCCGCACATCACCAAACTCTTGAAGGGAGGAATCCTCACTACCTGTAAGTCTCCCTGGAACACCCCCTTGCTCCCTGTGCTAAAACCAGGCACACAGGACTATTGGCCTGTGCAGGACTTGAGGGAGGTGAATAAACGGGTAGAAACTGTTCATCCTACAGTTCCAAATCCGTACACCCTCTAAGTCTCTTGGACCCAGAACACCATTACACTGTCTTGGATCTTAAGGATGCATTCTTTTGCATCCCACTAGCCCCTGTTAGCCAGCCTATATTTGCTTTTGAATGGACCGACCCTGATACTGGAGTCTCAGGGCAACTCACTTAGACAAGATTGCCTCAGAGGTTCCAAAACTCCCCCACTCTGTTTGATGAGGCACTTAGCCAAGACCTTGCTGCCTTCCGAGCTGAGTTCCCAGAGTGTACCCTACTCCAATACGTGGATGACTTACTCTTGGCTACAAAAACCCAGGAGGCCTGTAAAGAGACCACCCAGTCATTATTGAAAAAAACCCTGCAGACTTTGGGGTACTGAGTCTCAGCTAAAAAGGCCCAACTCTGCCAGCCAAAAGTGACTTACCTGGGCTATGTTATAGAGAAGGGCAACCGGACAGTGGCACCCAGCCGAGTCCAAGCAGTGCTGCAAATACCCAACCCCACCACAAAATGCCAAGTTCAAGAATTCCTTGGGGCAGTAGGGTACTGCAGGCTATGGATTTTGGGATTTGCTGAGATAGCCAAGTTCCTGTATGCCTGCGCTGGAGGAAATCAGTCCTTGACACGGACAGAGGTGGAGCAACAGGCTTTTGACAAGCTCAAGACTGCCCTGACTGCAGCCCCAGCCTTGCCCTTGCCAGACATCTCTAAACCTTTCCAGTTGTTTGTACATGAGAAACAGGGAGTTGCTAAGGGGGTGCTCACCCGGACATTGGGACCCTGGTCCCGGCCAGTTGCCCACCTTTCAAAAAGACTTGATCCCATAGCCTCTGGGTGGCCAGCTTGTTTGAGGTCGGTGGCAGCTACGGCCCTGTTAGTCAGGGAGGCGAACAAACTGACCTTGGGGCAGGAGTTGAACTTAGTGGCACCCCACGTGGTGGAGTTGCTACTCCGTGGAGCTACGGGAAAATGGATGTCTAATGCCCACATAGCCCAATACCAGGCCTTACTTTTGGACCAGCCCCACATAAAATTTTCAAAAATCACAGTTTTAAACCCCACCACACTGCTACCTGACAGCGAGCCAGAGGAACCCATACATGACTGCCAACAGACAATAGATGTCCTCCACGCTGCGCGACCAGATTTCAACGACGTCCCCCTGCGGAACCCAGAGAAGGTACTGTATACAGATGGCAGCAGTTTCATGGTTGACGGAGTCAGGTACGCTGGGGCAGCTGTGGTCACTCTAGAGCAGGTTATGTGAGCCCAGGCTCTTCCACATGGAACCTCAGCCCAAAAGGCTGAAGTTATAGCTTTAATAAAGGCCTTGGACTGGGCGGAGGGAAAAATTGTTAACATCTACACAGATAGCTGGTATGCCTTTGCTATGGCCCATGTGCACGGTGCCATTTATAAAGAAAGAGGGTTGCTTACCTCAGATGGAAAAATCATCAAGAACAAAGAGGAAATTCGAGCTCTACTAGAAGCTATATAGAAGCCTAAGGCAATGGCATTAATACACTGCAGAGGACACCCAGTAGCATTAAGGGCTTGGGCCAGGGACATGGAGATGGGGAGAAAGCTACGGCTACGGCTGGGCCTGGGTCTGGGCATGGTCATGGGTATGGGCATGGGAATGGGCTGCGGGCGGGGACCGGTTTTGTATTTGGACCTGGGCTTGGGCCCGGGCCTGTGGCCGGGGCCTGGATCTGGAGTTAGGGTAAAGAGATTCACCAGAGGCAAGGGGAAATAGGGCAGCTGACCTACAGGGCAGCTGACCTACAGGCCAGATCGGCAGCCGTGGGGCCAGTAAAACCTCTGACCCTTCTTGTGACCCTGCCGGCCCCAGCCCTGCCTCCTACCCCAACGTATTTGCCTGAGGAAGAAAACTTTGCTAAAGAATAGGGGGGACGACAAGATTCCACAGGATGGTGGATTCTACTGGACACAAGAATTGTGCTCCCCAAGGCTCTAGGACGGGCTCTAGTTAAGCACACACACCAGGCCGCTCACTTAGGGCAAACAAAATTAACTGAGCTGCTGAGGGTTAGATACTACATTCTACACTTATATAAGATTGTTAGAAAAAACTACTACTTGTTGTAATGTATGTATGTGCCAGAGTAAATCCAGGAGGCAGTAGGCCTAGTCAGGCAGGGATAAGACTTAAAGGTATTAGCCCAGGGGAACACTGGGGGTTAGATTTTACTGAAATAAAGCCCCCAGGGTGCAGCTGTAAGTAAGTCATTGTATTTGTAAACACTTTCTCTGGATGGGTCGAGGCTTTTCCTACTAGGTCAGAAACCGCACTGGTAGTAGCGAAAAATTGTTACAGGACCTGGTTCCTCAGTTTGGCTTGCCCCTGACACTGGGATCAGATAATGGCCCTGCATTTACAGCACAGGTTTCCTGGAAACTACACTGTGCCTATCGCCCCCAGAGTTCAGGGCAGGTTGAAAAGATGAACCAGACCATAAAGAAAACTTTAACAAATTTCATTCTAGAGACCGGTGAAAACTGGGTCAGCCTGCTTCCTTTTGTTCTCCTCCGTACCCCATGTACTCCCTATAAAAAAGCTTTACTCCTTTTAAAATTATGTTTGGAAGTCCCCCTCCCTTACTCCCCAGACTTGCGAACGCCATACATGCTGGAGTCCATAACCATACACTCCTTAAGTCCTTGCAGGCACTCCAGTCTGTTCAGTCCCATGTGCACTCGCTCATCAGGGGAACTCGACCTACCCCAGTGGATTTCACTGACCAGCCGGTACACCCCTTCCAGCCAGGGGACGAAGTCCTGGTGAAGAGAGTCACTACCTCTGGGCTAACTCCTCGCTGGAAAGGACCCTACACTGTAATCCTGGTCACCCCCACGGCAATCAAGGTGGACGGACTGACTGCCTGGATTCACCACTGACACATCAAGACTGACCGTCCAGATGCAGGATGGGAAGTGGTTCCATCCTCAACGGACCCCCTAAAGCTAAGACTATTGCGCCGTTCTCGGTCATCATCCTAATCTCTCTGATTCCTGCAACCACCCTCCGAAAGGGACCCTCCTTGGCACCCACCTACTATTGATGGGTCATCACCGAGGGCTCCACTGGAGCATATGTTAGTTCCTTAACCGGAAAGGGATCCACCCTAGTCAACCTAACCCTGGAGTATACTCCGGAGACCCCCATTACCTTCTCCCTGGACCTCTGTGCCCTCCTGGGCCCCCACTTAAATTTCAGGACAAGTGGAGGTATAGCTGGGTGCGGCAGTTTAGGGGCAGAGCGACAACTCCAGACCATGGGGTTATATGTGTGCCCAGGATCCACCCCACCAAAAAGATGGAACTGTGGAGACTTAAATGAATTCTTTTGCCCCCATTGGGGTTGTGAAACTATCTCCACTATAACAGGATATACTGCAAACAGAGACTCTTTCATTTCTTTCACCTGAGACCCTCCCGCAAACCCCTGGCTAACATTCCTGCTCACTGGATTAGCAGGACCCTTGGTGCTAATGGTCCTCGGGTTAACATTTGGACTATGCCTTTTAAACATGCTCCTCAAATTTATCCAGGAAGGAGACTCCATCAAATTGATGGTTCTGAGATCCAAATATAGGCTCTTGTGTCAAAAAGAGGAAACCTATTAAAGATTTAATACATGTTAAAGAACAGGGAGGAATGTGATATTGTGCTGGCCTGGAGCCAGAACCTGAGCAACGCTATTTTTATAAAATGCAAAACTGTTTTTAAATAAGTTGCAATGGCTGCCCCATTCTCCTCACAATAACTGCTAGTTTGTTCTGCAAAACTGTGTAAAGCTTGCCGGGCGTGGTGGCTCACGCCTGTAATCCCAGCACTTTGGGAGGCTGAGGCGGGTGGATCACGAGGTCAAGAGATCGAGACCATCCTGGTCAACATGGTGAAACCCCGTCTCTACTAAAAATACAAAAAATCAGCTGGGCATGGTGGCGCATGCCTGTAATCCCAGCTACTCAGGAGGCTGAGGCAGGAGAATTGCCTGAACCCAGGCGGCGGAGGTTGCGGTGAGCCAAGATCGCGCCATTGCACTCCAGCCTGGGTAACAAGAGCGAAACCCCGTCTCAAAAAAAAAAAAAAAAAACTATGTAAAGCTGCTTACCTTTTCTTATCTGCTAAAATCTGTGACTTCTATCACCACCCAGACAATGTGTAAACAAATGTATATCTTGACTTCTGTAAACCACTGAAGTAACAAACAGAATAACAAAAGTCCCCTAGACCTTGGAATGTCCGGAGACCCCCGCCCTTGTCTCCGCCCAGGAGGTGACTCACAGAATGCCCTAGCCCTTGGAATGTCCAAAACCTTTTCATTCCCATCCCCGCTCTTCACCCCCACTCCGAAGGTGGTTTTTCGGGTATAAAAAGTCTTGGCACCCTCCTTTTGAGGCCACAGGTTGGAGAGACGTGAGTCCTCTGTGGTCGCTGGCATAATAAATGACCCTGCAATCTGGCATACTTTTGTCTTGGTGCTAACTTTCTACACTCGGTCCAATACAACAGTTACAACCATTCAACAAGCCTCTGGAAAGTCCCAAACTCCCTCATCTTCCTGTCATCTTCTGAGCCCCCCACACTCTTCCAATCTCTGCCTAATAAGAAGTTCCAAAGCCAGTTCCACATTTTCAGATATCTTTATAGCGATGCCTCACTTATCAGTACGAATTTTCTTGTATTACTGCATTCTTGCAGTGTGATAAAGAAATACCTGAGACTGGGTAATTTATAAAGAAAAGATACCAATGAAAGGTATGTCCCTGTTGGCACTTTGGAGGCCAAGGCGGGCGAATCACCTGAGGTCGGGAGTTCAAGACCAGCCTGACCAACATGGTGAAACCCCGTCTTTAAAAAAAAAAAAAAAAAAACCTATGAATGTAAACAATGTGGGAAAGCATTATCTCATCTCACAAACTTTCGAAGACAGACAGTAATGCACACTGAAGATGGACCTCATAAATGCAAAACATGTAGGAAGCCTTTCACTCTCCCTATTCATTTAGAAGACATGAAAGGACTCATATTGGAGAGAAGCCCTATGAATGTAAGCAATGTGGGAAAGCCTTTAGTTATTCCAGTTACTTTCAAATGAAAGAATTCACACTGGAGAGAAGGTATATACATCTAAGGAATGTGGAAAAACATTCAGTTAATCCCAGTGCCTTTCATAAACATAAAAGTACCCACACTTCCGAGAAACTTTATGAATGTAAGGAATGTGGGAAAGCATTTGGTTGTTTTAGTTCCTTTCACAGTCATGAAGGGATTCACACTGGAGAAAAACCCTATGAATGCAAAACGTGGAAAAGCCTTCAGTAGTTCTAAGTACTTAAAAATACATGGAAAAACTCACACTAGAGAGAAGTCCTCTGAATGTAAAGAATGTGAGAAAGTATTTTATTGTATCAGTTCCCTTAAAAGATATGAAAGGAGTTACATCAGAGAAAAGTTGTATGAATGTAAAAAATGAGAAAGCCTTCCATTCTTAGAAACCATGAAAGAACTCACACTTAGGGCCAGGGGCGGTGGCTCATGCCTGTAATCTTAGCACTTTGGGGGGCCAAGGCAGGTAGATCACCTGAGGTTGGGAGTTCAAGACCAGCCTGACCAACATAGAGAAACCTCATCTCTACTAAGAATACAAAATTGCCGGGCGCGGTGGCTCAAGCCTGTAATCCCAGCACTTTGGGAGGCCGAGGCGGGTGGATCACGAGGTCAAGAGATCGAGACCATCCTGGTAAACATGGTGAAACCCCGTCTCTACTACAAATACAAAAATTCAGCTGGGCATGGTGGTGTGTGCCTGTAATCCCAGCTGCTCAGGAGGCTGAGGCAGGAGAATTGCCTGAACCCAGGAGGCGGAGGTTGCAGTGAGCCGAGATCGCGCCATTGCACTCTAGCCTGGGTAACAAGAGCGAAACTCCGTCTCAAAAAAAAAAAAAAAAAGAATACAAAATTAGCCAGGCATGGTGGTGCATGCCTGTAATCTCAGCTACTCGGAAGGTTGATGCCGGAGAATCACTTGAACCCAGGAGGCAGACGCTGCAGTAAGCCGAGATCACGCCATTGCTTGCCAGCCTGGGCAACAAGAGTGAAACTCTGTCTCAAAAACAAACAAAAACTCACACTAAAAACAACACAGTGATGTTAGGAATATGAGAAACCTTTCCTTTCTCTTCCAGTCCTTTGAAGGCACATGCTGTGACACACTGGTGACAGACCTTATAACCATAAGTGTGATATTGTGCTAGCCTAGGGCCAGAACCTGAGCAACGCCATTTTATAAGATAAAGCTGTGTTTGGCTTCTGTAAATAAAGCTGCTAGCTTGCTCTGAAAAATGCCCGCTATGTAAAGATGACTACCTTTTCTTATCAGTACCAGAATAAGCAGCCTAAGCTAATGCCATCTTGGCCCCTGCGACTTGTAATAAGTAGCTAAGGTCTGTAATTTTCACCCTACCCAGATAATGTGTAAACTAACGTTTATCTTGACTTCTGTAAACCACTTAAGTAATAATCGGAGTGACAAAAGTCCCCTGGCCCTTGGAATGTCCGGAGCGCCCCTTACCCTTGTCTCTGCCCAGGAGGTGATTTACAGAATCCACTAGCCCTCGGAATGTCTGAAGCCCTTCATCCCCATCCCCGCTCCTCACCCTCTGGGTCCTAAAACCAGGATGTGGTTTTCAGCTTAAAAACCCTGCTCTCCCTGAGTTCGACGCCACAGGTTGGAGAGACGTGAGTCCTCTGTGGTCACCGGCATAATAAAGACCCTGCAATTTGGCATACTTTTGTCTTGGTGTTAATTTTCTAAGCTCGGTCCGGTATAACATAAGGAATGTGGAAAAGTATTAGTCCTTGTTTTTATTTTTGTTTTTAAAGATGGGGTTTCACCATGATGGCCAGGCTGGTCTTGAACTCCTGACCTCAGGTGATCCACCCACCTCGACCTCCCAAAGTGCTAGGATTACAGGCGCGAGCCACCACACCCAGCCCAGTCCTTGTGTGTTTTAGCTACATGAAAGAATTTACTCTGGAAGGAAACTCTATGAATGTAAAGAATGTGGTTTGGGGAACAGGTTGTATAGAATATTTTAAAAAATGTGGTAAGGCCTTGTGCAGTTTGTTTCTCTTGAATAAAGTCACTTCCTGGTATTCTCAGGGGATTGGTTCCAGCCCCCCCCTCCCCTTGAGAATATATAATTTTGCTCAAGGGCTTTATACAAAACAGTATTTGCCTATAACCTAGGCACATCCTCCTGTATACTTTAAATCATCTCTAAACTACTTAATACATTGTAAATGCTATGAAAACAACTGTTTTATTGTGTTGTTTAGGGGAGTTTGACAAGAAAAAACATCTGTACATATTCACTACAGACGCAACCACCATATGCCTACCTACCTCATACACAGCATCTACAATATAACATTTTCTTTTTTAAAAACAGTTACGGATTGGTTTCATTAAATGACCTGAAAAAGTGTGTTAACATTCTCCAAAACTGGCTGGGAGTGGTGGCTCATGCCTGTAATCCCAGCACTTTGGGAGGCCGAGGCAGGGGGATCACAAGGTCAGGAGTTCGGGACCAGCCTGGCCAATATGGTGAAATCCCATCTAGTTAAAAAAAAAAAAAAAAAAAAAAATTAGCTGGGCATGGTGGTGGGCACCTGTAGTCCCAGCTACTTGGGAAGCTGAGGCAGGAGACTCGAACCTGGGAGGTGGAGGTTGCAGTGAGCTGAGATCACACCTCTGCATTCTAGCCTGGGCAACAGAGCAAGACTCCGTCTCAAAACAACAACAACAAAAAACATTCTCCCAAGCCCTGGTTACTCTCTCCTGGTAGCCTACACATGATGATGATTAGGATGAAGGTGACTGCTCAGTGGTGCCTAAGGTTGCAAAGTGTTGAGGTGCCAAGATATGTGACAGTGTAGATAAGCAATGAGACATCAGTTTAACTAGAATCATCTGACAGGACATTAGAAGGTTCATCTATTTTGGAAGTACCAAGTTGTGAATGCAGATGTTGACTCTTTGGTGGACAGTCAATAATAAACATGATAGATCTATGGAATTTGAGGGCCAAAAATATTTAAGCATTGATAGTCCAATGGATTCTAGTTAGGGATATTCTTAAGGATACAATTTACCCAGAGGGATTAACCCTAGTGGAGGAACTAGATGAGGAAAGCTTCTGGGGTCGTGTTTAAGACTAGGCTCTACTTGAAATGGATATCTGACCAGAAATCTTTCTTGTATCATTAGTAGAGCTGTCCACTTCACTACCAAAGCCATGAGGACACAACAGACGTCCTTAGATTCCCTAGGCTGCATGGCCCTAGGCAACCACATTGCAACACTCTCCCCACTGCACAAGGTGGTGTTTGTGCTAACACTTGCTTCTGCATCTGGGTAAATACTTCCAGTCAGGCTGAATTGGGAACATATAAGATCTTAAAACAAGCCAAATGGCTGGGCATTGTGGCTTACGCCTGTCATCCCAGCACTTTGGGAGGCTGAAGCAGGTGGATCAAGAGGTCAGGAGTTCAAGACCAGCCTGGCCAATATGGTGAAACCCTGTCTCTACTAAAAATACAAAAATTAGCCAGGTGTGGTGGCATGCAGCTGTAATCCCAGCTACTACTTGGGAGGCTGAGGCAGAAAAATCGCTTGAACCCAGGAGGCAGAGGATGCAGTGAGCCGAGATGGTGCCACTGCACTCCAGCCTGGGTGACAGAGTGAGATTTCATTAAAAAACAAAAACCAGGGCCGGGTGCAGTGGCTCATGCCTGTAATCCCAGCACTTTGGGAGGCCGAGGCAGGCAGACCACGACGTCAAGGGATCGAGACCATCCTGGCCAACAGAGTGAAACCCCATCTCTACTAAAATATAAAAATTAGCTGGGTGTGGTGGCGTGTGTCTGTAGTGTGTACTCAGGAGGCTGAGGCGAGGCAGGAGAATTGCTTGAACCCGGGAGGCGGAGGTTGCAGTGAGCCAAGATCGCGCTACTGCACTCCAGCCTGGTGCCTGGCAACAAAGCGAGACTCTATCTAAAAAAAAAAAAAAAAAAAAGCCAAATCTCAAAGACACCTTCAGAATCCCTCCTGTCTAGAGTTACTGGGGTTACATTTCCAATTTCCAGATATTTTCAGCTGGCTCTTCCCCCTGGTATCAGATTTCTCCATTCTGCCCTACAAGTCTTAATGATCCTCCTCCTATTTAAAATATGCATTTGGCTCCTCCTTAAAATTGTTCTAGCTTGTTTCAACAGATGCCTCCAAGAGACCCCCACCAGGTTTTTGCTGATCTAATTCTTGAGATTTTTAAACACACTCTAGCTGGACACTGAAACCAACTTAATGCAAGAGACTTTGGCTAAAGTTTAACAAGTACCTGAGAACCTCTTATAAGTAAATGGCTATGGTTGGGCCGGGCGCGGTGGCTCAAGCCTGTAATCCCAGCACTTTGGGAGGCCGAGGCGGGTGGATCACGAGGTCAAGAGATCAAGACCATCCTGGTCAACATGGTGAAACCCCGTCTCTACTAAAAATACAAAAAATTAGCTGGGCATGGTGGCACGTGCCTGTAATCCCAGCTACTCAGGAGGCTGAGGCAGGAGAATTGCCTGAACCCAGGAGGCGGAGGTTGCGGTGAGCCGAGATCGCGCCATTGCACTCCAGCCTGGGTAATAAGAGCGAAACTCCGTCTCAAAAAAAAAAAAAAAAAAAAAAAAAAATGGCTATAGTTGGCCACTGCCCTGCCACTAGGATCCCTGCATGGGGTAGACCCAGAGCAGGTCACTAGTACTGTGATAGAACACACACAAAAACCCTATTTTATGAATGTTGTCTGTGGACAGGTTAGAGTCAGTCCTTCAGACTGGCTGGCTGGGCCTAAATTTTAAAAAGAGCTAAGCAGCCACTTATTAACTAGGGGTCACACATACTATGAGTTTCCTGAAAAGCCACACCTTTTTAACTTTGGGGGGCTCACCTGAACTAGTAAATCAGTGCTCAGCTTTATCAATCAATCAGAACTAAGTGAGTTTCAAGTTTCAAACCTTCATTTGCATAAAAGCATTTGACTAGGAACCTGGATGGGAACTTCTGCTATAAAACCTAAGCTTTCCCTTGTTCTCTGGAACAAATGATGTTTAGGTTACAAACTCCTTATGACTTTTTCCCAGAACTATGTAGAACTAACCCCTAAAATGTAATACTGATACCAAGGAGCTCCTACAGCAAAGCACTACTTTCATTCCTCTGAGGTATATGACTATAATCAGTAGAAAGTAGTTAGAGCAGCCATCACTCCTTTTCCTTCAGAATATAGGAATGGAAATAAATGGTGGGATTTGTAACCACAACAGACTATGTGGTACAACTTTTACATAACAAATTGAGGGAATGTGTTCTCTTTCCAAGTCCACAAGGGGGCGTAGTTTTAAGGTCAAGACCTTCCCAGTGCCATGCCCCCCTCCCATCTCTCTCCATCGGGGAGATTTAAGGGTCTCTGTTTTAATTTTCGCCCCCACGGGAAAGGGTCGAAAGTCAATCACTCCAGCAAAAGTTTAAAGGAAGTTTAAAGGAACTCTTTTCATTGGCCGGGGGTGCTTGGAGAAGGAGGGAATTCCTCCCAGGTTAAAAGTCCCTGTCTCCCTCATCGGAGTGGATTTTCCCCCTCTGGAGTCCCCTTCCACCCTCGTGGAATTTTTCCTCTCCTAAACTCCATCTCTCTCTCAATTCCCTTCCAGTCAGTGTAGAAGCTGTCTTTCCTCTCCTGGATTCCATCTTTCTGGATTCTCTCACTCACTGTGAGAGAAGCTTTCCTTCTCTGGTTTTCCCCCTCTGGGAACCCTTCTCACTCAGTGTGAGAGAGCTAGCTGTTTCTTTCTCTCCCCTTCTCCTTTTTCTCTCTCTGCCTAAATAAATCACTTTCTGCAAACACTTTTTGAGTCCAGTATTTACTTTACAAGCACACTGCGCCTTGGTCTCCTCTCCCATTCTTGGGTGAGTGATAGACCAAGAACCTGGAGAAACATCCTCTCAGGGGAGCTGAGGGCTCCCCTGAACCCCAAAACCCCAACAGAATTTGAGTTTTCAGTTGCCATGGACCCAACATTGAAGGTCCCATAATCTAAGCATGCCCAAATGAACCAAGTGTGTAACCACGGCTGGAACTATATGCTCAGACTGGGGTGTGGAGATTATATTAAAAAGTAGATACCAGCCGGGCACAGTGGCTCACGCCTGTAATCCCAGCACTTTGGGAGGCTGAGGTGGACAGATCACCTGAAGTTAGGAGTTCCAGACCAGCCTGACTAACATGGTGAAACCCCGCCTCTACTAAAAATACAAAAATTAGCCGGGTGTGGTGGGTACCTGTAATCTCAGCTACTCGGGAGGCTGAGGCAGGAGAATCACTTGAACCCGGGAGGCAGAGGCTGCAGTGAGCCAAGATTGCGCCACTGCACTCCAGCCTTGGCGACAGCTAGACCCTGTCTCAAAAACAAACAAAAAAAACAGTAGATACCACATGGCAGGATCCAGGATCTAATCAGGTTGGGCCCTGGTATCATCCCTTAGCAGGATCCAATCGGGTCATGTCAATCTGGAATCAGGTCATTGCAAGATCCAGTAAGTTCATACCTTATTACCCTATGCTTATAAAACTTGCCAAAGCCCCCAGCTCAGGGAGACAGATTTGAGCATTTCTTCCTTTCTCATTGCTAATCAAATTTACAGTAAAGCTTTTCTTTCTTCAAAAGCTGGTGCCATGCTGTTGGCTTCTATGCACATCTGGAAGTGAGCCAATTCATTGCTTGCTAACATAACAAAAGATAGAATCAGCAACCGTGAAGATGAAACAATTAAAATTATCCAGTCTGTGGAAAAGAGGAAAGAAATTGAGAGAATGTGTTACTAGTATATCTGCCTTGCCAGTTATGTTAAAGAAAGTTCTTCAGAGCAAAGGAAACTGATATAGGTTAGGAAATCAGATCATGTTTCAAAAACAAAAAACTTGTTAGAAGATAATTAAATGAAGGCATAAAAATTATTTTAACGATGTGTAAAAATTATTTTAACACAAAATTATTTTCTTCTACCTCATAAATATTTGTTCAAATGAATTATCAACAATGTATTGGGTTATTATAGCTTCTAACAGGTTAAAGGAGTGACAGTGATGTCATATGGGACTGGAAAGAGGAATTCAGAACACTGTTACAACATATTGACACTACTCCAAAAACTAATATAGTGTTATTTGAAAATGAAAGTCCATTAGTTGCAAGTGTATACTGCAAACTATGGAATTCACTAATAAAATTTAAGAAACAAGTAGACTTACTATACTAACAGAAGCAAGCAAATGGAATCACTTAATTGAATGCTCAATTAAAATGAAAGAAGGCAGAAAAAATAGAGCAAGTAGGAAAAACACAAGTACAACATAGAGAATATATATATGTACATATTAATCTAATTATGTCAGTTAGCACTTTGAATGTCTATTATCTATATATGCCAGTAAAAAAGACAGCCACTGGCAGAGTAGAATAAAAAACAAGGCCCAGCAAGGTGTACAAGATAACCATTTTAAACAGAAAGACACAGATACATTAAATAAAAAGTTATGGAGAAATATGTGCCATTCTGGCCCTATTCAAAAGTATGGAATAGCTATATTAAATTCAGAGAAATTAGGTTTCTGTTTTGCTTTTTTGAGACAGGGTCTCTGGCACCCAGGCTGGAGTGCAGTGGTATGATCACAGCTCACTGCAACCTGTGCCTCCAAAGTTCAAGCAATCCTCCCACCTCAGCTGGGACTACAGGAGCGTGCCACCACGCCTGGCTAATTTTTGTATTTATTTTTTGTAGAGACAGGGTCTCAAATGTTGCTCAGCTGGTCTTGAACTCCTAGGCTCAAGGGATCCACCCATCTCAGCCTCCCAAAGTGCTGCGATTACAGGCCTGAGTCACCATGCCCAGCCCAAATCAGGTTTTAGATCAAGGAAAATTACAAGGGATGGAAGATTTTATAATGATAAAGAGGTCAAACCTACAACAAGACATAATAATCATTAATATCTATGCCCATAAAACAGAGCACCAAAATGTATAAGCCAAAAACTTATAAAACCACAAGGCAAGGCTGGGTGCAGTGGCTTACACCTATAATCCCAGCACTTTGGGAAGCCGAGGTGGGTAGATCACCTGAGATCAGGAGTTTGAGACCCACCTGATCAACATGTTGAAACCCCATCTCTACTAAAAATTCAAAAAATTAGCCAGGTGTGACAGCATGCATCGGTAGTCCCAGCTACTTGGGAGATGGAGCCACTGAACTCCAGCTGGGTAACAGAGCAAGACTCTGTCTCAAAAAAAAAAAAAAAAAAAAAAAAAAAGGCGGCAAAACACACTGAAATCTGTAATTATAATTGTAGGAAAACTCACCTCTATCAATAAGTGACACATCAGTTTGCTAGAAAATCATTAATGATATAGCTGAACTCAACAGCATCATTAATCAACTGAATTTAGTTGTATGTATTTATAGAATGCTTCAACAACAGCAAGAGTACACCCTCTTCTCTAGCCCCATGGAATATTCACCAAGGCAGACCACATGGCATAAAACACACCTTAACATATTAAAAAAAAAATTCCATAAAGTATGAAATCAAACCATATTAGCATTAACCTAGAAATCAGTAACAGAATCATAGTTTAAAAGTCTCCAGAAAGTAAAGATTTAAACCACAAACTTCTACACTATGCAACAGACAATTCTCCAGAGATACTTAAATATTTCAAAAATTTTTTTAAAAATTAGCAAAATTTTTAGAATACAGCAAAGGGAGGGCTTAGAGGGCTATTTGAATCATTAAATGCAAACTCTTGAAAGTAAAGATCTGAAATCAATGCTTTAAATTCCACTCCTGGAAATTAGAGAAAGAAGAGCAAGATAAATGTAAATTAAGGAGAGGAAAACAACAGTGAGAGAAGACATTAATGAAATTGCAAACTGGAAAACATCAATAAATCCAAATTCTGGTTTTCTGAAATGAATAAAATTGATAAACACCCATGCTAACTCACAAAAGGGCAGGCATCACTAAGATTCCCATGAACATTAAAAGAACCATCAAGGAATATTAAGGACAACTCCATGCCCATTGATCTGATAAATAACATGATGAATCAATTCCTTGAAAGACACAATAAAAAAAAACCATAAAAACAGAACTAAGTAAAAGAAAACAGTTCTATATAATATTTCCCAGAAAAGAGAAGCAGAGGGAACACTTTCTAATTCATGTTAGAAGGCCAACTTTGCCCTAATGCCCATACTAGTGCCCAATCTTGGCTCACTGCAACCTCTGCCTCCTAGGTTCAAGCGATTCTCCTGCCTCAGCCTCCCACGTAGCTCGGATTACAGGCCTGTGCCACGATGCCTGGCTAATTTTGGTATTTTTTAGTAGAGATGGGGCTTCATCATGCTGGCCAGGCTGGTCCCAAACTCCTGACCTCAAGTGATCCACCTGCCTCGGCCTCCCAAAGTGCTGGGATTACAGGTGTGAGCCACTGCACCTGGCTTTAAAAGGAGCTTGTTGGGGATAACAAAACTAGGGACAAAGACCACATATAGTTTTTGTTATATCACAGACCCAAATAAACTCTCATATTCATAAACCTTTGTCCAGCAGGCAGAACCAAAAAATGTTTTTCTCTAAATCTGTTCCTGACAGAATTTCTCATTTTGTGAAATTTGCACTCTGATTAAACCAAGTCAGTGAATGAATGCAAAATGAAGCTGCTGAGGATGCTGAATTTTATCCAAGCCCTATAATTGTAGTAAATAGCTATGATTTTAAAGATATTATTCCAACTCCTCCACCACCCAGTCCAGTGTGTTCTGGACAAGCAGCCAAATGCAATGTTAACTGTCTGGTAGAAGACTTTTTGGCCCCGTTCCCCAGCCATGTGGAAAGGACCTAATTCCCGATAAGGAAGGCCCTTCCTCCCCCACAGGGAGGGTCCCTGATCTCACTCTATCCTGGCCCGGCCCAAGACCAGCAACCTTCCCGCCCAGCGGCCCACTGAACCAATCACCACCCGCACCACCAGCTCTCCTACCGCCCCAGTCCCTTTGTCCCTATAAAGTCGACCGAACAAAGAAAGCGCGCGCGATTCCTCCCTTCCCGCTTGAGTCGCCCGGAGATCCCAATAAAGTCGATACCGGTCACCACGCGTCCTGCCTCGAGTCTATTGAGCGCCTGCCTCCGTGGGTCGGGGTCCCACAGCCGGGGTCGCACATTAACAACCTCTACAATACTTAGACTACACCCATTTTTTACCTAGAACAAGGCCAGATAAACACTGTCCAAATTCCCATTCTCTGTCTCATAAATTATTACTGGAACAGCTGTGTCTTCACTAATCAGTCTGAATAATATACTGTAAACATTGCTTAAATTCTCTCCTTCATCCAGATCCTTGAAATCTGAAGTACCCTCAGCCTGAGCCAGCACACAACCTCTCCTTCACGACCCCTGCAAAGAACAGGCTGAAGGTAGGGCCCAACATGCTCTGATCTAGAATGTGATTTTCACCCTCCATCCTGCCCTCCCCCTCCCACCTTGTTTCTAACCTTCTTTGCTCTTCTGTTGGAAAGAAAATATACTTTTCTGCCCCATCTTTGAGATGTTTGCAGATCTTATACTTGATGCTTCTCCCTGTTCCCTCTTTTGCATTCCTTTAGAAAGAAATCACTTCTTCTAAACCCCAATTTATCATCCCTGAGAATGTCTAGCAACAGCCCCACAGCAATAACATATATACCTCAAAGAGAACATCACCCTAGCTACTCTGCCTGTGGAATTTTAGCCCTTTTCAGTACACAGGGCTTTCCTCATAGTCTGAGTGATCAGGCTGGGACACCTGCAGAGGCTTCCGGAAAGAACCAACTGAACTAGGCCTTCAATGATCTCCTTTTATGTGCTTACAACTGGCCTTAGCTTGGAATCTCTGGCCTCAGGCTTCTGCCCCAGTCAAGGCTGCTCACTTACCCTTATATGCCTTACATGGATATTTAAAAACAAAATATCATCTGGGCATGGTGGCTCACACCAGTAATCCCAGTGCTTTGGGAGGCTGATGTGGGAGGATCATTTGAATGCCACTACATTCAGTGGACAATGTAGTGACTGACCACTGTGGACAACATAGTGAGATCTCATCTCTACAAATAAAAATAAAAATCAGCAGCACATGGTGGTATGTGCCTGTAGTCTCAGCTACTTGGGAGGCTGACACAGAAGGATTCCTTGAGCCCAGGAGTTTGAGGCTATAGTGAGCCATGATTACTTCTGCCTGGGTGACAGACAATCCATGCTTCATGAACCCAGCAAAACCACTCCAATTCAGTGTATTTATAGGAGAGAAGAAACTAGAAGGCACTTATATGTTATAGCGCAACAGGAAAAGCCTAAGTAACTACCCATTTCAGATAAATATTTAATTTCTACTTCCATAATAAATCATCTAGTAAACTAATAATGTTTCAGTTCCTCAGCTGTTGCAAATTCCTCTCCCACAGAACTTAGCATTAATCTGCCAAATGCACATAAAAGGAAAAAAAGTTAACCAACTGTCCCAAATTCTCTACCCTACAAAGGAGAGGAACTGAAGTTTTGCTAAGTCTTTATAATTCATCAATGTACCTCCCACACTTTCTCATAAAAATTTATTTTTTTTTTCTGCAGCCATAATGGAAAACAGGTTTTCTCAAATTCTTTTCCCTCCTAGTATTTTCTCTGCTAAGACCCCAAATTTCATTTGAAATCATCCAATAAGGCCGGGCGCGATGGCTCAAGCCTGTAATCCCAGCACTTTGGGAGGCAGAGGCGGGTGGATCACGAGGTCAAGAGATCGAGACCATCCTGGTCAACATGGTGAAACCCTGTCTCTACTAAAAATACAAAAAATTAGCTGGGCATGGTGGCGTGTGCCTGTAATCCCAGCTACTCAGGAGGCTGAGGCAGGAGAATTGCCTGAACCCAGGAGGCGGAGGTTGCGGTGAGCCGAGATTGCGCCATTGCACTCCAGCCTGGGTAACAAGAGCGAAACTCCGTCTCAAAAAAAAAAAAAAAAAAAAAAAAAGAAATCATCCAATAAAAAACAGACCCAAGAAATTTACTACACAGGCTCTGGGGGAAAAAAGTAAGATTTTTTTAAAAATGCAGGCCAGCCAGGGTGGCTCACACCTGTAATTCCAGCACTTTGGGAGGCCAAGGCAGGCAGATCACCAGAGGTCAGAAATTTGAGACTGGCCTGGCCAACATGATGAAATCCCATCTCTACTAAAAACACAAAAATTATCTGGGCATGCTGGCAGACACCTGTAATCCCAGCTACTTGGGAGGCTGAGGCAGAGAACTGCTTGAACCTGGGAGGCAGAGACTACAGTGAGCCAAGATCATGCCACTGCACTCTAGCCTGGGCGACAGAGCGTGGTGGCAGGTGCCTGTAATCCCAGCTACAGAGGCTGGGGCAGGAGAGCTGCTTGAACCCGGGAGGTGGAAGTTGCAGTGAGCTGAGATCACGCCATTGCACTCCAGCCTGGGGGATAAGAGCGAAACTCCGTCTCAAAAGAAAATGCAATATGGGACTAAATATATAATTTGTTTTCTGAAATTCAACTCTTCTCTCTTGTTTTTCTCAATCTCTAATGATAGGATGGATTTTACAGTTAATTAAAAATTAAATATGAAATGACTTTACAAATTTATTGAAGGCAAAATATTTATGGAAGGGCAGTGCTGACTGAAAACAGACAAGTCTGACTCAAGTATCAGTTGAGGTTCTCCTATCACCTGAGACATCCCTCCTCCCATGCTGCTCACTGAAGTGTTGCATGACCACCTACCAGGAGACACTGCACTGTGTGCTTCTGAGGTTCTTGTATCACATCATTGGGGTGGGTTTTCCTTTAGGGTTTTTATCTTTTACTATGTGGCAGGCCAGATCTCACTAACACAGTCCTCCATAACAACTGTCTCAGCCCTGACTGAGTGGTTAGATTAAATATTAAAAGCTGATAGATAGGCCGGGCATGGTGGCTCACGCCTGTAATCCCAGCACTTTGGGAGGCCAAGGTGGGCAGATCATGAGCTCAGAAGATGGAGACCATCCTGGCCACATGGTGAAACCCTGTCTCTACTAAAATACAAAAAATTAGCTGGGAGTGGTGGTGGCGCCTGTAGTCCCAGCTACTCAGGAGGCTGAGGCAGAGGAATCCCTTGATCCCAGGAGGTGGAGGTCGCAGCAAGCAGTGAGCTGAGACTGCACCACCGCACTCCAGCCTGGGCGACAAGAGCAAAACTCCATCTCAAAAAAAAAAAAAAAAAAAAATCTGACAGAACCAGGGCCCTTATACAAAGACTGGGAAGTAACAAAAGCCCAACAAGAGTTTTGCCCAGGCCTTTCCTGGGACTTGAAGCATGACAAGATAACACAGGAATTCTTAACAGGACCTGTTTAGGATTAAACAAGTTTTACTGGGGGTCTGCAGCCACAACAGAAAACAGGTTTTCTCCAATTCTTTTCCCTCCGAGGATTTTCTCTGCTGTGCCCCCAAATTTCATTTGAAATCATCCAGTAAAAAACAAACCTGAGAAATTTACTACACAGACACAATGCAGTGTCTCCTGGGAGGGTGGTCACACAACATTTCAGTGAGCAGAATGGGAAGGGGGATGTCTCAGGTGATAGGAGAACCTGACCTGATACTCGAGTCAGAACTGTCTGTTTTCAGTCAGCACTGCCCCTCCAAACCCCAGGTCTCCACAGACAAGTTTACTGGGGGTCTAAAGGAAATCCCCAAACCTCCATGATTAAACAGGAGACAAGATAAGGGTAACTACCTGGACCCGTTAAGATTAAGTAAATTTACTGAGGTTTCAGAGGAAGGTCTTCAGGACTCACATCTTAGTTACAGATTAGAAGAAGTTAATCACTTATGTCTTTAGATGAATGCACACTTACATGTAGACATATTGCTTAGAAGGTATATAAGCTCTGGAAAACTTCCTAATTTTGAGTTGGTCTGGCAATAATTTCCAGGTCTTCTCCCTGTAACTGGTAATAGAAATATAACCTCTCTTCTTCCTCATTTCATCTGCATTTTGTTACTGGGCTTCAAGAACAAGCAGCCCCACCCTCAGTTTGGTCCCAGAACAACTAGGCTAAGAGAATCCAAAGAACAGGGATCATTTCAATCCTTTACCTTCAATACCAGCAATTAAGTGGCTGACTATACATGTATCTCCATAAAATGCAAACTACACTTGGGGTGAGAAGAGCTGTGTCCCAAGGGCTTTGCTTTTCATATGAGGGGTAAACCAGGAGACTCCTCCCATCCCAGGGCTTCCAGCTTCTGCCCTGGGAGCCCTCACCTCTACATTTCAGGCTATCCCTATGGGAGGAGTGACCTAAGGAGTAGGAACTCCTGAAACCCTCCTAGGCACAGCTGCTGTGTGCACCTTACGCCAGCCCCCGGAAATTCTGAAATATACCAACACGAAAAGATAGAGGATGGGCTGAGGACACATGACCCTGTAAAATTTCCAAAGGGGAACCTCCACCCAAAGACATTCTGATAAGGGGCCTGTGCCTAGAGAAGATAAAAGAAAGACAGGCATAAACATTCACTCATTCATTTATGAAACCGAGTTTCACTCTTGTTGCCCAGGCTGGAGTGCAATGGCATGATCTTGGCTCACCGCAACCTTCGCCTCCAGTGTTCAAGCGATTCTCCTGCCTCAGCCTCCCAAGAAGCTGGGATTATAGGCATGTGCCACCACAGTCAGGTAATTTTGTATTTTTAGTAGAGACAGGATTTTTCCATGTTGGTCAGGCTGGTCTCGGACACCCGACCTCAGGTGATTCGCCTGCCTCCTCTTCCCAAAGTGCTGGGATTACAAGTGTGAGCCACTGAGCCTGGCCCATTCTTTTTTTTTTTTTTTACAGCAGAGTGTTAGTTGATTATCCCCTGCTTTCCTCACACATGAAATGTTCATGAACATAAGGGAAAAAAAGCTTTTAAAAAGAGCCATTGTATAGCGCACACTTGACATAACTAACTCCCATCTTAGAAAGACTCCTTTGTACATTTCATAGGGCATTTTACAAATAGATGTTTTGCCTAGCAAACAAATAAAAAAATAAAGACTGTATCCAACCAGATAAGGTCACAAACAAGCACACTCTCCCACTATCAGGTTCTCACAAGAAGACTCTGTGACCAAGAAGGAGCAGGCCTTCAGCAGCTCCCAAGGGCTGTCTTAACTGATAAATTTTTTGTGGGGGAGGGGGATGTTTATGGCCAGTTTGCTTACAATTGTAAAAATACAGATTAAACTAAATGCTTTTCAACAATGAGTGAGAAAACAAACTGTGGGGCCAGCTGCAGTGACTCACACCTGTAATCCCGGCACTCTGGGAGGCTGAGGTAGGTGAATCACCTGAGGTCAGGAGTTTGAGAGCAGCCTGGGCCAACATGGTAAAACCCCATCTCTACTAAAAATACAAAAAATTAGCTGGGCGTGGTGATGGACGCCTGCAATTCCAGTTACTCAGGAGGCTGAGGCAGGAGAATCTCTTGAACCCGGGAGGCAGTAGATGCAGTGAGCCAAGATTGTGTCATTGTACTCCAGCCTGAGCAACAAGAGCAAAACTCCCTCAAAAAAAAAAACAACAAAAAACTATGGAGCAGCCAAAGCACAGAATCCTGTTGTCAAACACAAGGAACAAACTCTTGGTCCACACCACGATATGAATTTTAAAATCATTTCTCTAAGTGAAGGAAGTTAAACCCAAATGGCTACATATTATATGATCGTATTTATATGACACTGTAAAAAAAACTATAGGGACAGAAAATAAGTGGTTGCCGAAGAACAGGATGAGACAAGGAGTTGACTATGAAGGGAGTAACATGAGAGAGTGGGGTGATGACATAGTTCTTTGTGACACTGTAGAGGTGGACATGTGACTCTAGATAGTTGTCAAATCCCACTGAACTGTAAACTGCAAAGAGTAAATTTTCCTTTGTGCAAATTTTAAAAAATTAACCAAGATGCTGGAGAAATTCAGTGGAAACAGACAGTGATAAATGAATATACGAGAAACGTATCACCTAACCCTACCGAAGAGGATGAGGATGAATGGATCTTACCTAAGTCACTTTGGAAAACAGTGTTTTGATTGAATACTGTAACTCAAGAAATGCACACAAACACTCTATTCTAGTGGATATTTTTCCCCATAAGGGTATAGATTAGCAATTTTGAAACTACTTTACATGTTAGAATATATGTTCTACAATCTATGTTGTAGATAGTGCCTGTTCCTCACTGGAGTTGAAAAAAGTTAGAAATAGGCCAGGCGCGGTGGCTCACGCCTGTAATCCCAGCACTTTGGGAGGCCGAGGTGGGTGGATCACGAGGTCAAGAGATCGAGACCATCCTGGTCAACATGGTGAAACCCCGTCTCTACTAAAATTACAAAAAATTAGCTGGGCATGGTGGCGTGTGCCTGTAATCCCAGCTACTCAGGAGGCTGAGGCAGGAGAATTGCCTGAACCCAGGAGGCGGAGGTTGCGGTGAGCCGAGATCGCGCCATTGCACTCCAGCCTGGGTAACAAGAGCGAAACTCTGTCTCAAGAAAAAAGAAAAAAAAAAAAAGTTAGAAATAAAGGGACATGCTAGAATGAACCCAGTGATGCTAGAAATACAACACCAGGCAAAAATAATGTTTAATGTTGCTGTGAATTGAGGAGATAAAATCAGGGTCACAAAATGCAGGGAAAGAGCTTAAGAGCCAAGGGATTTACTGCCAGCCCTCGGAGGAGTTAGGTTGAGGGAAGAGAGTGGTGGATTAGAAACCCTGATTCCCAAACCTTTGGAAGATTCAGAGATACCAGTTGCCATTTAGGAATATGAACTCAAAAGTATGTGAGACAGGTTTCTTTTTCTTGTTTTGAGGCAGAGTTTCGCTCTTGTTGCCCAGACTAAAGTGCAATGATGTGATCTCAGCTCACTGCAACCTCCACCTCCTGGGTTCAAGCAATTCTCCTGCCTCAGACACCCTAATAGCTGAGATTACAGGCACGCACCACCATGCCCAGCTATTTTTTATTAGCAGAGACAAGCTTTCACCATGTTGGCCAGGCTAGTCTCGAACTCCTAATCTCAGGTGATTCACCTGCCTCAGCCTCCCAAAATGCAGGGATTACAGGTGTGAGACACCACACCTGGCCTGAGACGCATCCATCCTTAACAGCAGCCTCAGGAAGATGGATGCGTCTCAGGCCAGGTGTGGTGAACACAGTCTGACCACATGTATCCAAGGTGGCTGGGGTACAGCTTACTTCTATATTAATACATTTTGGGGAGACATAATACATGTATTAATATGTTGTACTGGACCGAGCGTAGAAAGTTAGCACCAAGACAAAAGTATGTCAGATTGTAGGGTCATTTATTATGCCGGTGACCACAGAGGACTCACGTCTCTCCAACCTGTGGCCCCGGCCTCAGGGGGACCAGGGAGTTTTAAGCTGAAAAACCACGTCCTGGATTTAGGACCAAGGGGGTGAGGGGATGCAGGGCAAGCAAGTTTTCAGCACTTTCTGATAAGCAAAAGCAAGCACTTCTGGCAGTTACTGATAAGTAAAGGCAAGCAACTTTACAGAAGCCGAGGTCAGCGGTTATTGCGAGGAGAATGGGGCAGTCGTTACAACTTATTTTTGGAAAATAGCTTTGTCTTGTACAAAATGGCATTGCTCAAGTTCTAACTCTAAGTCAGCCATATCACATTTCCCCCGTTCTTTTAACATGTATTAAATCTTTAATAGATTTCTTCTTCTTGGCATAGGGGCCCATAGTTGGATTTCAGAACCATTAACTTGACCAAGTCTATTCTTTCCTGGATAAATTTGAGGAGCATGTTTAAAAGGCATGGTCCAATGTTAACCCTAGGACCATTAGTACCAAGGGTCCTGCTAATTTAGTGAGCAGGAATGTTAGTCAGGGGTTTGGGGGAGGGTCTTGGGTGAAAGAAATGAAAGAGTCTCTGTTTGCAGTATATCCTGATATAATGGAGATAGTCTCACAGCCCCAATGGGGGCAGAAGAACTCCTCTAAGTTTCCACAATTTTCTTTCTTTTGTGGGGTGGACCCTGGGCATAGATAGTCATATAGTTTGAAGCTGTTTTTCGGCCTCTACGTTACTACACGCCATCTCCTTCGCTTTTACTGCATTTCCCCGCCCCCATTTTTTGGTCTTTATTTGTCCTATAGTATTTACATCTAGGCTTTCGTTTAAGAGAGTGTAGAGGTCTAGGGAGAAGGTTATGGGCTCTCTGGGAATGTACTCTAGGGTTAAATTGACAAGGGTGGATCTCCTTCTAGTTACAGAACTAACGTATTTCCTAGCGGAGTCCTCCGTAAGGACAAACCGGTAGTAGGTGGGCATTCAGGGGGCCCTCTTTTAGGAGCTACCAGAGGAATTAGGGGGACCAGGGTGATAACCGCGAAGAGCGCGAAAGTCTTAGCTTTAGGGGGTCTGTTGAAGATGAGACCACTTTCCATTGTGCGTCCTTGGGGGCATTCTTGACATGTGAGTGGTGAATTTAGGCAGTCAGTCCGTCCACCTTGATTGTCGTGGGGGTGACCAGGATTACGGTGTAGGGTCCTTTCCAGCGAGGAGTTAGGCCAGAGGCAGTGAATCTCTTTACCAGGACCTTGTCCCCTGGCTGGAAGCAGTGTACCGGCTGGTCAGTGAGGTCCACTGGGGTAGGTTGAGTTTCCCTGATGAGCGAGTGCACCTGGGACTGAACAGACTAGAGTACCTGCAAGGACTTAAGGAGTGTATGGTTGTGGACTCTGGCATGTATGGCGTCCGCAAGTCTGGGGAGTAAGGGAGGGGACCTTCCAAACATAATTTCAAATGGAGTAAAGCTTTTTTTAATAGGGAATACATCAGGTATGGAGGAGAACAAAAGGAAGCAGGTTGACCCAGTTTTCCCCCGTTTCTAGAATGAATTTTGTCAAAGTCTCTTTTATGATCCGGTTCATCCTTTTAACCTGCCCTAAACTCTGGGGGTGATAGGCACAGTGGAGTTTTCAGGATATGCCCAGGGCCTTGACCAGGCCCTGTGAAACCTGAGCTGTAAATGCAGGGCCATTATCTGATCCCAGTGTCAGGGGCAAGCCAAACCGAGGAACCAGGTCCTACAACAATCTTTTTGTTCCTACCAGTGCGGTTTCTGACTTAGCAGGAAAAGCCTCCACCGATCCAGAAAAAGTGTCTATAAACACAAGGAGGTATTTATAGTCGCACGCTGGGGGCTTTATTTCAGTAAAATCCACCTCCCAGTATTCCCCTGGGCTAGTACTCCTAAGTCTTATCCCTGCCTGACTAGACCTACTGCCTCCTGGATTTACCCTGGCACATACATCACAACGAGTAGTAGTTTCCCTAACAATCTCATGTAAGTGTGGAATGTAATATCTGGCCCTCAGCAGTTCAGTGAGTTTTGTTTGCCCTAAGCGAATGGCCTGGTGTGTGTCCTTAACTAAAGTCCGTCCTAGAGCCTCGGGGAGCACAATCTTTGTGTCCGGTAGAGTCCACAATTCTGTGGAAACTTGCCGTTCCCCCTGTTCTTTAGCAGTTTCCTTCCTCAGGCGAGTATGTTGGGGTAGGAGGCAGGGTTGGGGCCGGCAGTGTCACAAGAAGAGTCAGAGATTTTACTGGCCCCACGGCTGCCTGTCTAGCTTGTAGGTCGGCTGCCCTATTTCCCCTTGCCTCTGGTGAATCTCCCTTCTGGTGTCCTTTGCAGTGTATTAATGCCACTGCCTTGGGTTTCCATATAGCCTCTAGTAGGGCTAGGATTTCCTCTTTGTTCTTGATGATTTTTCCCTCTGAGGTAAGCAACCCTCTTTCTTTATAAATGGCACCATGCACATGGGCCATAGCAAAGGCATATCGGCTATCCATGTAGATGTTAATAATTTTTCCCTCTGCCCAGTTCAAGGCCTTTATTAAAGCTATAAGTTCAGTCTTTTGGGCTGAGGTTCCATGTGGAAGAGTCTGGGCCCAGATAACCCGCTCTAGAGTGACCATAGCTGCCCCTGCGTACCTGACTTCGTCAACCATGAAACTGCTGCCATCTGTATACAGTACTTTCTCTGGGTTCCGCAGGGGGACGTGGGTGAGATCTGGTCACGCAGCGTGGAGGACATCTATTGTCTGTTGGCAGCCGTGTATGGGCTCCTCTGGCTTGCTGTCAGGTAGCAGTGTAGCAGGGTTTAAAACTGGTTTTTTGAAAATTTTATGCGGGGCTGGTCCAAAAGTAAGGCCTGATATTGAACTATGTGGGCATTAGACATCCATTTTCCTGGAGCTCCACAGAGTAGCGACTCCACCGCGCGGGGTGTCACTAAGTTCAACTCCTGCCCCAAAGTCAGTTTGTCCGCCTCCTTGACTAACAGGGCCGTAGTTATCACCGACCTCAAACAAGCTGGCCACCCAGAGGCTATGGGATCAAGTCTTTTTGAAAGGTAGGCAACTGGCCGGGACCAGGGTCCCAATGTCTGGGTGAGCACCCCCTTAGCGACTCCCTGTTTTTTATGCACAAACAACTGGAAAGGTTTAGAGATGTCTGGCAAGGGCAAGGCTGGGGCTGCAGTCAGGGCAGTCTTGAGCTTGTCAAAAGCCTGTTGCTCCACCTCTGTCCGTGTCAAGGGCTGATTTCCTCCAGCGCAGGCATACAGGGACTTGGCTATCTCAGCAAATCCCAAAATCCATAGCCTGCAGTACCCTACTGCCCCATGGAATTCTCAAACTTGGCGTTTCGTGGTGGGGGTGGGTATTTGCAGCACCACTTGGACTCGGCTGGGTGCCAGTGCCCGGTTGCCCTTCTCTATAACATAGCCCAGGTAAGTCACTTTTGGCTGGCAGAGTTGGGCCTTTTAGCTGAGACCCGGTACCCCAAAGTCTGCAAGGTTTTTAATAATGACTGGGTGGTCTCTTTACAAGTCTCCTGGGTTTTTGTAGCCAAGAGTAAGTCATCCACGTTATTGGAGCAGGGTACACTCTGGGAACTCAGCTCGGAAGGCAGCAAGGTCTTGGCTAAGCACCTCATCAAACAGAGTGGGGGAGTTTTTAAACCTCTGAGGCAATCTTGTCTAAGTGAGTTGCCCTGAGACTCCAGTATCAGGGTCGGTCCATTTAAAACCAAATATAGGCTGGCTAACAGGGGCTGGTTGTGGTTTTTCCTGAAGTGTTGATATCACTGCCTTAGTAATTTTCTTATCTTGTTTGGCCTCGAAGGTGTCTCTATTGTTAAAGACTTTTTGGGCAATTTCTAACAACTAAATTCATTTTCTGGAACCCCTCTAATTTTGTAAATTTTTTTGATGTCTGGGGCAGACTGGGAAACAAAAGCCAGATTGATGGCCCGCTGATTCTCCGGGGCCTCAGGGTAATAGGCGTCCAGTAAGTGTTCAAGGAAAGCAGCTAGTAACTCGCGTGTACCCTGAGTTACAGTCCCTACCTCGGAGAGGTTAGTGGGCTTGTGGGCTACTTCCCTAACCCCTTCCATAAGATACCGGTGACAAGTGTTCAGAGCCTGGTGACCCCCAAGGTGTTGGGGTCTTATTGGGGTCAGGTAGAGGGAAAAAACTTTTTTTTTTTTTTTCTGTGGTGAACAGAATCAGTAATAACTGTTTGCAGTCATCCCACATGGGATGATGAGTCTGGAGTGCAGATTTTAAGAGCCCTGTTAAAGTCTGGGGCTTCTCAGAGAACGGGGGATGTTGAGTTTCATTGTAAAACCTCGGCACCGTTACCGCCTTAAATTCCCCAGCCTCCCAGCACGACCCCCTCCCAGGGAACTTTCCATCTCAGCAGGTACCTAACCCTCCCCCTCTCACCGTCTTAGCAGCTCTCCAGTACAACCCCCTCCCGGGAACTCTTAGCAGTTCTCCAGTACAACACCCTCTCGGGAACTCTTAGCAGTTCCCCAGTACTTCCCTCCTGCGCAGCCCCTCACAGTGGGGACATCTGCTGGCTTGCAGGCCATAAAAATCCCTTTGGCCCCACCTCGGGTGCTGCATGCCAATTTTGGGTTTAGTCCGGCAGCTTTTCCCTTGCTCTTAATAAAGCTCGTGCTAGCACTTGACATTTCGTCCCTCTCTTTGATCTCTACCACCTTCCAGTTATATAAGTTACTTGACAAGAAGGGGATGTGAACAAAGAATGGGAAACCCTGATTGTCTTCTGTTGGGGGTAACTCTTGGAAAGGGGAGGACTGCCGGTGGGTGCGGGGGCCCTGCTACGGTTGTGTAGGGGGGACAAGGTTTGGTTAATAGTACCGTCGAGGGGGGTGCTGAGGCGCTGGTTTAGAGGGCTTTGAGTAGGGTGGAAGTAATTCCTGATCCTCCGCTGGGGTGGGGAGAATGGCTGGCCCAGAAGGGACTTTTTTTTGGGGGCTGGCTAACGTGACCTGAAGTTTAGCCTGTTTTACACAGCGCTTTAGCCATGGGAGAGGCCACTGGACTAAACCCAACCATTGGTCAATGTATGGAAACTGCTCAGGGTATCCAGGAGTTTCTGCAACCATTTTCCATACAGCCTGGGTAATTTTTGGATCATAGGTCCCAGTATTTGGCCACCCAATTCCAAAAGACGGCCATTTAAGCTCACACAAAGAATGGAGTTTTCCAGGGCTTAATTTCACCCCATATTGGCCTGAGAACCCAACCTTGAAGTTGGCTGTCATGCATTGGAGGGGGGTACAAGGCCGGGAGCTAGATGACCCCATTTGTGGGTTTTTTTTTTTTTTTAATGCCAAATTTCCCTCAAAATTTAAAACTGATTTCCCTAATTTAAAACTGGCTTCACTGAGGATTTGACCCAACAACCTTGTAGTTGCAGGCCCCATACCTTAACAACTGTGCTAACAAGTCACTTTTGTTATAAGAAGTTAGAAAGCTTTTCTTAAAGCCAGATTCTGGATGCAAATGCTGCACCCTAAGGCAGTGTGGCCTGCCTCAAAGTTGGGCGGGGCTGACTGCCGGCAGAGAAAGGAAAAAAAACTCTCTTAGTGTCAGTTTAAAACTGAGCTCACAGCCGCTGGGCGCCCCTGCGGCTTCTGGTCCACTTCTCTCTCTCTCTCCTCTGTCTCCTTTCTCTCCTCTCTCTTTCCTCTCTCCTCTGTCTACTTTCTCTCTCCTCTCTTTTCTCTGTCTCCTCTATTTTCTTCTCCTCTTTTACTTTCTTGTCCTCTCTCCTCTCTTCTGTCCACTTTTTCTCTTTCTCTCTGTTTTCTGTCGACTCTCTCTCTCTCTTTCCCTCCTTTTTTTTTTTTTTTTTTTTCCTTTCTCTTTCTCTGGTAAAGCCAATTTTGGAAAGCCTCAAATTTAAATTTGGCCCTCTTTAAAGCAAATTTTAGTAGGGCCTCTGCAGCCAGGTCCTGCAAGGACCAGACAACTGGATTTTAGGGGCTATCCCTAGTCCTAGTCAGAGAACAGGGGGTAGGGGCCAAGGTAAGGCGGCAGTTTTTTTCCCTGCAAACCACAACTGGCGAGAATAAGCTCTATGGAGGTTTTAGTGCTGCTCAGGCATAATCTTCCCCCTTATAAATTTTTAATGGCCAGTTGTTTCGGAAAGGTCAGGAAGTGACAAAACAGGTGGACTAAGAGGCCTACTGGATGTGTGTTTTGGGCCCACCACACCTGGTAGAGTGTGCAGAAGTGCTACCAGTCAGTCTCTACTGGGCGGTGATATTCTACCTCCCAACATCCAGGATGGTGCCAATATGCCTCTTTGTGATGCACCATCGGGCACTGCCCATAACAACATTGGACACTTTCCTGGCAGAATAAGCAGTTACCTATTTTCTATCCCAGCCTGAGAAAGAGCACCCGTAAACTCTGATTTAGGGTTTTGTTCCACACAAGCTCCAAAGAAACTACCTCCAAGGTGTCGAGGGCACAACAGCCTTCCCGACATGGAATCTGACCCAGCACAGGCAAAAGTACTCTTTTCCCAGTGGAGGTGGCTGGGAGAATTTACAGGCCACAATGACCAAAACAAGGAAGAGAATAAAGACAACTAGAGTTAGGCCGGGCGCGGTGGCTCAAGCCTCTAATCCCAGCACTTTGGGAGGCCGAGGCGGGTAGATCACGAGGTCAAGAGATCGAGACCATCCTGGTCAACATGGTGAAACCCCGTCTCTACTAAAAATACAAAAAATCAGCTGGGCATGGTGGCACGTGCCTGTAATCGCAGCTACTCAGGAGGCTGAGGCAGGAGAATTGCCTGAACCCAGGAGGCGGAGGTTGCGGTGAGCCGAGATCGCGCCATTGCACTCCAGCCTGGGTAACAAGAGCGAAACTCCCTCTCCAAAAATTCAAAAAATATCACTGACAACTAGAGTTAAGACTATCTGCCACATGGCAAAGGAAGGAAGAGTGAATCCTCAGTGATAGAAGAAGAAGATGAGAAAAAAAGAGAAAAGACTAGTTTCTGCTGGGGTGTAATCAATAAAAGTTCCCTGCATCCAGTGGTCCGTCAACCACTGTAAGATATCTCCTACCTCAAGGGAAGATGGCCTGAACCAGTGTATGTCTGGTAGCAGGAATCTAATAAAACTGACAAATTTACAGATGAGACAGGACCACATACAAGAGTGACAGACAAAGGGTGGGTGCCCCCCAGATGGGAGACCAGTCAGATGCCTGCCTGGCCACTTTCCTGGAAGAATTTTCAGGAGCGTCTTGGCTAAGGTGTACCTGTATAATCCCCGGGCCTGGTCACCTCAGGATGGAAGTCCAAGTAGGACAGCTCTGAGGTGAATCATCGTTATGCCCTACGACGCCCCAGTGGAACCGCGGGTGAAGGCCCACACAAGCCCCGTAGCCTTTCAGCCGTGGGACTACATATATACACACTCACTCTCTCACTCACACAGAGGTTATGGAAAACAACCGAACGCTGCCACCCACTGTGCCAGCTACCACAAGGCGAACGCTGGTACCCACTGCACCAGCTACCAGAGGGCTGCCACCCACTATGACAGCCACCAGAAAGCAAACGCTGATACCCACTGCACCAGCTACCAGAAGCCTCAAGCGACGTCTCGGTGAGGCTTGCCAGGTCGGAGTTGCAATGACTCGTCAGTCCCCCGTCTCAGGCCCTTCCTTTGAACTAGTTCCCAAACCAGACTTACCTCCAGAGATTTTTAGGACTCTGAGGAATTTCGGGTGAATGTCGGCCGAGAGGTCGCTTATCCTCCACAGTGGCACTCCGGGGCCCTGGAAAGGAACAGGGGGCGCCTCCCCAGAGGCCCCCAAGGTGGGAGCGGCCGCCCGGGCGAGACTCTGAGATGGCTTTTGTCTGGTGATAAAAGAAAGAGAATATCTCGCTGGGGACCTCCAAATGTTGTACTGGACCAAGCGTAGAAAGTTAGCACCAAGACAAAAGTATGTCAGATTGCAGGGTCATTTATTATGCCGGCGACCACAGAGGACTCACGTCTCTCCAACCTGTGGCCCCAGCCTCAGGGGGACCAGGGGGTTTTAAGCTGAAAAACCACATCCTGGATTTAGGACCAAGGGGGTGAGGGGATGCAGGGCAAGCAAGTTTTCAGCACTTTCTGATAAGCAAAGGCAAGCACTTCTGGCAGTTACTGATAAGTAAAGGCAAGCAACTTTAGAGAAGACAAAGTCAGCGGTTATTGCGAGGAGAATGGGGCAGTCGTTACAACTTATTTTTGGAAAATAGCTTTGTCTTGTACAAAATGGCATTGCTCAAAGTCAGCCATATCACAAACAGAAAAACAAGCTGTACCTCAACCACCTTGGACACATGTGGTCAGGATCTCCTGAGGCTACTGTTATGGATGAATGTGCCCTTAACCTTGGCAAAATAAACTTTCTAAATTGAAACCTGTCTCAGGCAGGGCATGGTGGCTCACGACTATAATCCCAGCACTTTGCGAGGCTGAGGCGGGCAGATTACCTGAGATTGGGAGTTCCAGACCAGCCTGACCAACATGGAGAAACCCGTCTCTACTAAAAATACAAAATTAGCCGGGCGTGGTGGTGAATGCTTGTAATCCTAGCTACCAGGGAGGCTAAGGCAGGAGAATCGCTTGAACCCAGGAGGTGGAGGTTGTGATGAGCCGAGATCGCACCATTGCACTCCAGCCTGGGCAACAAGAGCGAAACTCTGTCTCAAAAAAAAAAAAAAAAATTTCATCGTGCAGATGAAGCCTCCATGTGGCAAACTTCAGAGAATAGATTGTAAATGCTTATCAGACTTAAATTCTGTGCTGATGTTAATGCTGGTAGGCTTTATGAGGCATGTGCAACTGATCATATCTGGAATTGTAATCCTTTCGATTTAGGCTAGAAGTCCAATGTGCTACCCATTGTGCCACAGAGCCTACTTGCAAGAATTGTAATCCTATTTGTAATCCCCATATGTTGAGGGAGGGAGCTGCTGGTAGGTGATTGGATCATGGGGGTGGTTTCCCCCAAGCTGCTCTCCTGATGGAGAGTTCTCAGGAGATCTGGTTGCTTGCTAAGTGCCTGCGCTTCCCCCTTCTCTCTCCCTCCAGCCGCCATGTAAGACATGCCTCACTTCCCCTTCTGCCATGACTGTAAGTTTCCTGAGGCCATGATGAAGTGGAAATTTTGCCCAGGATTTTGTTAGCACATAGTCAGCAACTTCCCTATTTTAAAACTGCCCCTGTTTTTCTGCTAATAACTGCCTCTTTCTACTTCTGTACCTCAGCTTATTGCTTACTAGCTGAAAAGCCTTAAAAAAAATTGCTGCCTTGTCTAAAAGTTGAGTTACTTCCCTTGTCCCCTTACCTATAAAAGCTGTGTGCTTTTCTTAGCGAGGGTCCAGACTTTTGGGTGTGAACCCTTCTGGGCCCGCCGGCGCAATAAAGAGTGTTCCTCCATTTCCCTGAGTGCCGCTTGGGTTTCTCCTCAGGTAAAATTTTCTGCAACAATGTGGAACTGTGAGTCAATTAAAACCTTTTTTTTTTTTTTTTTTTTTTAAATAAATTACCCAGTCTCAAGTATCTTTCTAGCAGCGTGAGAACAGATCACCTTCCATTATGACCTGAACAAGTTTCTCAGGTGAATTTTGTAGTGCCCTTGGCTGGGAGGAGGGGTCTGTTCAAAATGATTGGGGTGCTTTTAATTTTATATTTTGTTTAAGGAAGGAGTAAAGGAATAACGAAGGAACTGGGAGCCCCACAGGCCGTAGCTCTTCCCACGCAAGAACCCGACACACGAGTTGGGATTCCCCCCTTGACCCTCCCGTATCCCCGCACAATCTGGGGAGACGCGGGGCTGCCCATGGAGGGCTCCGGGGCCGGGGCCGCAGTCGCCGCGAAAGGAGGGACGGGATAGGGCGCCCGGGGTCCCGGCTGCCGGCCCAGCCCCACCCTACGGCGAAGGGACCGAGGGCCGAGCAGCGCCAGCGGACTCCGGTCCAGTCGCTGGCTAGGAGGCCGGCGTCCCGCCACGGCCGGTTCAGGCCGGTTCCAACTAACCCCTCCTCCCGTCTCGGGACCCCCCGGCCCCTCATGCTCACCATTTCCCGAATTCCTCCGTGTCCCAGGGTTTTCTCTGCGGCTCCCACGACCAGTGCAGGTCTCTGTGTGACAAAGGCTGCCGCCGTCTCTCCAGAGAGTCCCTCAGCCACAGAGCCAAGAGCCCAGCACTGGGGCGTGAGGATGACGCCGCGGGCTTTTTCAACCTCGCAACCTCCTCAGTTCAGTGCGCCTGATTGACAGTTCCCACAACCCCGCCTCGCGACCTGATTGGATGGTGCGACAGGTCCCGCCTCCTGGGGACTGAGTGACAGAAGCAGCGATCTTACGCTAGGGAGTGGAGACTGTAACAAGTTCCAGACACAGCCCTTGGTAGGGCGGGCTTCTTCCCTGCGCTGGGACCTGACCCCTCCCAGGGAACATCTGCATTTAAGCAGAATTTCTCGTCTGTACTCAGTGGGACCTTCCTGTTTTTCCTTCTAGACTGGGGGTCACAAATATATGCAGGGAATCCCAGACTCATTGTCCATTGAAGCCATTCCCTGGCCTCGGAGTAGGAGGGGAGCCGAGGCCATACTCAACATGGCTACACTGCAACATGAATAATTAAGCTGACCGTGATAGCTCACGCCCGTAATCCTAACACTTTGGCACATCGCTTGAGCCCAGGAGTTTGAGACCATCCTGGGCAACATAGTGAGACCCCCGTCTCTACAAAAAATACAAAAGTTAGCCAGGAATGGTGGACTGTACGTACCTGTAGTCCCAGCTACTCGGGAGACTGAGGTGGGAGGGTCACTTCAGCCTGGGAAGTCAAGGCTGCAGTGAGTCAAGATCATGCCACTGCACTACAGCCTGGGCAACAGAGCGAGACCGTGTTTAAAAAAAAAAAAAAAAAAAGAATAAGGGCCAGATGTCTTCCAGGGATCAGGAATTTTGGATGAGGCTGTTGGCTGCATGGCCAAGCCTTTCTCCCACCTTACATCTCAATCTACTCATTTTCAGCCAAGGAAGTGAAAACATGCCAACAACGGAATAAAATCATTAAATGTATGGGAAAAAGTGGAATCACATGGTAGCAATATTTTATAAGGAATCGAAAGAGAAGAAAAGCAAACACTTCAACTAATTGAGATAAGTAAGTAGCCTGCTGCACCTAGAGTTCACAAACAAACCCATAGTCAGAAGGTGATACACGTTCCCAAGCTTGCAAGTCAAACTCTACTGCTAAAACAGAGTCCCAGAGTGGATCACATCCTGCTGATGAGGCAGGGACACTTAAGGATTTAACTGGGAACTCAATGTGGCCTCCTGTCCCTTCTCCAGAGTTCGGAAATGCTCCCTTCCTCAAGACCTTCTTTTTTGTTTTTTTCTGAGATGGAGTGTGGAATGCAGTGGTACGATCTTAGCTCACACAACCTCTGCCTCCTGGGTTCAAGCGATCCTCCCACTTCAGCCACTCAAGTAGCTGGAACTACAGGTGTGGGCCACCACGCCCAGCTCCAGTTTTTATATTTTTAGCAGAGATGGGGTTTCGCCATGTTGGCCAGGCTGGTCTTGAATTCCTGACCTGAGGTAATCCACCCACCTCAGCCTCCCAAAGTGCTGGGATTACAGGCGTGAGCCACTGTGCCCAGCCAAGACCTTCCTTTTCACCAGCAGGAAACTCTCATCTAAAATCAGTTTAATGCATTGACCTATATAAACTGTCAAATTTGTGACTCTTTTTCCAGAAGGCAATCTAAGTCTGACCTTCACAGATTTTCCTCATATATGCAAATTACAACCTGCCTCCCGTGACTCTCTGCATGCTCAAAGCAAAACACCTGCATGTACTGAGGTCTTCAGTATGTACAAAAGAAGATGGTCAGATTAAAATATTCTGTTTATGCCCTCAGTGAGCAGGTAGTATAACAGAGAGGACAGAATCAAATAAAATGGACACAAAACTTACCCATGATATCACATTTTATCCTGGAGGATTGTTGTTGTTGTTTTGTTTTGCTTTGTTTTGTTTTGGAGACAGCGTCTCACTGTGTCACCCAGGCTGGAGAGCAGCGAGTGGTGTGATCCCAGCTCACTGCAGCCTCAACCTTCTGGGCTCAAGCCATCCTCCCACCTCAGCCTCCCAAGTAGCTGGGACTACAGGCACGCACCACCATGCCTGGCTAATTTTTAAAATTTTTTGAGGTAGACAGGGGTCTCACCATGTTGCCCAGGCTGGTCTTGAACCCCTGGGCTCAAGCAACCCTCCCGCCTCAGCCTCCCAATGTGCTGGGAATACAGGTGTGAACTATCATGCCTGGCTATGGTTTCTAAAAAACAATTTACTTCAAAGGATTTACAGAGCCACAGGTGGGTTCACCTGGGGCCAGTTAGACTGCTTAAAAAAGGAAAGCTATTTATACAATGTGCAGCTGTCTAGGAAATGGCCCCAAAGTACCCACAGTTATAATCTCAAAAAGGATACAACTCCCTAGTTGTATCTCCATGTGAGTTTCCTGCTTTCCAGGGCACTGCAGCTTCTCAGAATTCAGTCCTTTAGCTGTTCTGAGCAGTTGGAGGCCATCCGCTGGATTAGGCAGGCTGCCCAGGAAGCCCCAAAGGGAGCTCCATTCCCCTCCCTTTGCAGGCTCAAGGCTGGTCTCAGCTTGGAGTCACTGGCTTAAGTTCTCCTGCCCACTCCAGCTTTTTAGGGCTCAGAAAATAATGCTCCCCCAAAAAGGCCTCGGAAGCAGAAGTTTTTCTAAAACCTTCTTTCCCTCCTGTCTCTCAGTCCCATTCTCCATCAAGGGTAGCCAGAAAAGTTAGAATCCCTCTTCCCCAAGGCAGGGGAGCCAAGGACATACTGCAACATGGCCACACTGCAACATGAATAATTAGGCTGGGCGTGATAGCTCACGCTCGTAATCCTAACACTGAGGCCAGCACATTGCTTGAGCCCAGGAGTTCAAGACCAGCCTGGGCAACATAGTGAGAACCTGTCTTTGTGAAAAATACAAAAATTAGCCAAGGCAGGTCACAGAATCCAGAACTTCTGTTCCCCAAGGCCAGCCATAAAATGTATACAGATAACTTTCCCTGTGCTTTCCTTTGGAAAAACTTGTCACAAAGAATTTATCTCACTTACCTTGTTTGACTGTAGGTCATAAGAGTGTCATTTCAAGCTGGGCGCGGTGGCTCAAGCCTGTAATCCCAGCACTTTGGGAGGCCGAGGCGGGTGGATCACGAGGTCAAGAGATCGAGACCATCCTGGTCAACATGGTGAAACCCCGTCTCTACTAAAACTACAAAAAATTAGCTGGGCATGGTGGTGCGTGCCTGTAATCCCATCTACTCAGGAGGCTGAGGCAGGAGAATTGCCTGAACCCAGGAGGCGGAGGTTGCGGTGAGCCGAGATCGCGCCATTGCACTCCAGCCTGGGTAACAAGAGCGAAACTCCGTCTCAAAAAAAAAAAAAAATAATAAAAAAAAAAGAGTGTCATTTCAGAGAGGATTCTGTCTCATACCCAGAAGGAAGGAATGCTACTCAGAGAGACCAAGAAAAATCTAGACAGAGAGGCCTTGCTGGGTTTCCTCACTCAGTCTATTAGCATTCAATCGTACCTTTTTTCAATTTTTTTTTGTTCAGATTTCTACATATGTGTTCACACATTGTTAAACCCAAGCACAAAAATGTACAACTTGGCTGGGCGCAGTGGCTCATGCCTGTAATCCTAGCACTTTGGGAAGCTGAGGCAGGTGGATCGCCTGAGGTCAGAAGTTCGAGACCAGCCTGACCAACATGGAGAAACCCCATCTCTACTAAAAATACAAAATTAGCTGGGAGTAGTAGCACATGCCTGTAATCCCAGCTACTCAGGAGGTGAGGCAGGAGAATCACTTGAACCCTGGAGGGGGAGGTTGCAGTGAGCTGAGATCACACCATTGCACTCGAGCCTGAGGTACAAGAGTGAAACTCCATCTCAAAAAAGAAAAAGTACAACTTTCCCTGTATCTCTGAGTCTTGATTCTGAAGGCACCTGTGTATATATATTAAATAAAATGTGTATGCCTTTTGTCCAATTAATCTGTCTTTTGTGAATTGATTTTTCAGTGCAACATGAGAGGGTAAAGGGGAACTTTCCCCATGGCCCCTACAAGGTTACTCACCTGCCTTTGACCAACACTGGTAGGTTAAATGAGACAAAGAACCTCAATCCCACTGTTTGAATAAGAAGCCAGCAGACTCCTCGGTTTTATAATAAGTTTATATATAAAGTAGAGGAAGAAAATTCTAAGATATTTTATATGGGTTAAAAAACAAAAGGGCTGGGCGTGGTGGCTCACACCTGTAATCCAAGCCCTTTGGAGGCCAAGGCGGTCGGATCACCTGAGGTCGGGAGTTCAAGACCAGCCTGACCAACATGGTGAAACCCTGTCTTTAAAAAATAAAATTAATTAATTAATTAATTAATTAAAAACTGGAAATGGCCGGCTGTAGTGGATCACACCTCTCATCCCAGCACTTTGAAAGGCTGAGGCGGGCAGATCGCCTGAGCCTAGAAGTTCAAGACTAGACTGGCCAACATAGTGAAACTTTGTTTCTACTAAAAATACAAAAATTAGCCAGGCATGGTGGCACACATCTGTAGTCCCAGCTACTAGGGAGGCTGAGGCATGAGGATTGCTTGAACCTGGGAGGCAGAGGTTGCAGTGAGCCAAGATTGTGCCACTACACTCCAACCTGGGCAAGAGAGCAAGACTCTATCTCAAAAAATAAAAATTAAAAAACCTGGATATAATTATTCCTTTGAGAAAACAAACATGCTAATAAACTGTTATTTTCACCTTAACAGTTATATAAAACAACTAATCAGGCCGGGCATGGTGGCTCATGCTTGTAATCTCAGCACTTTGGGAGGCCAAGGCGGGCGGATCACTTGAGGTCAGGAGTTCAAGCCCAGCCTGGTCAACATGGTGAAACTCTGTCTCTCCTAAAAATACAAAAATTAGCAGGGGGTGGTGGTGCATGACTGTAATCCCAGCTTCTTGGGAGGCTAAGGCACAGAATCTCTTGAACCTGGGGAGGTAGAGGTTGTAGTGAGCCGAGATTGAGCCAACGCATTCCAGCCTGGGTGAAAGAGCAAGACTATCACCAAAAAAAAAAAGAAAAGAAAAGAAACCACACACACACACACACTAATCAAAAGTGAAATATCCCCATTTTCCATTTTCCTCTGTTTTAGCAGCTCCCTGACCTTCACAGTTCATGTTTGTCATCATGTTCTCTGTTCCTGGCGATAGACACATCCAGTTTACCCATTAGAAACTCTCAGCCCCGCTCCATCACCACTGACCCATTCAATCATTTCTGCAGCTAAATTCTAACCACTGTATAAATACCTCTTCCCTTTAAATAGTCTAGCTGGCCCAGGTTGAATCCACCTGTGACTCTCATTTCCCTCAATTTCAATTACTCATTTGAAACTATCTTCCAGGATAGAGTGTGATATGTTGTATGATGACCACATTTCATTTTATTTGCTTCCATTATTCCTAACCCGTGTCACCACCTGTTCATTGGGGGCACAAACAGAATAGTCTAAGCTGACTATCACCTACTGCAAATTCTGGAGATCTCAGCGCGCAATCCTGAGAAATCCACAGCCCAGAGAGGATGTGCGAATGTTAATGCCATCTTCACCACAAGAGGGAGCTTCTTATTTTCCCTTCTAGAAAACGGCTAAAAACAGAATTTTGGAGAAGTTTTACATAGGGTAATATAGATAGATGATAGAAATAAAGGTAACATCATTCAATTTTGTTTCATTTTCTTTCTTTCTTTCTTTCTTTTTGAGACAGGGTCTCACTCTATAGCTCAAGCAGGAGTGCAGTGTCATGATCACAGCTCATTGCAGCCTCAACCGCCTGGGCTCAAGCGATCCTCCTATCTCAACCTCCAGTTAGCTGGGACCACAGGTGTGCATCGGCACGCCTGGCTTATTATTTATTTATTTATTTATTTATTTATTTATTGAGACGGAGTCTTGTTCTGTTGCCCAGGCTGAAGTGCAATGGTGCAATTTCAGTTCACTGCAACCTCCGCCTCCCAGGTTCAAGAGATTCTCTTGCCTCAGCCTCCAGAGTAGGTGGGATTACAGACGTCTGCCACCACACCTGGCTAATTTTTGTATTTTTGGTAGAGATGGAGTTTTACCACGTTGGCCAGGATGGTCTCGAATTCCTGACCTCAAGTGATCTGCCCATCTTGGCCTCCCAAACTGCTGGGATTACAGGCATGAGCCACTGTGCCCGGCCAGTTTATTTTTTAAAAAGTTGTTTGTAGAGGCAGGGGTCTCATTATGTTGCCCAGGTGGTCTTGAACTCTGGGATCAAGTGATCCTCTTGCCTTGGCCTCCCAAAGTGTTAGGATTACACGTGTGAGCCACTGTGGCCAACCTGGTTTCATTTTTCTGATTTAACTTTTCGCAGGTTAAAAAAGCAAACAAGGCCAGGTGTGGTGGCTCACATCTGTAATGCTATCACTTTGGGAGGTCAAAGTGGGAGGATCACTTGAGCCAAGGAGTTTGAGACCAGCCTGGAGCCTGGGCAATATAGTGAGACTCTGTCTCTATCAAAAAAAAAGAAATAAAAAAAGGGAGACAGCAAAAAAAGTCTGTGAATCTTAACTGAATTTATCTGAATATGAGAAATGCAAAGAAGTATCTCTACAAACAAAGCTGTAGGAGTAACTGAGGTGGTACAAAGGGTTCTTTCTGAGATGGTGACATTTACTGTGAGACCTGAAATAATATATCAGGGCAGTAAAAACTTAGGGCAGAGGATTCAGGGAAGATGCAGAACAGCAAGCATAAAAAAGCCATCTCGGCTGGGCACAGTGGCTCATGCCTGTAATCCCAGCACTTTAGGAGGCTGAGGAGGGCAAATAACCTGAGGTCAGGAATTCAAGACCAGCCTGACCACCATGGAGAAAAAATTAGCTGGTCATGGTGGTGCATGCCTGTAATCCCAGCTACTCGGGAGGCTGAGGCAGGAGAATCGCTTGAACCTGGGAGGCGGAGGTTGAGATGAGCCGAGATCATGCCATTGCACCCCACCCTGGGCAACAAGAGTGAAACTCCATCCTAAAAAAAAAAAGCTGTCTCCCCACCTAGACAACCATTGCACTGACAGAATCGTCTGATGTGGCAATTTTATAACTGTGGAGTCTGTTGAAGCTTTGCAACTTCCATAAAAAGGATTAGACAGTCAACTATGGTTAATTGTGGTCATTTTATCACTTAGCACAATACAAGCTATCCTCTTACCCCTTTTGCAGGCAACTACACATGTGTGTTTCCTCTAATTTAGCCTTGGGATCTCTCTCAGAAGTGTGGCTATGAACTTTAGTGCTGCATTGATGGGGCTCCAGGACACTTGGTTGTGGATATTTACAGTGTGACTTTTATGGGGCCTAATGTTTAAGTGTTAACCCAGGACCAAATGTCCTTCACAGGAAACTTGATTATACTGGCAGATGCCCTTATGGTTCTACCTTTGCCAAGTTAATTTCTACCAAGAAAGCTATTCTCTACAGAGCCCTAACCTGGTTAATAAGCTAGACATAGGTGTGGCAATCAGGTGAGACATGTGAGACAGCATCGAGCAGGCCAGCATATGCACTGTGGGAGTTTCAGAAGGAGAAGAGGCAAAGAAAGGTCAGGGGAGACTATTTGGAGAAATAATAGCTGAAAATATTCCAAATCAGATAAAAGCCATAAATTTAGGCCAGGCACGGTGGCTCATGCCTGTAATCCCAGCACTTTGGGAGGCCGAGGCAGGCAGATCACAAGGTTAGGAGTTTAAGACCAGCCTGACCAACATGGTGAAACCCATCTCTAAAAAAAAAAAAAAGCCATAAATGTAGACATCCAAGAAACACAACGAACTCCAAGTAGGATGAATGCAAAGAGAAAGACATGAAGACACATTATACGCAAATTATCAAAGCCAAACACAAAGGGAGAACCTAGAAGGCAGCAAGAAGGAAGTGAATCATCACATATAAATGATCTTTCATAAGATCATCAGCAGATTTCTCGTCAGAAGCATTGGAGGCCAGAAGGTAGTGGGCTGATGTATTCAAGGTGCTAAAAAAATAGCCACGGCAGCACATCCCTGTAGTCCTAGCTATTTGGGGTGGGAGAATCAGTTGAGGCACAGGAGTTCAAGGCCAGCCTAGGCAACATGGCAAGACTCCATCTCAGAAACAAAAACAGTCAAGAATCCAATATCTGGCAACACTGTCTTTCAAAAGTGAGGAGGAAATTAAGGGATGTTCACATGAACAAAAACTGAGGTAGTTTTGTTCTTTTTTTTTACCCTTTAGATGTACCCTGTGACAAATGCAGAAGTGTTCTTCAGGTTGAAATAAAAGAAAACTGGACAATATCTGGAAGGCGTATGCCCAAATAAATATCTCAGTAGAAACAAATGCATATACAATTATAAATGCTATTTTATTTTTTTGAGACAGAGTTTCACTCTTGTTGCCCAGGTTGGTGTGCACTGGCGTGATCTCAGCTCACTGCAACTTCCACCTCCCGGGTTCAAGTGATTCTCCTGCGTCAGCCTCCTAAGTAGCTGGGATTACAGGCATGTGCCACCATGCCTGGCTAATTTTGTATTTTTAGTAGAGACAGAGTTTCTTCATTTTGGTCAGGCTGGTCTCAAACTCCCAGCCTCAGGTGATCCACGCACCTCAGCCTCCCAAAGTGCTGGGATTACAGGCATAAGCCACCGTGCCCAGCCTCTAAATGCTAATATTATTGTACAATAATTGTGAACTCCAGTTTTTGTCTTCTATGTAATTGAAGACACTAATCCTTTAAAAATTATTAGTCTAAAACGAGCATTTTAGACTTGGCTTTTGAACTCTATATTTTGCATTTTTTACGCATTTAAGAGACTAATAAAAAAGAAACTATGCACTGAAAATATGTTTGCATTTTCAAATACCTAAAGTATAAAGACGTAAATTTATGACATGAGACTGAAAGGGGTGTGAACAGGCATTGTATTTGTATGCTATTGATGTTAAATTGGCATAAATTTATATTTTTTAGTAGAGATGAGGTTTCACCATGTTGGCCAGGATGGTCTCGATCTCCTGACCTCGTGATCTGCCAGCCTTGGCCTCCCAAAGTGCTGGGATTACAGGCGTGAGCCACCGTGCCCGGCCTAGAAACGGTTTTAAAGCCACAAGAGCATCCCTTAGACAACCTAGATGTACTTCTATTTTAGGATACATCCTGTAAATGAAATTTTCTGAAAAACTAATAATGGGTCATGCCCTGGTTGCTCCACATGAAATACTTGGGCACTGTCTTCATTCACTATAAAATCAGCCCAAGGACTGAACTCGCAGCTCTTAGTAAATCTTGCACATTGCCAAACAAGAAAACTGCCAGACAGTAAGCTTCCACACCCATACTCTCAGCTACTCAGGAGGCTGAGGCAAGAGGATTCTTGGGGCCAGGAGTCTGAGATCAGTTTGGGCCACACAGCCAGATTCCACCTCAAAAAAACAAAAGAAAAAGGAAACAGCTACAATTTACACCAACACTAGATAGGCTTTGGGAGTCTTTCATGCAGTTGACACAATCTCAAAACCTGGAGGATTTACAACTTGTTCTGGTACACCTATTTCCAATGGACATATAATTCATGCGCTATTACAGGCTATTCACCTCCCTACCAAAATGGCTACTGTTCCCTGTCCAGCCCATACTAAGGAGACTTATCCCATGTCTTTAAGGAATGATAGGACTTAAATACTGCTAAATAGAAAGACAGAAATGGACCTCTTTATCCTTTCTCCTCTCCAATTTATAAGCCTCACTTTTTTTTTTTTTTTCAGGTGGTGTCTTGCTCTGTCACCCAGGCTGGAGTGCAGTGGCATTATCACAGCTCACTGCAGCCTCGACCTTCCAGGCTTAAGTGATCCTCCCACCTCAGTCTCCCAAGTAGCTGAGACCACAGACATGTGGCACCTTGCCCAAATTTTTATTATTATTTTTTTTCTGGTAAAGACTGTCTTGGCCAGGCACAGTGGTTCATGCCTATAATCCCAGCACTTTGGGAGGCCAAGACGGGAGGATCACGAGGTCAAGAGATCAAGACCATCCTGGCAAATATGGTGAAACCCTGTTTCTACTAAAAATACAAAAAATTAGCTGGGCTTGGGGGCATGTGCCTGTAGTCCCAGCTACTTAGGAGGCTGAGACAGGAGAATCACTTGAACACGGGAGATAGAGGCTGCAGTGAGCTGAGATCATGCCGCTGCACTCCAGCCTGACAACAGAGTGGACTCTTGTCTCAAAAAAAAAAAAAAAAAAAAAAAAAGACTGTCTTTACCTCTGCTTGATATTACTATCAGGTAAATGTCCCATAATCTGAAGACCAATAGATACAAAAAAGAGATAAACAATTATTAGAGAGATTATATGTCTGTCTCATGATTAATAATTATAATAACTTGTAAACAACTGTCATTGTTAATGAAAATCAGATGATACCAAACATACTCCCTGTAGCCCCTTTCTTTTGATCTTTTGCTTTGCACTAATCTCCCATCAGTTGGGACATTTACAGAGATGGGACATAGTTAAGAAAACAAAAGACAACTGGCTGGGCCCTGGCATTCATAAAATTTCTGACCCAGTTATTTCCGACAGAACTACCTACTTGTACATCTCACACAATTTCATTCCTAGGAAATTGAAGGCAGGGACTCACACAGACACTTGTATTCTAATTCTATAGCAGCCTTATTCACAGTAGTCCAAATGTGATTGTGGCCAGGCACGGTGGCTCACACCTGTAATCCCAGCAGTTTGGGAGACCAAGGAGGGCGGATCACCTGACGTCAGGAGTTCGAGACCAGCCCTGACCAACATGGTAAAACCCCACCTCTACTAAAAACACAAAATTAGCAGGTCATTAGCAAGCCTGTAATCCCAGCTACTCAGGAGGCTGAGGCAGGAGAATAGCTTGAACCCGGGAGGCGGAGGTTGTGGTGAGCCATGATAACACCATTGCACTCCAGCCTGGGCAACAAGAGTGAAACTCCATCTCAAAACAAACAAACAAAAAAATAAAAAATGTGATTGTTGCAAACCCACATGTTTACCAACATATAAATGGATGAGAAAAGTGTGTTTTAACTATGGAAAATTATTCAGGCACTAAACAAGAATTTCTGATATGTACCACCACATGGATGAATCTTGAAAATATTAAACTAAGTGAAATTAGCCAGATACAGAAGTACAAATATTGTATGTTTTCACTTAGATGAGGTGCCTAGCATAGTCAAATTCACACAGAGAGAAAATAGAATACAGATTATCAGGACCTGGGGGTAGGAGAGAATAGGGATTTATGTGTATGTGTATGGGATGCTAAGTAGAAATAGCAAGTGGTATGGTAATATGTATAGTATGATACCATCCAGTATGTATTTTAGTTTGTACCAGCATTGAAAAAGTGTCTTCCAGACGGATAGTCCCAGGGGTTACACTTGCCATAGGCAATAATGCCCCCAGGCCACATCTTAGAGATCTATTTTTTTGTGTGTGGTTCCTAACTTTTATTCAAGAACACATACAAAATATTCCAGACAAATAAAATTTAATCCTCGTCTTCCTCCTCTTCTTCGTCCTGGTTAATCTGAAAGTAACATAATTCCTAACTCTCTTTGCTATTAGCAACTACGCGCAACCAATCACATAGATTATTCTTTTTTAAATATTTTTTGGTGAGATATTTCAAATACCTTTGGGAGAAAGGCACCTCAGACGTCACGGTCATCTGGCTCTTGCTCCTTTCGATGGTCACCACCCCTCCACCAAGGTTCCAGGCTTTTCTGTTCACTTTGATCCTTTCTTGCAAAAACTGCTCAAAACTGGCAGCATCCATGATTCTATCTTCTACAGGGTAGGTGCAATCAAGAGTGAACTTCAGAACCTGCTTCTTTTTTTTGCCCCCCTTCGCCACAAGCTTTTTCATGGGAGCCATGGAGGCAGCAGAGGCAGAAAGGGAGATGAGCGAACTATGAGATCTATTTTTTTTTTTTTTTTGAGAGAGTTTCCCTCTTGTCCCCCAGCTGGAGTGCAATGGTGTAATCTCGGCTCACTGCAACCTCTGCCTCCCAGGTTCAAGCGATTCTCCTGCCTCAGCCTCCTTAGTAACTGGGATTACAGGTGCCTGCCACCACACCTAGCTAATTTTTTTTATTTTTAGTAGAGACAGAGTTTCACCATATTGGCCAGACTGGTCTCAAACTCCTGACCTCAGGTGATCCACTTGCCTCAGCCTCCCAAAGTGCAGGGATTACAGGTGTGAGCCATCACACCCAGCCCTTGGAGGTCTATTTGAAATACATTTCCATGCAAGTTATAAAAAATGCAAGTTGTCAAAATCTACAGTCAATCCTGTTTCCTTGTCTTGTTCAAACTCTCAGTTACCTGTGACAGAGTTGGCCACTCTATCTTCTTGAGATACCTTCTTCTGGAGGCTTCCAGGAGAGGACATCCATCTCTTACTCCTCCTGCCTCATGGCCTGCCCAATCTCTTACAGGGTCTTCCTCCTGCTAACCTCAGGGGTTGCCAGCACTTGATCACTCGTTTTCTGTTATAATTTGCTCCTAACTCTGAAACCAGTTGGCCTATTCTGGGCCCAGGGCTTCAAATAACCTCCATATGATAATATTCTCAATATTCCATCCAGATCTTCCTCTAAAGCTCCAGACTCCCAGGTCCAATGGCCTGCTCAACATCTGCCCTTGTTTGGCTCAAATATACCATGGCTGAACATGAAACGTAACCCTTGACTTCCCCTCCTATCAACTCCCCTGAGCCTTGTTCCTCTGAGAGAGAGGCAGCGCCCAGGGGATCTGGACAGTAGGAGGCACTCTTGACTCTCCTCTTTTCACTTCTTCAGAAGTTCTATAGAAGCTATCTCTGCCTGGTTCACTCCGACTCAGGATTCAGGGTTTTTTTTGTTGTTGTTATTTTATTTTATTTTAAGATGGGGTTTCACCATGTTGGCCAGGATGGTCTCGATCTCTTGACCTCGTGACCTGCCTGCCTTGGCCTCCCAAAGTGCTGGGATTACAGGCGTGAGCCACAGAATTCAGGTTTTGTTTGTTTATTTTTGAGACGGAGTCTCACTCTGTCACCAGGTTGGAGTGCAGTGGCATGATCTCAGCTCACTGCAACCTCTGCCTCTCAGGTTGAAGTGATTCTCCTGCCTCAGCCTCCCGAGTAGCTGGGACTACAGGCACGCACCACTACGCCCACCTACTTTTTGTATTTTTAGTAGAGACGGGGTTTCATCATGTTGGCCAGGATGGTCTTGATCTCTTCACCTCATGATTCACCTGCCTCAGACTCCCAAAGTGCGGGGATTACAGGTGTGAGCCACTGCACCTGGCCAGGCTTCAGGTTTTAATTGGAGCATCAATGTTCGCACCAGGGAAGCCTCCAGTAACCTCTCAGGCTAGTTTGGGAATCCCCTCCATCATCATATGCTCTCAGATCCCCACACCCTTCTCTACTGCACTGAACACTATCATCATTGGTCCTTTAGGTCCAGACTCCACTAAATAGTGGTAATGGTAGGGCCTTTCTCTGCCATCCCACCCAGCTCCAAAAACACAGCTCAGGTTCATATCTGGATTTCTAAATACACAACTTTCTCTTAAGATCCACTAACATTATCCAAATCCAGGCTAGCACAACCTGTCTTGCAACTACTACTATGGTTTTCAAACTGGTCCTCCAGCTCCCCTCTACCATCTTTTTTTCCACCCAAGAGAAGGAGTAAGGTTCTTCAAACACTAATGAAAATTGCTGCTTTGCTCAAAATCCAGAAACTGTCCACAACATGGCTGACAAGATCCCATGTGATCTGGCCCCTGCCTGCCTATTGAAGTCCAAGGATCAACAACACAGATAACACCTGGAAGCAAGTGAGGAATGCAGATTTTCATGTCCTACTCTTTTTTTTTAGATGGAGTCTCACTCTTATTGTCCAGGCTGGAGTACAATAGTGTACTCTTGACTCACCGCAACCTCAGCCTCCCAGGTTCAAGCAATTCTCCTGCCTCAGCCTCTCGAGTAGCTGGAATTACAGGCATGCACCACCACATTCAGTTAATTTTACATGTTTAGTAGAGATGGGATTTCTCCATATTGGTAAGGCTGGTCTCGAACTCCCAACTTCAGGTGATCTGCTCATCCCGGCCTTCCAAAGTACTGGGATTACAGGTGTCAGCCACTGTGCCCAACCTCACGTCCTACTCTTACCCTGCTGAATCAGAAACTGAATTCGAAGATCCATATTTCCTGTGAAAGTTTGAGAAGTACGTCTCATAAGCTTCCCCCTCAACCTGATTCAGCCCTAAGGGTATTGCATATTCCTCACCACTGAGCTATTTGAATCAACAGAATGTCTGAGATGGTGGAGATCCAGGAGGGCTGTCAAATGCTTGAGCTGGAACTGGGAGAGGACACTAGAGAGATGGTCCCAAGAAGACCATGTGGCCAAGGGCGAGGCTGCCTTTGCTGCACTGCCATGGCATGTCCCATTGCTCCTGAAGTACAGGAATGGCCACTTATGGGAACTGACCAGGAGTGACTGTGCGCGCAATCAGCAACACACTGAGGCCGTAGTGCTTGCACCCTGCGACCAATATGCTCACCCTGGGATTCAGAGAAGCATGCACACAGGCAAGCCAGAAAAACACGAGGATCCTGGAAGGGGATGGGCAGAACATGATGGAGGAGAGAGGTTTCTGCTTCCTCTGAGGGCCAAAAGTCACTGTCTGACATGAGAGTTAGACATTAGAGTTCGGGGGTGGGATGGGGGTGGATATCCTGTACCTGCCACACAACGCCAGTAGTAAAATCACAACAAATACTAAAATGTCGTGTTTCAAAGGCTCTTTAGTTAAGCATCGATTTTAAAACCATACGAGAATTAAACTTGTTGCCAGGCACCATGACTCATGCCTGCAATCACAACACTTTGGGATATTGAGGCAGGAAGATGGCTCAAGGCCAGGAGTTCAAGACCAGCCTGAGCAAGATAGCAAGACTCCATTTCCACAAAAAAAAAAAAAAAAAAAAAGTAAACTGAGTTTGGTTCCATGCACTAATAGTCTTAACCACTTGGGACACTGAGGCAGGAGGATGCCATGAGCCCAGGTATTCAAGGCTGCTGTGAACTATGATCACACCACTGCACTCTAGCCTGGATGACAGAGTGAGAAGCTGTCTCTAAAAAGAAAAAAAAATTAATTCTACATGTCTATTACACATAAACTTCAAGCAACTCAAGGATCCAAGAGAATACAAAATGGAAAGAAAAATTCTGTTAACTGACTTTACCAAAACAAATCCACTATCTATTCAACTAATGAAAGTTTCTTTTTTAATTTTTATTTTTTTGAGACTGAGTTTCACTCTTTTTTTTTTTAATTATTATTTTTAAGAGACGGGGTTTCACCATGTTGGCCAGGATAGTCTCGATCTTCTGACCTTGTGATTGATCCACCCACCTCCCAAAGTGCTGGGATTACAGGTGTGTGCCACCGTGCCCAGCCAAGTACCGCTCTTGTTGTCCAGGATGGAATGCAATGGCGTGATCTTAGTTCACTGCAACCTCCGCCTCCTGTGTTCAAGCAATTCTGCCTCAGCCTCCCAAGTAGCTGGGATTACAGGCATGTGTTACCATGCCTGGCTAATTTTGTATTTTTAGTAGAGATGGGGTTTCACCATGTTGGCCAGGCTGGTCTTGAACTCCTGACCTCAAGTGGTCCACCCATCTCTAAGAATACCATAGCAAATATCTGTGGATATTTCCTGTAAAATCATACAGGTCCAACAACTTTCATTCATTTCTTCCTGTGACCTTCACTTTCAGTTCAAAGGAGCTTTTCTTTTTTTTGAGATGGAGTCTTGCTCTGCTGCCTAGGCTGGAGTGCAGTGGTGCCATTTTGGCTCACTGCAACCTCTACCTCACAGGTTCAAGTGATTATCCTGCCTCAGCCCCCTGAGTAGCTGGGATTACAGGCATGGGCCACCATGCCCAGCCAATTTTTGTATTTTTAGTAGAGACAGGGTTTCACCATGTTGGCCAGGCTGGTCTTGAACTCCTGACCTCAGGTGATCTGCCACCTTGGCCTCCCAAAGTGCTGAGATTACAGGCTTAAGCCAAAGTACTAGATTACATTCAGTAAAATAGCTCCTTTGGGCCACTGTGCCCAAAGGAGCTATTTTACTGCTGAGGTAGCTAGGTCCATGGTTCACAAGCATACTACTCTTCCTATCAAAAGGTCTTGGACATGCCCTTGGTGTTTTCTTTCCAACATGCCTTTCCCTTTCCATCTTTGCAATAATTGTTTTATAAACATTTTCATTTCAATTTCTTCTTGCTTAATAATTCCATCTCCAACATTTTTCTCTACTCATATTTATTTATTTACTTATTTTTTGAGACAGACTCTCACTCTCTTTGCCCAGGCTGGAGTGCAGTGGTGTGATCTTGGCTCACTGCAACCTCTGCCACCCGAGTTCAAGCGATTCTCCTGCCTCAGCCTCCCGAGCAGCTAGGATTACAGGCATGCGCCACCACAACCGGCTAATTTTTGTATTTTTAGTAGAGACAGAGTTGTACCACGTTGGCCAGGCTGGTCTCAAACTCCTAACCTCAAGTAATCTGCCCTCAGCCTCCCAAAGTGCTGGGATTACAGGTGTGAGCCATGGCGCCCGGCTTCTCCTCACATTTTAGTATACGCAGCCAAGAGGAACCAAGTTTCAACACTTCTAAGAAATACTGTCAACTCAATATCAAGTTTCATCACTTCCTAGTTCTACTTTCCCCAAAACAGTAGCACTGGAGCACAATGCACCAAGTTCTTTGCAACTTTTTACAACAGTTCATCTCTTCCTTATTATGCAATGATATTTATTCTCAATTCTGAGACCACATCAGTATTGCCTTTATTGTCCTTATATTCACCAAAATTTTGTACTTGATTTTTTTAATGTACCCTAGTAAGATGAAAGCTTTCTCTATGCATCTTTTTATTTAATTTTTTAGAGACGGGGCCTTGCCACACTGCCTAGGCTGGTCTTGAACTCCTGGGTTCAAGTGATCCTTCTGCCTCCCCGTCCTAAAGTGCTGGCATTATAGGCATGAGCCACCGTACCCAGCCTGCCTGTCCTCTTTTGTGAGCTCTTGCCAGTGTCCAAAGACAAAATTACAAAAAAATTAGGTACTGGCAGATTTAGTGTCTGACGAGTGCCTGTTTTCTGACTCACGGATAGCCGTCTCTTTTGTTTTGTTTGTTTTCTCTGTCACCTAGGCTGGAGTGCAATGGCATGATCACAGCTCACTGCAGCTTTGGCTTCCCTGGGCTCGGGTGAGCCCCCCATCTCAGCTTCCTGAGTAGCTGGAACTACAGGCATGTGCCACCACGCCCAGCTCATTTTTGTATTTTTTGTAGAAATGGGGCTTCATCATGTTGTTCAGGCTGGTCTTGAACTCCTGGGCTCAAGGTGATCTGCCCACCTCAGCCTCCAAAAGTTCTGGGATTACAGGCATGAACCACCATGCCTAGCCTCACAGATAGCTATCCTAATGCATCCTCCAAGGCAGAGAGCAAAAAAGCAGGCTTTGTCTAGATTATCATAAAAGCAAAAAAGAAGAAAAAAAAAAGCAAGCTGTCGAAGGACCCACATTAGGTAACCAGTCTCATTCTTGTGGCTCCACTCTTACCAATCCATATTATATTCCAAAGAAGGCATTCCTTAACTTTGTCACATTAGGGAAATGAATTAGAATGAGTGAATTTTAAGAGGACACATTTATTCCATAACAGGTAGTCTGCTTTTCATTGTTTTAACTTTGTTGTTGTTGTTGTTGTTTTTGAGACAGAGTCTTGCTCTGTTGCCCAGGCTGGAGTGCAGTGGCACGATCTTGGCTCACTGCAACCTTCACCTCCCAGATTTAATTGATTCTCCTGCCTCAGCCTCCTGAGTAGCTGGGATTACAGGTACGCTGCACCACGGCCAGCTAATTTTTGTTATTTTTAGTAGAGATGGGGTTTCACCATGTTGGTCAGTCTGGTCTCAAACTCCTCACCTCGTGATCTGCCCACCTTGGCCTCAAAAAGTGCTGGGATTACAGGCATGAGCCACCGTGCCTGGTCCTGTTGTTGACTTTTTAGAGTTCTCTAAGCAGTCTGCATATTAATTCCTTGTCAGATACATGACTTGGAAATACTTTCTCTCATTCTATGGGTTGCCTATTTTGATGCCAAAAGTTTTGAAATTCCACATATTTCCATTTATTTTTTCTCTTATGAGTCATGCTTTTGGTGTCATATCCAGGAAATAATTGCAAAATCCAGGTTCATAAAGCTTTTGCCTTATATTATTATTGTTATTTTTTTGAGACAAAGTCTCGCTCCATCGCCAGGCTGGAGTGCAGTGGCTCAGCCTCGGCTCACGGCAACCTCTGCCTGCCGAGTTCAAGCAATCCTCCTACCTCAGCCTCCTGAGTAGCTGGCATTACAGGCATGCACCACCATGCCCCTCTAATTTTTTGTGTTTTTAGTAGAGGCAGGGTTTCACCATGCTGGCCAGGCTGGTCTTGAACTCCTGACCTCGTCCACCTGCCTCTGCCTCTCCAAATGCTGGGACTACAGGTGTGAGCCACCGCACCTGGCCTTATACTTTCATCTAAGAGTTTATAGATTTGTGATTTACACTTAAGTCTTTCATCCTTTTTTTTCTTTTGAGTCAGAGTCTTGCTCTGTTGCCTAGGCTGGAGTCCAGTGGTGCAATCATCCCTCATTGTAGCACTGAACACCTGGGCTAAAGCAATCCTCCCACCTCAGCCTGCCAAGCAGTTGGGAGTAGAGGTACATACTCTGGCTAATTTTGTTTTGTTTTAGAGATGGAGTCTCACTAAGTTATCCAGGCTGGTCTTGAACTCCTGGCCTCAAGCAATCCTCCCACCTTGACCTCCCCAAGCACTATGATTATACGCATAAGCCACCATGCCTAGCCATCATTCATTTTAAGTTAACTTTTGTCTATGTTAGGGAAGGGTACATTTTCATTCTGTTGCATACGGATGTGCATTTTCTCCTAGCATCATTCTACAGAAATACTATCCTGTCTTCCATTGTATCATCATAGTACACTTGTCAAAAATTGTTGGACTTAGCCGGTCATGGTGGCTCACGCCTGTAATCCCAGCACTTTGGGAGGCTAAGGCAGGCGGATCACGAGGTCATCAGAACGAGACCATTCTAACCAACATGGAGAAACCCCATCTCTACTAAAAATACAATTAGCCAGGCATGGTGGCATATGCCTGTAATCCGAGCTACTTGGGAGGCTGAGGCAGGAGAATCACTTGAACACAGGAGGCAGAGGTTGCAGTGAGTCAAGATTGCGCCACTGTACTCCAGCCTGGGCAACAAGAGTGAAACTCGGTCTCAAAAAAAAAAAATTGTTGGACTCAATATGCAAAAGTGTATTTCTGTGCTATTTGGTCACAACGATCTATTTTTGTGTCAGTATGTTAGTACTAAATTGTTTTTATTAGTATAAGTTTGCTGTAAGTTTTGAAATCAGGAAGTGTAAGTCCACCAACTTTGTTATTTTCTTTTCTTTTTCTTTTTTTGTTTTTGAGACGGAGTTTTGCTCTTGTTGCCCAGGCTGGAGTGCAATGGCACAATCTCAGCTCACTGCAACCTCTGCCTCCTGGGTTTAAGTGATTCTCCTCCTCAGCCTCCTGAGTAGCTGGAATTACAGGCATATGCCATCATACTCAGCTAATTTTTGTATTTTTAGTAGAGACATAGTTTCTCCATGTTGGTCAGGCTGGTCTTGAACTCCCAACCTCAGGTGATCCGCCTGCCTTGGCCTCCCAAAGGGCTGGGATTATAGGTGTGTGCCACCATGCCCAGCCTTGTTCTTGTTTTTCAATTCTTCTTTTGTCTCTTCAGAGTTCCTTGAGGTGCCATATGTAAAAAAATGGAAAAATGTGGGAAAATGGCTCTTAAAAAGTAATCAAGTTGGCCAAGCATGGTGGCTCATGCCTATAATTCCAGCACTTTGGGAGGCCAAGGCGGGCAGATCACAAGGTAAGGAGTTCAAGAGCAGCCTGACCAACATGGTGAAACGCCGTTTCTCCTAAAAATACAAAAATTAGCTGGGTGTGGTGGCACATGCCTAAAATCTCAGCTACTCAAGAGGCTGAGGCAGGAGAATTGCTTGAACCCAGGAGACAGAGGTTGCAGTGTGCCAAGATCGTGCCACTGCACTACAGCCTAGGCGACAGAGTGAGACTGTCTCAAAAATAAATAAATAAATAAAATAACTAATCAAGTGGTCAAAGCTATCCCTAAAAGGCTAGCAGGGAGCAAAAAGTACTATTTCTCAATGAGAAAATAAAAATCTTAGAGAGATGTTTTGAAAAATTCCATGTCACTTTTGAAAGTAGGCCAGCCGGGCGCGGTGGCTCACGCCTGTAATCCCAGCACTTTGGGAGGCCGAGGCGGGTGGATCACGAGGTCAAGAGATCGAGACCATCCTGGTCAACATGGTGAAACCCCGTCTCTACTAAAAATACAAAAACATTAGCTGGGCATGGTGGTGCGTGCCTGTAATCCCAGCTACTCAATTGCCTGAACCCAGGAGGCGGAGGTTGCGGTGAGCCGAGATCGCGCCATTGCACTCCAGCCTGGGTAACAAGAGTGAAACTCTGTCTCAAAAAAAAAAAAAAAAAAAGTAGGCCATATGGTAAGAATAAACTAAGCATTCACGCACTAAAGCAGAAAGAAGTTGAAATTCTTGGAAGTGTTAGAGCTGCCTCTACAATGGGAAAAATGACCCTTCTGCTTCATGATAAACTGAGTCTAAAGACTGAGAAAGCATTAAGTGTGTAGCTAGAGGACACATCACTGAACATCCCTTTTGATAATAAAATAAAGTGTGAAAAAACAGCCTCTATGAATACCACTGTGAGAAGGCTGAGGACAGCAAGAAAAAGGAACAAGCCGGCCGGGCGCGGTGGCTCAAGCCTGTAATCCCAGCACTGTGGGAGGCCGAGGCGGGTGGATCACGAGGTCAAGAGATCGAGACCATCCTGGTCAACATGGTGAGACCCCGTCTCTACTAAAAATACGAAAAATTAGCTGGGCATGGTGGCGCGTGCCTGTAATCCCAGCGACTCAGGAGGCTGGGGCAGGAGAATTGCCTGAACCCGGGAGGCGGAGGTTGCGGTGAGCCGAGATCGCGCCATTGCACTCCAGCCTGGGTAACAAGAGCGAAACTCCGTCTCAAAAAAAAAAAAAAAAAAAAAGTAAAAGGAACAAGCCAGTATTGTCTGGCTGGGCTGGCTACATAAAGCACCAGAGCCTCAAAAATTTAAAGACCACAGGAGAATCAGCATTGGCTTATGCCAAGGCAATATTAGCATTCCCAGCAGAGCTCACAAAACTCATAAAAAGAAAGTCTACTGGCCAGGCACAGTGGCTCATGCCTATAATCCCAGCACTTTGGGAGGCCAAGGTGGATGGATCATGAGGTCAGGAGTTCAAGGCCAGCCTGACCAGCATGGTGAAACCCCGTCTCCACTAAAAATACAAAAATTAGCCCGGTGTGGTGGCACGTGCCTGTATTCCCAGTTACTCAGGAGGCTGAAGCATGAGAACTGCTTGAACCCAGGAGGCAGAGTTGCAGTGAGCCAAGATCACACCACTGCATTCCAGCCTGGGTGACAGAGCGAGATTCCATCTCAAAAAAAAAAAAAAAAGTCTACCTTCCAGAGCAAGTTCTCCACTGCAATGAATTGGGCAAACCCTAGAAAAAGAAAGATGTCCAGTGGTACCTGCATCCATGACTGCCAAGGAGGCCCTGGGGTTCAGGGCCTGGAAAGATTGCCTACTCTAGTGAAGTGTGGCAATGTAGCAGGTCACAAGAATAGGCCAGTTGCCTTGGCTACTAAGCAAACAATCCCTAGGTCCTTTAGAACAAAAGCAAAACTTGCCTGCCTCCATTCTGGCAAAAATACAAGGAAGCTTGGGTGATGGCCATCTTGTCCTTGGAATGGTTCTACCAAGGCTTCATTCCTGATGTGAAGAAATACTTTGAAGAGAAGGGGCTGCCACTCAAGGTCCTCCTCATAATTGACAATGCTCCTGGCCATCTCCAATCTCTCTGCTTTGCCAATAAGAATGTAGAAGTGATGTCCCTGCTGCTTAACATGACATCACAGTGACAGCTACGCAATCAAGGCATAATCAAGTAGATTAACGTGACTTATACCCAACTGACCTTCAGGATTCACTCCATCCTGATGTTAACTCTGACTGTACCACAATGGATTTATGAAACCACTTTTTCATAAATTGTACATGCAACTGTCCTTATTGCAGAGGCTATAAATGCCCCAAAGCTCAAGAAACCCAAAGCCAGCTAGAAGCAATTATGGAGTCAGGGAGTCAATGATTTTGGGGCTTCCCCACTATTGATGCAGTAGTTAGGATATCTTTTATTTTTTTTTTTTTTTTTTTTTTGAGATAGTGTTTTGCTCTTGTTGCCCACATTGCAGTGCAATAGCATGATCTTGGCTAACTGCAAATTCCACCTCCCAGTTTTAAGCGATTCTTCTGTCTCAGCCTCCCAAGTAGCTGGGATTACACGCGCATGCCACCACGCCTGGCTAATTTTTGTATTCTTAGTAGAGACAGGGTTTCATCATATTGCTCAGGCTGTTCTTGAACTTCTGACCTCAGGTGATCCACACACCTCGGCCTCCCAAAGTGCTGGGTTTACAGGTGTGAGCCACCATGCTCAGCCAGGAATATCTTAAATATTGCAAGGGAAGTTGGTAAGAAAGCCTATCTCTGACGGGATTGAAGACGATGTTGAGTAACACACAGAAGAGCATAAATTCTTACAACAAGGAACTTGAAGATCTGCTGAGATGCTCTATAGATTGATGATGATGCCTTAAAAGAGGCAGTGCCACAGATTTGGACACTTGAAAAATTTGCAGTTTTTCAACAGGCAAAAGTGTTAAGAAAGTTTATCATCCTTAAGTAAGATCCTTTGATGGAACAAAGCCTCCATGTCACCATGGAATAACATGCCAACAAACACTGCAAGATCTTTTTGATGACTCAAAAAAAGAAAAAAAAAAAAAAGAAAGAAAAACTAGCTTCCTATATTTCTCACTAAGCACCTGCAAATATAAACACAGAACCTTTGGCTGGGCATAGTGACTCAAGCCTGTAATCCAAGCACTTTGAAGGCCAAGATGGGCGGATTACCTGAGGTCGGGAGTTCAAGACCAGTCTGATCAACATGGTGAAACCCCTTTTAAAAAAAAAATAAACACAGAACCTTCCATGGTTAAGGATCTGCAGCCCTGAGGCTGAACAGATCACAACATTAGTATTATTTAGTCCCCTCCAACAAGTCAACAACTGCAGTCAGAACCTAGTTCTTCCAGCATTGATGATCATCCTGACATTCTGTCAAGATTCAAGTTAGCCTGATGTCTCACTGCTTATCTATAATGCTACAACACATGACAATGTTAGGCACCATACAGCAGTCATCATCACCATAATTATACATGGGTTATCAAGAGAGAAGCAGGATTTTGATGAGTGTTGACATGCTCACTCAGGTCACAAAACAAAAGCAATCTGTGAATATTAAAACACAGAAATTTTAATGTTCTGGGTGGCATATACTATGTAGGTGGGCCTGCAATGGCTCTGTCTGCATTGAACACATAGAGACTATTTTTCTTGTCATGAATCTCTAAACAATACAATCAAACAACTATTTACATAGCTTTTACAATGCATGAGGTATTAACAGTAATCTAGAGATGATTTACACCGTATACATGAGGATGTGATAGGTTACATGCAAATATGCCATATAAGAAAGGACTGGGCAACTGTGGATTTAGGGGGTGCTGGAACCAATCCCCTGTGTATATTGGCGGATAACTGTACTTAAAAAATTGAAACTACTTAAGGCTTTATCACATCTTTACATTCATGAGGTCTGTCTCCAAAGTGAGTTCTTTCAAGTTTCTGAAATTAAATACAAGTACTGAATAAGTCTTCCCACATTCCATACATTTACAGAGAATCTTTCCAGTGAGTCCTTTTATGTCTATACAAGGAACGCAGAGAGCTCAATGCCTTCCCACATTCCTTACATTCATACAGCTTCTCTCCAGTGTGAGTTTTTTCATGTCCTCGAAGGAAACGGGAACGAGTGAAGGATTTACCACATTGCTGACATTCATAGGGTTTCTCTCCAGTGTGGATTCTTTCATGTCTTAGAAGGCAAGTGAGCCAAGAGAATGCTTTCCCACATTCCTTACATTCATATGGCTTCTCTCCAGAGTGAATTCTTTCATGGACTTTTAAGTTACTGAAATGACCAAAGGCTTTCCTACATGTTTTACACTCATAAGGTTTTTCTACTGTGTGGGTCCTTTTATGTTGAGAAAGGTATTTGAAACAACTGAACGCTTTCCCACATTCCTTACATTCATATGGCTTCTCTCCAGTGTGAGTTGTTTCATGATTTTGAAAGGAAGAGAGATCACTAAAGGCTTTCCCACATTTACATTTATAGGGTTTCACTCCACTGTGAGTTGCTTCATGTCTTCGAAGGGAACCGGAAAGACTGAAGGCTTTCCCACATTGTTTACATGTATAGGGTTTCTCTCCAGTGTGAGTCCTTTCATGTCTTTGAAATAAGCTGGGACAACCAAAGGCTTTTCCACATATCTTGCATTTCTGGGGTCCATCTCCTGTGTGTGTTATCATGTGACTTCGAAAGCTGGAGCTATGAGATAACACTTTCCCACACTGCTTACATTCATAGGGTTTCTCTCCAGTGTGAGTAGTTTCATGATTTCGAACTGAACTAGGACAATCAAAACCTTTCCCACATATCTTACATTTATGTGGTCCATCTCCAGTGTGCCTTATCATGTGTCTTCGAAAGCTTGTGTGATGATAAAATGTTTTGCCACATTGCTTACATGCATAGGGTTGTTCTCCAGTGTGAGTCCTTTCATGTAGTCGAGTGTAATAGTAACAGCTGAAGGCTTTCCCACATTGTGTACATTTATAGGGTTTCTCTCCCGTGTGAGTTCTTTCATGTCTTAGATAGGTACTGTAATCAGGGAAGGCTTTGGAACACTGCTTACATTCATATGCTTTCTCTCCCGTGTGTATTCTCTCATGTCTTAGATAGGAACTATAAAAAGGAAAGGCTTTAGAACACTGCTTACATTCATACGGTTTCTCTCCAGTGTGAGTTCTTTCATGCAAATGAAATAAACTGGGCCAAACAAAGGCTTTCCCACATAACTTACATTTATAAGGTCCATCTCCATGGTGTGCTGCCATGTGTCTTCGAAGGTTTCCAAGAGAACTGAAAGTTTTTGTACATTCTTTACAATCGAAGGGTTTCTTTCCAGTGGGAGGCCTTTCATGTGTCTGAAAGCAGTGCTGATGACTATTGGCTTTCCCACATTGTTTATGTGTATATGGCTTCTCTCCATATTCTTGATGCTCCCATGATTTGTGGCCAGTGTCAATTCTGACACTGCAATTAAGAGATGAATGACCCATGACGACTTCTCCACACTCACTGCTGTCACATGGATTTACTCCAGGAGTGTTTTTGTTCACAAGACTCTCTGGAATCTGGCTAAAAGTTTCTCCACATTGACTATCATCAATAACTTCACATGTATGACTTCTGTAACAAATAAGAAGTATATTACTAAAGGTTTGCTTGTAAGTGATTTTATATGTATTAAAGTACTAGATTTACATTTTTAACATTATCATGCAAAGTACAGCCTTCATGCCCTGTTTGAATGTGAAGTGACTGTGCAGTGTAAGATGGCTCCATCACAGCTATTAGCAAAACAGTGATATTCACATGGGGATTCTTAATACTGTTTCCAAGGGAACTATTTTGCAAAGACTGAATACTATGTCACATTTAACTATATGTTCCTGGGGAAATTTTTTTTTTTTTTTAACAGAGATGAGGACTCTCACTATGCTACCCAGGCTGATCTCAAACTCCTAGGCTCAAGCAGTCTTCCTACCTTGGCCTCCCAAAGTGCTGGGAATACATGTGTGAGCCACTGCACTTGGTTAGAAAAAGAATTATTAGGATGAATAAACTTAAGCTGGGCTTGTTCATTTTCTTTGCTTTTGTCTCACTCTGTCACCCAGACTCGAGTGCTGTGGTGTGATCTCAGCTCACTGCAACCTCCGCCTCCCGGGTTCAAGTGATTTTCCTGCCTCAGCCTCCCAAGTAGCTGGGACTACAGGCACTCGCCACCATGGCCGGCTAATTTTTTGTATTTTCAGTAGAGACAGGGTTCTACCACGTTAGCCAGGATGGTCTCGATCTCCTGACCTTGTGATCTGCCCACCTCAGGCTCCCAAAGTGCTGGGATTTCAGGAGTGAGCCACCACGTCCCGCCTTCTTTGCTTATTTATAAAATTTTCTTGTCATTCTATGAACCACTCCAGGGACATAGCTTTCTTTTGTGAGTGCAAATTACCTTAGATTTCTCCTGGGATTTTGGCACTGATCTTCAATGTTCTGGTCCTCCCATTTCATTTCTAAAAGGTAGACCCAGAAAAATCACTAAAATTTTTTTTAAATCATAGAAAAACTCTAAGATTTTACAGGTACTACAATCATGCATGATTCATTCACCAAAGGACACTTGACTCTTCAACAACACAGGTTTGAACTGCACACAGCTCCACTTATATATGAATTTTCTTCAGTCTCTGCTACCCTGGGACAGCAAGACCAACCCTTCCTCTTACTCAGCCTACTCAATGTGAAGACAACGATGAAAACCTTTATAATGATCTACTTCCACTTAACGAATAGTAAATACAGTTTTTCTTCCTTATGATTTTTATCAACATTTTCTTTCCCTAGCTCACTTTATTATGAGTATAGTATGTAATACATATAACATACAATATGTGGATTAATCTAATGTTTATATTACTGATAAGTGGGCCAGTCAACAATAAGCTGTTAGTTGTGGGAGACAAAAAAAGTTATTAGAGGATTTTATGACTGAGGAGCTGGCACCTCTAAACCCTGTGTTGTTGAAGGATCAACCATACCCCCTTTCCAGATTTCAAATAATGAACAGTGTTGATGGCCAGGGAACAAATGTCTCTAACTGACTGAGTGAAGAGATGATGTCATCCTTACCTATGCAGTCCAGGTTCCTAATGGTTTCCTGCATTACATTTCTGTAGAGACTCTTCTGTGATGGACCCAGCAAAGCCCACTCCTCTTGTGTAAAGTTCACAGCCACATCCTCAAAAGCCACTGAGTCCTGAAACATCCCACATGTGCAGAGGAGGAAGGTTGAGTTGGACAGCACTGAGAATCTATAGTCACTTCATAAACTTTGTAAGATGCTGTGGTTTCCAAGCATTTATTCAACAACATAGTAAACCGACTCTTATTCTGTCTACACTCACTTTTTCCCACAAAGCCATTATGATGCCTTAGTTGAATATGTTTGGTAAAGTAACAGTCAATAGAAACATCCATCTTGGTGAGTTACGTGGGTGAGTCTTATTGCCTGCAACACCCCTGATGTCTGTTTCTACAGAGGTCTGTGTAGTTCTTGTCATGACAAAGTACAACTACCTGTTGTGTAGAAGAGTTACCACTACCAATCCTGAAACTGCATATTCTGATAAATGCTCATTTGCAAACTTGGATCTTTCATGGTGTCTAGGTACCAGATTAAGAAGGGGGTCCCACCAATGTAACTAATAACAGAGGCTGAGTGTGCCTGAACTGTTTATGCAAAATATATGGGCCAGACATGGTGAGTCATGCCTGCAATCCCATCACTTTGGGAGGCCAAAGTGGAAGGACACTTACTTAAGAACAGGAGTTTAGGACCAGCATGGGCATCATAGTGAGCCCTTTTCTCTACAAAATGTAAAGCTAGGCCTGACTCAGTGGCTCATGCCTGTAATCCCAGCACTTTGGGAGGCCAAGGCAGGTGGATCACTTGAGCCCAAGAGTTCAAGACCAGCCTGGGCAACATGGTGAGACCCTGTCTCTACAAAAAAAAAAATGGCAAGGTGTGGTGGTGCATGCCTGTAGTTCCAGCTGCCCAGGAGGCTGAGGTGAGAGGATCACCCAAGCCCAGGAGGCTGGGGCTGCAGTGAGCCACGATCATGCCACTGTACTCCAGCCTAAGCGACAGAGTGAGATCCTGCAATAGAGTGAGATCCTGTCTCAAAAAATAAAAGTAAAATATATATATATAAAAAATATATAAATGTATATATAACACACATATATAATTATATATATTTTAAATATATTTTTACATAATAAATATAAAATTTATATTTGTATATTTATGATTTATATATTATAAAATATATATTATATAATATACACATAATATTTATTATATATGCAATATATTTATATATTATATGTTATGTATAAGTATACTATATATCATTGTTTATATATATGTAAAATGTTTATATATGCCATATTATGTATTCACCATGTTTATATATATAATATATATAAACATATATCTTTTTAACTTAACTCCTATTCCCGTTCTGAGAGTTTGGAAGTTTGTTACATGGTCAGCAGAGAGAGAATACCTGTTAGCCACTGCTAGGTGTGAATGTTTGTGCTTTCCAAAACTCATGTTGAAACTTAATCCTCAATATGACAATAATGAAATGTGGAGCTTTAAGAGTTGATCAGATCTTGAGGGTTTGGACCTCTGGAATGTACGAATCCATTTGTAGATTAATGGCTTAATGAGTAAATGGAGTATCTCAGGAATAGGCCTAGTGTCCTTATGATAAGAGAAAGAGACCAGAACTAAACACTGGGCCCCTGGCCATGTGCTACCCTGTGCCACCTAGGGACTCTGCAGAGTCCCCATCAGCAAAAAGGCTATTACCAAATGCCAAGACTTGACCTTGAGCTTCCCAGCCTGCAGAAGTGTAAAAAACAAATAGTATTTTTTATAAATTACCCAGGCTCAGGTAATCCTGTTATAAGTAACAATAAACAGACTAAGACAGTTAGGAAAAAACACTCTAGGCCATGTGCAGTGGCTCACACCTGTAATCCCAGCACTTTGGGAGGCCGAGGTGGGCGGATGCCAAGGTCAAGAGATAGAGGCAATCCTGGCCAACAAGATGAAGTGCTGTCTCTACTAAAAATACAAAAATTAACTGGGCATGGTGGTGCACACCTGTAGTCCCAGCTGCTTGGGAGGCTGAGGCAGGAGAATTGCTTGAACTTGGGAGGCAGAGTTTGCAGTGAGCCGAGATCGCGCCACTGCACTCCAGCCTGGCGATAGAGTAAGACTCTGCATCAAAAAAAAAAAAAAAAAAAAAAG
>NW_022437017.1:216546-241751 GCF_009761245.1 Sapajus apella | reverse complement strand
AGCTACTCGGGAGGCTAAGGCAGGAGAATTGCTTGAACCCACGAGGCAGAGAGTGCGGTGAGCCGAGATCGCGCCATTGCACTCCAGCCTTGGTAACAAGAGCAAAACTCCGTGTCAAAACAAAACAAAACAAAAAAACCGCTCTGGACACTGGATCACTACTGAGAGATCCTAGTAGCTAATGTTTCACATGTTTGGTTCCAACTTGTTACTTGGGATATTTAGCTCATCCTATGCAATTACACTAAGAGAGAACATTTGGAAACTGGCAGCTAGTTTCCTCTAGAACAAATGTAGTTAAGCATGACAAAAGACTCATAAAAAAACTCACTATTTCAATGGAAAAATTACAAATTTTTCATTGGATAATGACAAAGGAGAAGGAAAGACAGGGAAAGATTGCACATATTCTAAGAAAAAACTCAATGTCCCCTCTCATGATTATCTATTATATTCCCTAAATTCCTAAACAGACTTTTAGTAGCCAACAAAAATTACATTACCAAATCTAATAAAAGTCACAAATGTCTGAAAGGTTAAAAACTGGCCAGGTAGGTGGGCGTGGTGGCTCACGCCTGTAATCCCAGCACTCTGGGAGGCGGATCACCTGAGGTCAAAAGTTCGAGACCAGCCTGACCAATATGGTGAAACCCCGTCTTTTTAAAAAAAAAAAAAAAAAAAAAAAAAAACTGGCCAGGTACATTGGCTCATGCCTGTAATCGCAGCACTTTGAGAGGCCGAGGCAGGCAGATCACAAGGTCAGGATATTGAGACCATCTTGGCCAACATGGTGAAACCCCATCTCTACTAAAAATACAAAAAAAAAAAATTTATCCAGGTATGGTGGCACTTGTCTGTAATCCCAGCTACTCTGGAGGCTGAAGCAGGAGAATCACTTGAATCCGGGAGACAGAGGCTGCAGTGAGCCGAGATCCTGCCACTGCACTCCCGCCTAGCGACAGAGTGAGACTCCATCTCAAAAACAAGCAAACAAAAACCTTCTAACCAAGAAAGTTACAGCTTTCCAAAAACAGATAAAGAATTTTGAAACTATAATATTCAGCATCCCATACTATTAACAAGGAGATAAACAGAAAAAGGAAAGCAAAAAATGGTAGAAAAGCTTTGTAAGTTTTTATTTGTCCTTGGCTCAATCCCTCCCCACATCAGAGCCAATCTTGAAGCAGACACAAAGTTTTCATTGTGGATCCCCAGAGAGAGCAAATCAGGTCTCATTTGCAAATTATTGCCTTTGTATTTTCTAATTGGTATGGGGATTATCCAAAGGTGTGAAATGAGGCTCTCTTTTCTACTTCATCAATGATGGAGCTCAATCAGGGTCAAACATGACAAGAACTACTTCAAAACATTGCAAAATACACAAAAAGCCTGCAACCACCTGGAACAACAGATTATAATTAAGACATACAGCAGACCTACTAAATCTTGGGAAGAAAAGCTGGAGATAAAATTTCCTTCAGAAATTAGGGTACTGAAAAGCACCCAGATGTATTAGGGAATGCTTTTCTTATACCTACCTGATCTAATAGATACAAATTTGTTTGAAATAATACTAGTAATGTATTGGGTAGTTACAGCTTCCAACAGGGCAAATGAATGACAGTGATGTTATATGGAATGGGAGGAAGGAATTTGGAACAGTAAGTAATACTAATACTACTTCCAAAGCCACTATAGCATTATTTGAAACTGAAGGTCCATTCACTGCAAATGGTATACTACAAACTCTAGAGAATTCACTTAATAAAATTTAAGAAACAGCCCAGCACAGTGGCTCATGCCTGTAATCCCAACACTTTGGGAGGCAGAGGCGGGTGGGTCATGAGGTCAGGAGATCAAGACCACCCTGGTTAACACGGTGAAACTCCATTTCCACTAAAAATACAAAAAATTAGCCGGGCATGGTGGTGGGTACCTATAGTCCCAGCTACTCGGAAGGTTGAGGCAGGAGACTCACTTGAACCCGGGAGGCAGAGGTTGCAGTGAGCCAAGATCACCTCACTGCACTCCAGCCTGGGCGACAGAGTGAGACTTCATCTAAAAAAAAAAAATTAAGAAACAAGTAGGCTTACTATACTAATAGAAGCAAGCAAATAGAATCATATAGAATGTTCAGTTAAAATGAAAGCAGAAAAAGTGAAGTTGAAAAAACAGTCAAGTATTAGAATTGAAAACAGTAACATTTATTGTTATTAATCCAATTATGTTAACGCCACTTCAAATGTGTATTACCTATATATACCAGTTAAAAAGACACGGCCTGTCTGAATAGAATAAAAAAAACAAGGCCGGCCGGGCACTAACTCATGCCTGTTATCCCAGAACTTTGGGATGCCGAGGTGGGTACATGGCTTGAGGACAGGAATTCAAGACCAGCTTGGCCGTCTCTACTAAAAATAGAAAAAAATAAAAAAATAAAAATAAAAAAGCCAGGCATGGTGGCACATCCTGTAATCTTAGCTACTCAGGAGGCTGAAGCATGAGAATCCCTTGAACCTGGGAGGTAGAGGCTGCAGTGAGCTGAGCTTGTGCCACTGTACTCCAGCCTGGGAAACAGAGCAAGTCTCTGTCTCAAAAAAAAAAAAAAAAAAAAAAAAAGGCCGGGCGCGGTGGCTCACGCCTGTAATCCCAGCACTTTGGGAGGCAGAGGCGGATGGGTCACGAGGTCAAGAGATCGAGACCATCCTGGTCAACATTGTGAAACCCCGTCTCTATTAAAAATACAAAAAATCAGCTGGGCATGGTGGCGTGTGCCTGTAATCCCAGCTACTCAAGAGGCTGAGGCAGGAGAATTGCCTGAACCCAGGAGGCGGAAGTTGTGGTGAGCCGAGATCGCGCCATTGCACTCCAGCCTGGGTAACAAGAGCAAAACTCCGTCTCAAAAAAAAAAAAAAAAAAAAAAAAAAAAACCAACAAATAAAACAAGGCTCAGCAATGTGTACATGAAAACCATTTTAAACTGAAAGACACAAATATAAAGGTATGGAGGAATAAATGCCATTCTAGCCCTAATCAAAAGAAATATGGAATAGCTATTTTAAATCACATAAGGCCAGGCTCGGTGGCTCACGCCTGTAACTGCACTCCAGCCTGGGTGAGAGACCCAGGGTCCCTCCCTTTGGGAGGGTGAGGCAGGTGGGTCATCTGAGGTTAGGAGTTCAAGACCAGCTTGGCCAACATAGTGAAACCCCATCTCTACTGCAAATACAAAAATTAGCCGGGTGTGGTGGTGGGTGCCTTGTAGTCCCAGCTACTCAAGAGGCTAAGGCAGAATTGCTTGAACCCGGGAGGCAGAGGTTGCAGTGAGCCTAGATCATGCCATTACACTCCAGCCTGGGCAACAAGAGCAAAACTCTGGCTCAAAAAATAAAAATAAAATTAAAAAATTAATTCGGATAAATCAGGTTTTAGGTCAAGGAAAGATACAAGGGATGAAGAGATTTCAAAAAGATAAGGAAGTCAATTCTACAAGAAGACACTAATTCTTAATATCTATGCTCATAAAACAAATTATCAAAATATATAAGGCAAAACTTATAAAATCACACGGCAAAATACACATGTCCTGGATGGCTTCCCAGTACCTACTGGCATTCAATGCATGCTAACCTCTTCTTTCTGGCATCTCTAAGTAATACATGGTTTCTGTTATTTCTTGCATTTTGTTGAGTTGCTTCCTCTGTGTCTTACCTGACCAACATACCTGAATCTAATTTCTACCCAGTCGGGGCTTCCTTTGTAAGATTATTTTGGCAGTGGCTATCTTGGTAGTAATAAAATAAAAACTGGTCAGACAATGGGCCATAAGGTATCCACCAGGAAAAACAAGTTTCCTCTAAGAGGGAAACTGGGTTACTGGTCTGATATTTAGGCATTAGGTCACCTGGCAGGATAAAGAAGTACTATCCTATAAGTGATGTTTGGAAGGCTTTCAAATTAACCTGCTTGGGGAGGTCTTATGATTCAGGGCTTACATCTCGTCCCTTAGCAAAGAATCTTTTTTTTTTTTTTGAGATGAAGTTTTGCCCTTGTCCAGGCTGGAGGGCAATGGCACGATCTTAAGTGTGATCTCTGTCTCCCAGGTTCAAGTGATTCTCCTATCTCAGCCTTCTGAGGTGGCATGCGCCACCACACCCGGCTAATTTTGTATTTTTAGTAGAGACGGGGTTTCACCATGTTGGTCAGGCTGGTCTTGAACTCCTGACCGCAGGTGATCCACTTGCCTCAGCCTCTCAAAGTGCTGGGATTACAGACGTGAGCCACTGCACCCGGCGAGTAAAGAATCTTATTGTGAGTGCCTCAATTTTTTTTTTCAGACAGGGTCTCTCACCCAGGCTGGAGTGCAGTGACACATTCACAGTTCACTGCATACTCAAACTCCCAGGCTCAAGCAATCTTCCATCCTCAGCCTCCCAAGTAGCAGAGACTACAGGCATGTGCTACCATGCCTGACTAATTTTTTGTAGAGATGGGGTCTCTGTATGTGATCCAGGTTGGTCTCAAACTCCTGGGATCAAGTGGTCCTCCTGCCTCAGCTTCCTAAATTGTTGGGGTTATAGGTGTAAGCCATTGCACCCAGCCAAGCTCCTCAAATCTTATGGTGAATTCCTCAATCTATTGCTGTATTAATTAACACGTAACCTACTGACACTGATAAATACATTGATTTTTTTCTGAATCATAAAATTTTGCTGACTGTCTTCCTCACAGACCATTTTAGCCTGCAAGCTGTCATCCATAGCCTATTGTTTGTAACCTCTCTATTGTACCCTCCAATAAAAAGGATAAGTCCAGTTGGAGGGAAAAAAAAATTAAATTAAATTAAAAGTTTAAAAGATGGCCAGGCGCGGTGGTTCACGCCTGTAATACCAGCACTTTGGGGGGCTGAGGCGGGCGGATCATGAGGTCAAGAGATCGAGACCATCCTGGCCAACATGGTGAAACCTTGTCTCTACTAAAAATACAAAAATTAGCTGGGTGTGGTGGTGCAGTAGAATTGCTTGAACCCGGGAGGCGGAGGTTGCAGTGAGCCAAAATCGCACTACTGCACTCCAGCCTGGCAACAGAGCGAGACTCTGTCTCAAAAAAAAAAAAAAATTAAAAGGACAAGTCCAATGTGGGGAGTCCTCCTCTAATTCTCCTAAGCTTTCTTATAAAGGTAGCGAACTTGTAATAGACTTTGGAACACACCCAGCTTTGTTGGTGTGTTTTCTGGGTTAATCCTCAAATTTGGCTTCCAAAAATCCTTTATCAAATCACTTCTGTCTCAGCAGCTTTCATTTCAAACAACAGAAGTAACCCATGAAAGACAAAATATAAATATCCACAACCAAACCTCTCAGGATCCTCCAATGCAGGGATAGAGTTTATAGCCCGTGTCTTGAGAGACCTCAAGATTAAAGTAGAAAAACATAATATCTGTGAAAGACAAAACTAGCACACTTTCACAAGCTATAGGAAAATGTTTTCTGATTCAACAATATGGAGTGTTTTCTTTCTTCCTTCTTTTTTTGTATTTTCTTTTTTTAGACAGGGTCTCACTTTGTCACCCAGGCTGAAATGCAGTGGCTCAATCATGACTCTGCAGCTTCAGCCTCCTGGGCTCAAGTGATCCTCCCACCTCAGCCTTCTGAGTAGCTGGGACTACAGATGCAAGCCACCATGCCTGGCTAATTTTTGTATTTTCTGTAGAGATGGGGTTTCATCATGTTTCCCATGCTGGCCTAACTCCTGAGCTCAAGTGATCTGCCTGCCTTGGCCTCCCAAATTGCTGGGATTACAGGTGTGAGCCATCATGCCCAACTGAGTTTTCTTATGTAAGAAAATAAAGCAGGTCCCAAAGGAAGGGACTGGAAAATTCAACTGTATGAAAATCCCGTAGAGTTGTATGTGGCTTATGCCTGTCTTCCCAACACTGCCTGAGTTTGAGATCAGTCTAAGCAACATGGCAAAACCTCATTTCCACAAAAAATGTAAAAACTAGCCAGGGATGGTAGCATGTGCCTGTAGTTCCAGCTGCATGGGGGACTAAGGCAGGAGGATCGTTTGAGCCCAGGAGTCTGAGGCTGCAGTGAGCTGTGATTGCAGAACTGTACTACTCCAGCCAGCCTCAGTGACAGAGCAAGACCCTGACTCAAACATAAATGAATCAACTAATTAATGAGAAAATGGCTGAAAATTATTTCACAGAAGATGAAAGACTATAAGGAAAAAGCTCAACTCCAATGCTAGTCAGTAAAAAGCAACATATAATCACATGGAGGTAAGTATTTATAAGCAATAAACACACATGCACATATGGTCTGCCAGTTAATCTATACATGCCAACAGGTTTTCCTAGTAAATTAATATCTATCCATAATCTACAACCCAGCACATTTTCCCCCATATGTACAAAATTTATAAAGTGTTAGCACTTGGGGACAAAAACAAAGATGACATTGTCAACAAAGTCCAGCAAAAGTCCAGCAAAAATGAAACAATTCAAGTCTTATGAGCAGTGGAACATGAGAGTGAAGTAACTCATAGCCTCAGACAGCAACATGTATCAAACAGACTGAGGCAAAGAAACTAAAAATCAGCATAATATTAATGGTATAGTAAGCGTAATATTAACTAACTGAAAACTCAGAAGAGGGAAAACTATGCAGCTGGATTCACATGGGATAAACTAATGAATAACAGACACTCAGTCAACGTAAGGCTCTGACCTGTGGTGCCTCTGACTTCTGATAACAAAGGTGTGCCATTTGTTGAACGCCAATCAATTCTCCAGCAACAACTGGGTGTCCAATAATTCAATTCTTACACCACACAGAATTAACACAGATCCCATAAGTTTCTTACTGAAGGGCTCAGTCCCACAACAGGCCCCTACTGCAGATGCCATTTGCAAGCCCCAGGAACTAACCTTTTAACCAACTCAGTATAAATACAACAGCACCAGCCTCTGGTTCAATAATTGGCTAAAACAACTCATGAAACTCAGCAAAACACTTAAGGTTACTAGTTTGTTATAAAGGGTATTCAGCAAGGGAAAGGGCAGGGATGGGTAAAGCTTTCCCTCTTGAGTGATACCACCTTCCCAGCACATCAATGTGTCTACCAACCTGAAAGCTGTCCCAATGATGTCTTTTTTTTCTTTTTTTTTTTTTTTTTGAGATGCAGTCTCACTCTTTTTGTCCAGGCTGGAGTGCAGTGGTGAGATCTTGGCTCACTGCAACCTCCGCCTCCAGGGTTCAAGCAATTACCCTGCCTCAGCCTCCTGACAGGTGGGATTACAGGCCCAGCTAATTTTTGTACTTTTAGTAGAGATGGGTTTTCGCCATATTGGCCAGGCTAGTCTCCAACTCCTGACCTCGTGATCTGCCCACCTCAGCCTCCCAAAGTGCTGGGATTACAAGTGTGAGCCACCTCACCCGGCCCCAATGTCTTTGTTCAATAAATTTTACACAACTGGTCAGGCGCGGTGGCTTACACCTGTAATCCCAGCACTTTGGGAGGCTGAGGTGCGAGGATCACCTGAGGTCAGGAGTTCGAGACCAGCCTGCCCGACATGGAGAAACCCTGTCTCTACTAAAAATACAAAAATTAGCCAGGTGTGGTGGCACATGCCTGTAATCCCATCTACTCAGCAGGCTGAGGGAGAAGAATCACTTGAACCTAGGAGGCGGAGGTTGCAGTGAGCCAAGATCACGCCAATGCACTCCAGCCTGGCAACAAGAGTGAAACTCCAACTCAAAAAAAAAAAATTTATACAACTTAATCTCTAGCCTCCCTCCATTTCCTGGGGTCAGAAGATGGGGCTTAAAGTTCCAATCCTGTCATCATGTGTTTGCTCTTTCAGGTCACCAGTCCCCATCCTGAAGTTACCTAGTGACCTCACTATGAGTCACCTAATTAGCATAACTTTACCTAAGGTCTGACAAGAGCTTGGTGGGAATAACAAAACACATTCCCATCACTCACAAAAATTCAAGGATTTTAGGACTTCTTTGCTGGGACCTAGAAACAATGACCAAATATTTTTTAGGCCGGACACCATGACTCATGCCTATAAATTCAGCACTTTGGGAGGCTGAGGTAGGAGAATCATCTGAGGTCAGTAGTTCAAGACCAGCCTGGGCAACATGGTGAAACCCTGTCTCTACAAAAAATACAAACATTATCTGGGCATGGTGGTGCACACTTGTAGTCTCAGCTACTTAGGGGGTTGAGGCAGGAAGATTGCTTGAGCCCAGGAGATGGAAGTTCCAGTGAGCCATGATCATGCACTGCACTCCAGCCTAGGTGGCAGAATAAGACTCAAAAAAAAAAAAAAAGACCAAATATTTTTGAAAACTATATTATATCACAGACCCAAATAAACTCTCAGATTCATAAGCCCTTCGTCCATCATGCAGAACCAAAAGGTTCTCTAAGTCAGCCCAAACAGACTTTTAAATTTGTACAATACTCTGATTAAACAAACACAGTGAATGTAAAAGCAGACTCTAATACTGTTGATTTAACCCCAGCTCTGTAATCCTGGTTAACAGCTAGAATTAAATAAATCACTTCAGGCCAGGTGAGGCAGCTCACACCTGTAATCTCCGTACTTTGGGAGGCCAAGGCAGGCGGATCACTTGAGTCTATGAGTTCAAGATCAGCCTGGGCAACATGGTGAAACCTCATCTCTATGAAAAATACAAAAATTAGCTGGGCATAGTGGTGCATGCCTGTATGGCCACTCGGGAGGCTGAGGTGGGAGGATCACTTGAGCTCAGGAGGCGAGTCGGAGGTTGCAGTGAGCTGGGATCATGTGGCCTGGGTGACAGAACAAGACTCCATCTCAAAAAAGAAAAAAAAAGAAGAGATTGTGTGCTGGCTCAGACTGAGTCTAGTAGGAAGGAGAAAAATTTAAGGAAAGTTTGCTTTATATTAATTTTAGGCAGGCTGGTTAGTGAAGACAAAATTATTCAGCTAATCATTTCTGAGGCAAAGTGGAAATTTGGAGGGGTTTTTGTCTGGTCTTCTTAAAGGTTAAAAAGAGGCTCATAGTCAAAGCAATGCAGAGGGCCCAGCCACAAAACCCTTTTTAATCCCTCCTAAGAACTGACTGAAGTCAAGGTGAAACATTCTCTGATGTAGGATCTGATTTTCACCTTCCATCCTGCTCTCTCTCCTACCTTCTTTCTAATATTGTTTGCTCTTCACTTTGAAAAGCAATTTTCGGCTGGGGTGGTAGCTCTCAGCACTTTGGGAGGCCGTGGTGGGTGAATCAAGAGGTTAGAAGATCAAGACCATCCTGGCTAACATGGTGAAACCCCGTCTCTACTAAAAATACAAAAAATTCACTGGGTGTGGTAGCATGTGCCTGTAGTCCTAGCTACTCGGAAGGCTGAAGCAGAAGAATAGCTTGAACCCAGGAGGCAGAGGTTGCAGTGAGCTGAGATCTAGCTGTACTCTAGCATGGGCAACAGACAGACAGGCTCTGTCTCAAATAAAAAAAAGAAAAGCAATTTTCTGACTGGGTGTGGTGGCTCATGCCTGCAATCCCAGCACTTTGGGAGGCCAAGGTGGGTAGATCTCTTTGGGTCAGGAGTTTGAGACCAGCCTGGCCAACATGGTGAAACCCATCTCTAATAAAAATACAAAAATTAGCTGGGTGTGGTGGCGGGTACCTGTAATTCCAGCTACTCAGGAGGCTGAGGCAGGAGAATCACTTGAACCCGGGAGGCAGAGGTTGTAGTGAGCTGAGATCGCACCACTGCACTTCAGTCTAAGTGACAAAGCAATACTCCGTCTCAAACAACTAAAAAGTCCAGGCGTGGTGGCTCATGCCTGTAATCCCAACACTTTGGGAGGCCGAGGTGGGTGGATCACCTGAGGTCAGGAGTTCAAGATCAGCCTGGCCAACATGGCGAAACCTTGTCTCTACTAAAAATAACAAAAAATTAGCAGGGTGTGGTGGCACATGCCTGTAGTTCCAGCTGAGGCAGGAGAATCGCTTGAACCTGGGAGGCAGATGTTGTAGTGAGCTGAGACTGCACCACTGCACTCCAGCCTGGGCAACAGAATGAGACTCTGTCTCAAAAACCAGAAACAAAAAGAAAAAAAAAAAGGAAAGCAATTTTCTGCCTAAGCTTTGAGATCCTTGCAGATCTTATTGTTGGTTGTTTTCTCTTTTTGCAATTTTTTTTTAGAATGAATTTTTTTTTTTTTTTTTTTTTTTTTTTTTTGAGACATAGTCTTGCTCCGTCGCCAGGCGCCAGGCTGGAGTTCAGTGACGCAATCTCGGCTCACTGCAACCTCCTCCTCCCAGGTTCAAGCAATTCTCCTGCCTCAGCCTCCTGAGTAGCTGGGACTACAGGCATGTGCCACCACGCCCAGCTAATTTTTCTGTATTTTTAGTGGAGACGGGGTTTCACCATGTTGGCCAGGATGGTCTCGATCTCTTGACCTCGTGATCCGCCTGCCTCAGCCTCCGAAAGTGCTGTGATTACAGGAGTGAGCCACCGCGCCCAGCCAGAATGAAGTCACTTCTTACCCAAATCCAGATTTATTTTATTTGAGAATGTCTAGCAACAGCCCCACAACAGTAACAAAGATAACCTCAGACAGGGCATCACCCTAAATGTCTCTGCCTGTGGATCTTCAACTTTCCAGTGCTCTGTCGCTTCTCTCAGCATAAAGGGTTCCTCCCATGTTTGGAATGAACAGGTTGGGTCACCTGCCAGGAAGGTTCCCCAGGAAGAAACAATTCAACTGGGTCTTCAATGACCTCTCTCTGCAGGCTCCAGATTGACCTTAGCTCAGAGTCAGTGGTCTCAGGCTTCTCCACCCCAGTCAAGTCTACTCACTTACCTTTACATGCCTTACATGGGTATTTAAAAACAAATTACTTATGTGTGATGAATCCAGAAAAATCACTCCAATCCAGCATTTATGTTTATAGGAGAGAAGGAAACTGCAAAGAACCTATATTTTATAGTTCAACAGGAAAAGCATAAGTATCTATCTGTTTCAGACAACAAATGTCATTAATTTATCATTTCCATAATAATAAATCATTTAGTAAGTAAATAATGATATTTGAGTTCTTTAGCTGTTGGAAAGTCCTGTCCCACAGAATTTTGCATTAGTATGTCAAGTCCAAATAACAGGAACAGAATAGAGTTATTCACTGTCTCAAATGCTCCACTCTACAAAGGAGAGGAACTAACATTTTGGTAAATCTTTATAATTCATCAATATATCCACCACATTTTCTTGGAAAATGTATTCATTTTTCTGCAGTCATAATAAAAAACAGTGTTTCCCAACTTCTTTTCACTCCTAGGCCATGAAATTCCATTTGAAATTGTCCAATAAAAAAACAGACCTGAGGCCAGGCGTGGTAGCTCACTCCTGTAATCCTAGCACTTTGGGAGGCTGAGGCAGGTGGTTCACTTGAGCTCAGGAGTTTGAGACCAGTCTGGCCAACATGGTGAAACCCTGTCTCTACTAAAAATACAAAAAAATTAGCTGGGCATGGTAGCATACATCTGTAATCCCAGCTACTCAGGAGGCTGAGGTGAGAGGGTTGCTTGAACCCAGGAGATGGAGCTGCAGTGAGCTGAGATCTTGCCACTGCACTCCAACCTGGGTGACAGAGCGAGAATCCATCTCAAAAGAAAGTAAATAAAAGTTAAAAATAATAATAAAACATAGGACTAAATATGTAATTTGTTTTCTGAAACCCCAACTTGTTCTTGCCTCTTCGAACATACTTTCTCTTCTTTATTAAGCCCTAATGATAAAATGCATTTTGCAGTTATTAAAAAGCTGAAGCTGAAATGAGTGAACAAATCATTTCAAGATGATAAATGCAGGGAGGGGCTGACTGGAATGCAGACAAATCTGACTCAAGTGTCACTTCAGGTCCTCTATCACTTGGGACATCTCCCACCCCCATCCTGCTCACTAAACTGCTGCATAACTAGTCTCTCAGGAGATGCTACCCTCAATACCACCAACCAGCTGGCTCACCAGCCATGTGTCCCCAAGGAATGGAAACTGGGATTGGAGGAAGAAAAGCTGAATGTTTTAAGGGCTTCACTTTTTGACAAACAGTATACCAGGGAACTCCTCCCACCCTGACGGCACACAGCTGCTCCCCTATAAGGTCCCACCCCTCACCTCAGGCTGTCTTCTGGGAGGAGTGATTCAAAGCTGCTGTTCACTACATACTACAAAAGATTCAGCAGCTATGGGCATCGTGGAGTAGACTCAAACAGTTCTGTAACCCAGGACCAGGATACCACAGAGAGTGGGCTGAGGACAGATCACCCTGTACAATTTGCAAAGAGGAACCTCAACTGAAAATATTCTTTACAAGTATCTCTGTGTAGACAAGATAAAGGACAGCCACACACACACATACTTTTCTTTCCTACACTGGATTCAAGTGGTTATTCTTTGCTTCCTCACATGTGAAATGTTCACAAACACAAAACAAATCTTTTAAAAAGAGCCATACATTGCTATGTTAATACAAGCTACAATTAAAATAATGCCTCTGTTTGAAATATTGCCTGAGGAACGAGTTCATAAAGTTGCTGTGAATTGAGAGGAGAGAAAGTCTGGGGAAGGCTCTGGAAACCAAGGGATTTACTGCCAGCCCTAGGAGGAGTTAGGATGAGGGGATAGGGTGATGGATTTGAGACCCTGTTGCCCACATCTTTGGAAGACTGGTAGCCCTTGGGAAGAAAGAAGGTGTTGGGGACCCCACGGATCACAGCTCCTCTTTCCAAGCACAAACCCCACACACGAGTCTGGATTCTGCCTAGGGACCCTTCCATCGTCACCGTGCAGCGTCCTCACCGGGTTCACAGGAACTGCGAGCCAGGCTGGAGGCGAGATTGCAGTTGATATTAACCAGGTGCCCTCAGCCCCGCCGCCTCACGGGGCCGCCTCCCTGAGAGTCAGGTCACAGCAGACACCGGCTTCCCCGCTGTCCCTGGGGATAAGATCTCTGAGAGTTGCTCAAGAGTCGCCAGAGTTCTTTCTCAATGCCAGCGGAAAGGCTGGCGCCAAGCAGGCTGAAGACCCCACAAGGGAGCCCACTCAGCAGAATAATACGGTTCTTCACCTCCCGACCCAAGATTCGCCACTCACTTCTTCACCAACCAGCGACCCCACATCCCAGCCGCCCCCGACCAGACCCCTAAACACCCCACCTCCAAACCTCTCAGCGAGGCGGATCTAGGGTGTCCTCCCCTCTCTCCCTATTAAACTGTTTCTGCTGCAGCTCTCGGCATCTGGGTGCGGTGACTCGGGCCGCGAACCTGTGCGGGTTACAGCCGCACAATCTGGGGAGGCGCGGGGCTGTGGGCGCGGAACTGCCCAAGAGAGGGCGCCGGGACCTCAGTGGCCGCGCAGGGACAGGACAGGACACCGGGGTCCCGGCTGCCAGCCCGGCCCCATCATGCGGCCGAGGGGACCGAGGGCCGAGCTAGGGCTGGGGGACTTGGGTTTGCAGACCCCGGAGTCGCCCAGGGCGAGGCCCGGGTCCTCTCACGGTCGGTTCCGGCCGGTTCTAACCAGACCCTTCTTTGCCTCGGGACCCCGGACCCCGCACACTCACCATTTCCAGCTTCCAGGTGTCCGGATGTCTTCCCTACACGCCAGTGTCCAGTGTGGGTCCCAGCGCCACAGACGCTGATACAGACCTTCCAGGGCGTCTCTCCCTCAGCGACAGAGTCAGGACTCGGAGCGCAGGGGCGTGGTGAAGACTCCGCGGGCTCTTTGAACGTCGCACCCTCCTCCCCAAAGCGTGCCTGATTGACAGTTCCCACAACCCCGCCCCTCGTCCCTGATTGGATAGTGCTCCAGATCCCGCCCCCTGGCGACTGATTGACAAAAGAAGCGATCTTACAGCGCTGAGTGGAGCCGGATGAACAGGTTCCAGACACTGCCCTTGGCAAGGCGGGCTTCCTCCCAACGTCGTGACCCTACCCCTCCCGAAGTGACGTTTGCATTTTAGCATTTCCTGATTGTACTCGGTAAGTTCTTCCTGCTTTTTCCTCCTGGACAGGGACTCACAAGTGGGTGCAGGGAATTTCAGGCTCCCTGTCCAGTGGAGCCATTCCCTGGCCTCGGAGCAGGAGGGAAACCCAGGGCGCACAGGCCACCCTGCGGCAGGAGACAGGGACTGATGTCCTCCAGGGATCAGGAATTTGGGATGAGGCTGCTGGCGACATGGCCAAGCCTTTCCCTCACCTTATCTCTCAATCTACTCATTTTCAGCCCAGAAGGTAAAAACACGACAGCAAAATAAAATTGTTAAGTATGTGGAAAAACTGGAATTATATGGCAACAATATTTCATAAAGAATTAAAAGAGAACCCTGGAGGCGGAGGTTGCAGTGAGCCGAGATGGCGCCACGGCCTGGGCGACAGAGCAAGACTCCGTGTCCAAAAAAAAGAGAGAGAGAAGAAAAGCAAAAACTTAAACTAGCTCAGAGAAGCAGCCTGCTGCACTCACAGTTCACAAGCAGACCCCTTTCAGGAGCTCAAACATATTCCCAAGCTGGGAAGCCAGACCATAATTCACAGAATTGAGTCCTGGGATGGGTTAGAAACTGGTGATGAGGACACTTAAGGATTTAACTCTGAGATCTCAAAATACCTCTCCCCTTTGTAGGGCATGGAAATGTTCCCTCGTATGCCATTACATGTTAAAAAAACGTTCCAAGCAAAAGCCGAGACATTAGACTTTGATTTTGAAAGCATTCGCCTTTCTCTGTATGTTTATGAAGTCAGAATACTAGACTTAAAAGCATTAGAGCCAGGCGCGGTGGCTCATGCTTGCAATCCCAGCACTTTGCGAGGTCGAGGCCAGCGGATCACCTGAGGTCGGGAGTTCGGTTCGAGGCCAGCCTGACAAACATGGTGAAACCCCGTTTCTACTAAAAATACAAAATTAGCCGGGCGTGGTGGCGCATGCCTGTAATCCCAGCTACTGGGGAGGCTGAGGCAGAAGAATGGCTTGAAGCCGGGATCGCGCCATTGCACTCCAGTCAACAATAGCAAAACTCCCTCTCATAAAACAGACAAAGCGTTATGAACTAGAAGCTGGTCCCCATGGCTAAATAGAAAGGAGGTGAACATGAGATGTCAATAGATGAAATGAAATCTTTAATCGACTTCTAGAAAACAGCATTTTCTGTTTAAAAAATGATGCCTGAGTATAACTAATGCATAAATGATACTGTTTCCTTAAAAAAAAAAAAGCACGCACACGCGCGCGCGCGCACACACACACACACACACACACACACACTCTATTATCTCAGAAACTCTTCCCTGAAGAATAAACCACTGTTCTATGAGATGCTCCACCCCTCACTCCTCACATTAGCTGCTCCTGGAACAATGTTCTATTTATTTGTTTCCACACACGTTAAAAGAGGGGACAATATATCAAACTAACTTATTGTCAGGAGTTTATGTACAGATTTTATACATTTTTACAAATGGCAGCAAGTAAGTAGTTGATTTCCTGGCAGGCAGCTCTATGGCAACACCATGCTTTTCTGAATTAGGATGTTTATTTCTGAGTTTTTTTAAAAAGAAAACAAAACACAGGCCAGATGTGGTGGCTCACGCCTGTAATCCCAGCACTTTGGGAGGCCGAGGCAGTCAATCACCTGAAGTCGGGAGTTTGAGACCAGCCTGACCAACATGGAAAAAACCCGTCTCTACCAAAAATACAAAATTAGCCAGGCGTGGTGGTACATGCCTGTAATCCTAGCTACTCAGGAAGCTAAGGCAGGAGAGTCACTTGAACCCGGGAGGTGGAGGTTGTGGTCAGCTGAGATCAAGCAAGCCATTGCACTCAAGCCAGAGCAACAAGAGTGAAACTCCATCTCAAAAAAAAAAAAAAAAAAAAAAGAAAAGAAAAGAAAAAAGAGAGAACTCCTTCCCCAACCCTCTGTCACAAAGATATCCTCTAATACCTGCTGGTATTAGAGGATACCACCCGGGAGGTGGAGGTTGTGATGAGCCGAGATCGCACCATTGCACTCCAGCCTGAGTAATGAGCGAAACTCCATCTAGCCCATACTAAGGAGACTTCTACTACATCTCTAGGGCTTAAAAGACTGCTGGCCAGGCACAGTGGCTCATGCCTGTAATCCTAGCACTTTGAGAGGCCAAAGCGGGCAGATCACCTGAGGTCAGGAGTTTGAGACCAGCCTGGCCAACACAGAGAAACCGTGTCTCTACTGAAAAGACAAAATTAGCCTGGCATGGTGGCTCATGCCTGTAATCCCAGCTACTCAGTAGGCCGAGGCAGGAGACACTTGAACCCAGGAGGCAGAGGTTGCAGTGAGCTGAGATCGCACCATTGCACTTCAGGCTGGGCAACAAGAGAAAAACTCCATCTCAAAAAAAAAAAAAGAAAGAAAGAAAGAAAGAAAAAGAAAGAAAAGGCTGAGCGCAGTGGCTCATGCCTGTAATCCCAGCACTTTGGGAGGCTGAGGCAGACAGATCACCTGAGGTCAGGAGTTCAAGACCAGCCTGGCCAACATGGTGAAACCCTATTTCTACCAGAAATGCAAAAATTAACCAGTGTGGTGGCAGGTGCCTGTAATCCCAGCTCCTCAGGAGGCTGAGGCAGGAGAACGGCTTGAACCCAGGAGGCAGAGGTTGCAGTGAGCCAAGATATTGTCACTGCACTCCAGCCTGGGAAAAAAGAGACAAACTCTCTCCCAAAAAAAAAAAAAAAAAAAAAAAGACTGCTAAACAGGAAGCCAAAAATGGCAACTTGTCTCCTCTGAATTTACAAACCTGCCATTATCCTTGACTTATATTATTGAGTAAAAGCTCAATAATCAGAAAAAGACCAATAGGTACAAAGGGCAGACAGCTTTGGACAGATTATACATTAGGCCAATCACACTGTAGCTTCTTTCTTTTGATCTTTTGCCTTGTGCTAATCTTCCACTGGATTGGACATAGATGCAGATCATGGCTACTTAATAATCTAAAAGGCAACTGGCTCTGTCTGCCTTGGCATGCGCAAAATTTCTGACCCAATTATTTCCCAGTGTGCTACTTGTAAGTCTCACCCAATTGCTGAATGAAACCAACATACCTCAGAGAATCCTCCAAAGTCCATGCTGGCCCTCACATTATTCCAAATGGATTAGTTTCTCTCTAGCTTAAGGCCATTCTCATTGTTTGGTGATTGTCTGCATGTTTAATGGTTGGGCTCAATGCTGTACAGCTACACATGCTCATGTATGAATGGTGAAGTAAGGAGTAATGGAAATTATTTCTCATTTTGGCATACCTTTGTGGGCTGAATCAGACCATTGAAGTAATTGTATAGCTGATCATGAAATACATTCTTAGCCAGGCACGGTGGCTCATGCCTGTAATCCCAGCACTTTGGGAGGCCGAGGCAGGTGAATCATGAGGTCAGGAGTTTGAGACCAGCCTGGTCAACATGGTGAAACCCCATCTCTACTAAAAATACACAGATTAGCCAGGCATGGTGGCATATGCCTGTAATCGGAACTACTCTGGAGGCTGAGGCAGGAAAATCACTTGAACGCAAGAGGTAGAGGTTGTGGTGAGCTGAGATGATGCCATTGCACTGCAGCCTGGGCAAAAAGACCAAAACTCCGTCTCAAAAAAAAGAAAGAAGTTGTTCAATTAAGAGATAGAAATGACAATTACACATATGAAATGATGCTCCCCATCATTCCATCATTGGTTGTCAGTGAAATGCAAATCAAAACCACAGTGAAATTCCAATCCAAACCCATTGACGTGGCTATTACACAACCAATTTGGGAGTGGATGGAAGAAATGGCAAACCTCATGCATTGCTGGGGAGAATGTTAAATACTGCAGCCACTGTGTAAAACAGTATAACTATTCCTGAAAAAGTGAACTTAGAATTACTCTGTGACTCAGCCATTCAACTCCTAAGTATATATCCAGAAAAATAGAAATCAGAAACACACACAGACACATATACCCCAATTTCATGGCAGCCTGATTCACAATAACCAAAATAGTATTGTGGAAATAACCCCCATGTTCGTCAACATATGAGTGAATAAACAAAGTGTGGTTTATCCATAAAATAGAATACTCAGGCACAAAAAACTGAATTATTGGTACATTCTGCTACATGAAGAACCCTGAAAACATTTTGCCAAGTGAAATAAGTCAGACACAGGACAAATATTGTAGGCTTTTACTTATTAAGTACCTAGAGCAGTCACACTCATGGAGCAAGCAAGTAGAAGAAAGATTATCAGGGCCTGAGGATAAGGTGGAATGAGGAGCTGTTTTATTTACTGGGTAATGAGTTTCTGTGTGGAGTGATAAAAAGTTCTGGAGATAGTCACACTACATTATAAACGTATTTAATGCTACTGAATTGCACACTTAAAAATGATTTCGCCGGCCTTGGTGGCTCACACCTGTAATCCCAGCACTTTAGGACGCCAAGGCAGGCAGATCACAAGCTCAAGAGATCGAGACCATCCTAGCCAACATGGTGAAACCATGTCTCTACTAAAAATACAAAAATTAGTGAGTAGTGATGGCATGCACCTGTAATCCCAGCTGCTCAGGAGGCTGAGGCAGGAGAATTGTTTAAACTGAGGAGGCAGAGGTTGCAGTGAGCTGAGATTGCACCACTGCACTTAGCCTGGCAACAGAACAGAACTCTGTCTCAAAAAAAAAAAAAAAAAAAGAAAGAAAAAGAAAAATGATTTCAATGACAAATTTTGTGTTACTATGTGTTACTTCCACACAACTTATAGATGAAAGACAAGATACAATTCCAGTTACTAGAGATGAATGTAACTATATCTGGGATAAAAACTTACACTGGAGAGGGCTGTGCATGTTGGTATCTACATGTAGCTACTCTGGAGTCTGAGGTGGCAAGATCACTTGAGCCTAGGAATTAAAATTCAACGGTGGCAACATAGCCAGACTCCAGGTCTAAAAAGAATAATAAAATAATAATAATACACTGGATAGAGCCAGACATGGTGGCTCATGCCTATAATTCCAGCTACTTGGGAGGATGATGTGGGAGGATCCCCTCAGGCCAGAAGTTCAAGACCTGCCTGGGCAACATAGTGAGATCTTGCCTCCAAATAAATTTTAAAACAGTGCAGGGTGGTGGTGCAAGTTGTCCCAACAACTTCAAGGCTGAAGTGGGAGGATCACCTGATTCCAGGAATTTAATGCTTCAGTGAGCCATGATGATACCACTGCATACTAGCCTGGGTGAGAGAGCAAGACCATGACCCAAAAAAAAAAGAGAGAGAGAGAATAGAGTAGAAAGTGTTAAAAGTGAAATATCCGCCAAAAAACAACCAAAAAATATGAACAGAACATCAATGAGTTGTGTAGTAGTGACTACACAGGTACAAGTAACCTGTGTTTTAGGTTAAAAAAAATGATCAGAGGCCGGACGTGGTGGCTCACACCTGTAATCCCAGCACTTTGGGAGGCCGAGGCGGGCGGATCACCTGAAGTTAAAAGTTCAAGACCAGCCTGGCCAACATGGCGAAACCCCATCTCTACAAATAAATACAAAAATTAGCCAGATGTGGTGGTGCATGCCAGCTACTCCAGAGGCTGAGGCACAAGAATCTCTTAAACCTGGGATGTGGAGGTTGCCAGTGAGCTGAGATTGTACCACTGCACTCCAGCCTGGGCAACAGAATGACACGCTGTCTCTCTTTTTTTCTTTCTTTCTTTTTTTTTTTTTTAAATCAGCCACGTTTTCCAAATTAGATGAAAACTATAAACCTTGAAATACGGAGAGAGATCCAAGATGGCTGATCACTAGCAGCTCAGGATTGTAGCTCCCAGTGAAAGCACAGAGAACGAGAGGACGCCACACTTTCAGACGAACTTTTGTTGCTCACGGATCAGGAGATTCCCAGTGGAGAAGCCCCACGGGTCACCAGCGTGACTCTTGTGGCCGGTGAGGCGGTTTTGCCGGCTCCCCAGCGTGGCAGTTCTTGGTGCAGAGTAAACGGGACTGGGTCCCCTTTTGGTCGACGTTTGGAGCTCCAGGAAGGCAGAGTCGCCTATTCAGCTGATTGAAAAAGGGACTCAAGAAGGAAGCCAGACAGGAGATTCCCGGGCAGAAAAGCACCACGAATCTTAACGCCGCTGTTTTGCCTGGCGCAGTGGATTGTTCAGATTCCGGCGCTGGGAATCAACAAGTTGGACGTCCACTCAAAGACCTAATTGAAAGTCGGTAATTACAAAGACGACAGGTGGATAAATTTACAATGATGGGAAGAAACCAGCGTAAAAAGGCTGAGAATACCCAAAATCAGAATGCCTCTCCCTCTACAGGGGATCACAGTTCCTCATCAACAAGGGAACAAGGCCTGATGGAGAACGAGTGCATTCCGTTAACGGATTTAGGCTTCAGAATGTGGATAATAAGGAACTTCTGTGAGTTAAAAGAACATGTTCTAGCCCAATGTAAAGAAACTAAGAACCTTGAAAAAAGATTTGACGAAATGCTAACGAGAATAGACAATCTAGAGAGGAATATAAGTGAATTAATGGAACTGAAGAACACAATACAAGAACTTCGAGAAGTATACACAGATTTTAACAGTCGAATTGATCAAGCAGAAGAAAGGATATCAGAGGTCGAAGACCAACTTAATGAAATGAAACGAGAAGACAAGATTAGAAAAGAAAGAGTAAAAAGGAATGAGCAAAGTCTCCAAGAAATATGGGACTATGTGAAAAGACCTAATTTACGTTCGCTAGGTGTACCTGAATGTCATGAGAATGAATCCAAGCTGGAAAATATTCTTCAGGATATTATTCAGGAAAACTTTCCTAACCTAGTAAGGCAGGAAAATAATCAACTTCAGGTAATACAGAGAACACCACAAAGATATTCCTCAAGTAGAGCAACCCCAAGACACATAATCATTAGATTCACCAGGGTTGAAATAAAGGAGAAAATTCTAAGGGCAGCTAGAGAGAAAGGTCAGGTTACCCAGAAAGGGAAGCCTATCAGACTCACAGCAGATCTCTCAGCTGAAACCCTACAAACTAGAAGAGAGTGGGGGTCAATATTCAATAACCTCAAAGAAAAGAATTTTCAACCCAAAATCTCATATCCAGCCAAATTAAGCTTCATAAATGAAGGAAAAATAAAATTTTTCGCAAACAAGCAAGGACTCAGAGATTTCATCACCACCAGGCCTGCTTTACAAGAGCTTCTGAAAGAAGCACTATACACAGAAAGGAACAACCAGTATCAGTCATCCCAAAAACTTACCAAAAGGTAAAGAGTATCTCCATAATGAAGGATCTATATCAACTAATGGGCAAAATAGCCAGCTAGCATTAAACGACAATATTAAACTCACAAATATCAATCCTAAATTTAAATGCATTAAATGCTCCAATAAAAGATACAGACAGGCAAATTGAATAAAAAGTCAAAACCCATCGGTTCACTGTATCCAGATCCATCTCATAAGCAAGGACACACAAAGACTCAAAACAAAGGGTTGGTGGAAGACTTACCAATCAAATGGAGAGCAAAAAAAAAAAAGAAAACAGGAGTTGTAACTTTTGTCTCTGACAAAATAGACTTTAATAGTAACAAAGACTAAAAGAAACAAAGAAGGACATTACATAATGGTAAAAGGATCAATGCAACAACAGGAGTCAATGATCATAAATACATATGCACCCAAAATAGGAACACCCAGATACATAAGACAAGTTCTTAATAACTTATAAAGAGACTTGCACTCCCGCACAATAATAGTGGGAGACTTTGACACCACATTGTTAATATTCAACGGATCCATGAGATAGAAAATTAGCAGGGACATCTGTGATTTGAACTCAGACCTGGAACAAGTAAACTCAGTGAATATTTATAGAATTCTTCACCCCAGGTCCACAGAACATACATTTTTCTCAGTATCATATTACACCTATTTTGAAAGTGACCACATAATTGGAAGTAAATCAGTCTTCAGCATTTGCATAGCATTTCACAGACTTAAATGAAATATTGGTTGGCTGTTTGTTGTTTTCTTCCCTTATTCCTTCCTGTCTCTGCTGTTAAGCACAATTATCGGCATAAAAGAGGTTTTTAATACCTATTTTTAGATTGCATTCCAGCCTGGGCAATAGAGCAAGACTCCTGTTCTCTCTCCCCCTTTCTCTTTCTCTTTCTTTCTTTAAAAAAAAAAAGAAAGAAAGAAAGAAACCCATTCTCTACAGAAAGTACAAAAAAAAAAAAAAAAGAAAGAAAGAAAAAAATGCTACATTTGTGGACTTTATTTTTAATAATAGAAATAGTACTTGCTCACTGGAAAAAATACAGTGAGACTGGGTCTAAAAAAAAAAAAAAAAGAAATACAAGAAGCGCCACAAACCACAAGCACAATATGTATGAGAAAACCTACACCAAGGCACATCATCATCAAACTTCTGAAAGCCAGAGATAATGAAAAAAAAAATTTTTTTTGAGATGAAGTCTTGCTCTGTTGCCCAGGCTGGAGTGCAGTGGTGCAATCTCAACTCACCGCAACCTCCACCTACTGGATTCAAGTGATTCTCTTGCCTCAGCCTCCTGAGTAGCTGGGATTACTTACAGGCATGTGCCACCACGCCCAGCTATTTTTTTGTATTTTTGGCTGTTTTGTATGTTTTGGCTGTTTGTATTTTTGGCTGTTTGTATTTTGGCTGTTTGTATTTTTGGCTGTTTTGTATTTTTGTTTTGTATTTTAGCCCAGCTATTTTTTTGTATTTTTGGCTGTATTTTGTATTTTTGTATTTTTTGTGTTTTTGGCATTTCACATGTTGGCCAGACTTGTCTTGAACTCCTGACCTTGTGATTTGCCTGCCTAAGCCTCCCAAAGTGCTGGGAAGAAAATATGAGCTGACACCACGTGTGCCACCACACTCGACTGATAATGAAAAAAATTGGAAACAACTGGAGAAAAAAGACAACTACAGAGACACAAAAATTGATTACAGACTTGTTATCAAAAACAATGTAAACCAGAAGACAATGGAGAAAAATTTTTAAGAAACTAAAAAAAAAACCAAATCTGCCAATCAAGAATTCTATATTCAGCAAATATCTTTCCAAATAATGGGAAAATAAATACTTTATTCAGTCATACTAAACGTGTTTGTAATCGGCATACTTGCTCATTGTCAATTGAATTCCTGGGGCAGAAGAAAAATGTTACCAAATGGAAATCTGTGAAGAATGAAAAGCACCAGAAAAGCTAACTACTTGAGTAAATATAAAGGATTTTTTACTATTGTCTATTTTTAAAAGAAAAGATCACTGAATCTGAAAAAAAAAAAAAATGAGGGGTAAGAAAAGACAAAAAAATAGCAATTTATTATTGTGTTATACAATTAATATGGAAAGGATCTGCAATAGGCAAACAAATAGCCAAACAATTCTAAGCACAACAAACAAACAAACAAAAATGGATGACAACAAAGCTGAATCAAGATAATGTGGCTTTGGCAGAAAGACAAATGAATACATTGATGGAATAGAATAATCGTATCAGAAATATACTCCTACATGTGATCCAGTGGTTTAGGATAAAGATCAATATAATATTGTAGAGTCACACCATGAATTATGAATCTATTTGAAAATAAGAGGTATGTGTGTATGTGTATGAAATGTTCAATGAAAATAGCAAGGTGTATAGTAACATGTATGCAATGATCCCATCCTATGTGAATTCTAGAAGCACTAAGAAGTGATCTCACAGAATGGTTGTTTCAGTGGTTACACCTGGCAGTTGCAAAAGTAACACTGTCCCCTAGGTAAGGTCTTATCATTTATTTGGAATACGTTTCAATGTAAGCTATTCTCATGAATACTCTGATGAAATAGCTCTCCAAGGCCCCCAGTGACCAAGCACTTGCCCAACTCTCCAGTTAACCTGCATTCAGTGTGAGTGACCTGTGTCACAGTTGACCAATGTTCCCATCTCGAAATGCCTTCTCCTGCAAACTACCAGGAGAGGACACCCACCTATTCTCCCACCTTACTGGCCTGCCCAGCCTTTTGCAGGCTCTTCCTCTTGCTATGCTCAGAGGTGGACAGCCTCCAATCTTCTCCTGAACCCTCTTCTTCTGATATATTTTGTCCTTCACCCTGAAACCAGGTCACCTCTTCTGGAACCAGGTCTTTAAATGGTCTCCATATGCTAAGGACTTTCAAAGTTGCATTCAGAACTTTCTCCCAAGCTCCAGACTCCTAGGTCCAATGGCCTGCTCAACACCTCCCTTGTTTGGCTCAAACTTATCATGGCCAGACACAAACATAACCCTTGACTTCCCCTCCAATAATCTCCCTCGAGCCTTCCTCCTCTGAGTAAGAGGCAGCATTCAGGGGCTCTGGAAAATAAAATGTATCCTTGACTCTCCTACTACTTCACTACATCAGAAGTCCTATAAAACCTATCCCTGCCTGTTTAACTCTGATTCATTATTGTTTGTTTTTGGTTTCGTTCTATTTTGTTTTTCTAAAATTATTAATTCATTGTTTTAAATTTTTTATTTTTATTTTTTCTAAGTACATAGTGGTGTATATATTTATGGGTCACATGAGGTGTTTTGAAACAGTATTGCAATGTGTAATGATCACATCATGGGGAATGGGGTATTCATCCCCTCAAGCATTTATCCTTTGGGTTATAAACAATCCAATTTTATGCTGTTAATTATTTTAAAATGTATAACTATGGGAGGCCGGGGCTGGTAGATCATGAGGTCAAGAGATCAAGATCATCTTGACCAGCATGGTGAAACCCCGTCTCTACTTAAAAAATACAAAAATTAGCTGGGCATGGTGGCACATGCCTGTAGTCCCAGCTACTCAGGAGACTAAGGCAGGAGAATCACTCTGAACCTGGAAGGCAGAGGTTGCAGTGAGCTGAGATCATGCCACTGCCTGGGTGGCAGAGTGAGATTCCGTCTCAAAAAAAATTATATTAAAAATGTAAGATTTGCCGGGCGCGGTGGCTCAAGCCTGTAATCCCAGCACTTTGGGAGGCCGAGGTGGGTGGATCACGAGGTCAAGAGATCGAGACCATCCTGGTCAACATGGTGAAACCCTGTCTCTACTAAAACTACAAAAAATTAGCTGGG
>NW_022437017.1:195353-216146 GCF_009761245.1 Sapajus apella | reverse complement strand
GGTCAACATAGTGAAACCCCGTCTCTACTAAAAATACAAAAAATTAGCTGGGCATGGTGGCGCGTGCCTGTAATCCCAGCTACTCAGGAGGCTGGGGCAGGAGAATTGCCTGAACCTGGGAGGTGGACATTGCGGTGAGCCGAGATCGCGCCATTGCACTCCAGCCTGGGTAACAAGAGCGAAACTCCGTCTCAAAAAAAAAAAAAAAAAAAAAAAAAACAAATGTAAGATTTTATGTGGACTGCAATTATGGATGATTTATTCACCAAACCACAGTTGACTCTTCAACAACACAGGTTTGAACTCTATAGATCTCCTTATATACAAATTTTTGTCAGAATCTGCTACTACTGAAACAGCAAGACCAACCCCACCTATTATTCAGCCTACTCAATGTGAAGACAATAAGGATGACAACATTTATGATGTTCCAGACTGCAAATGCTACAAATGCTTGCTCACAAAGTTGAACCTTTCACTGTATCTAGGAACTGAATTTAGTTAGGGGCCCCACTAACATAATGAAATCGTAAATATGGTTTCCCTTCCTTTTGATTTTCTGATTAACACTTTTCTCTGCCTTAGTTTATTGTGAGAAAACAATATGTAATGTATATGACATGCAAAATATGTTTTAATTGAATGTTTATCTTACCAGCAAGGCTTCTGGTCAACAGTAGGCTATTAGTAGTTAAGTTGTTGGGGGAGAAAAAAGTTATTTGAAGATTTGTGACTGCATTGAGGGCTGTTGCTTCTAATCCCTGCATTGTTCAAGGGTCAAACGTATCTCACTTATATTCTAAATCTTTGAACAGCATTGGTGACCAAGAAACAGATACCTGCAATTGACTAAGTAAAGACATGATGTCACCCTTACTTATACTGGTCTAGGTTCCGGATGGTTTCCTGTAGCACATCTCTGTAGAGACTCTTCTATGGTGGACCTAACAATGCCCACTCCTCCCAGGTAAAAGTTCACAGCCACATCCTCAAAGGCCACTGAGTCCTGAAACACCCCACATGTGCAGAGGAGGAAAACTGAAACTGACAGCACTGGGAATCTGTACTCACTATGTAAATGTCACATGATGCTGTGGTGACCAAGCATTTATGCAATGACATGGTAATCCAACTCTTACCCTCTTTCTAAACTCATTTTCTCCCAGAATGCAATTCTAATGCTAGAATTAAATGTGTTTGGTAAAATAACAGTGAAATAAGAAAATGCCACTCCTTGGTGAGTTAAAGGAGTGACATCTATTGCCTAGATCATCCCTAATATCCATTTGTACAGGGTATCTGTAGTTCCTGATGTGACAAAGTCCTCCTACCTAATGGGCAGAAGAGTTAACATCAGCAGTCCTGACACTGCATATTGCTACAAATGCTTGCTCACAAAGTTGAACTTTTCACTGTTTCTAGGAACCAAATTTAGTTAGGGGCCCCACCAACATAACCAATAATAGAGACTGAGTATCCCTTAACTATGTAAAAAATATGGCATCTGGCCAGGCGCGGTGGCTCACCCTTGTAATCCCAGCACTTTGGGAGGCCGAGGCGGGTGGATCACGAGGTCAAGAGATCGAGACCATCCTGGTCAACATGGTGAAACCCTGCCTCTACTAAAAATACAAAAATTAGCTGGGCATGGTGGCGCACGCCTGTAGTCCCAGCTACTCGGGAGGCTGAGGCAGGAGAATTGCTTGAACCCAGGAGACGGAGGTTGCGGTGAGCCAAGATCGCGCCATTGCACTCCAGCCTGGGTAACAGGAACGAAACTCCGTCTCAAAAAAAAAAAAAAAAAAAAATATGGCATCTGCTCCCATGGAACATTCCCATGTTCCCCCTGAGAGTTCAGAATTTTGTGATATGCTTGGCAGAGGGAGCATACTTGATTATTCACTGCTAGGTTTGAATGTTTGTCCCCTCCAAAATGCTAGTTAAGACATAATCCTCAATGTGGCACTAATGAAAGGCGAGGCCTTTAAGAGGTGAGCAGGTCTAATGGGTTCAGACCTCATGAATAAATTAATCCATTCATGAATTAATGGCTTACTGAATTAATGAGTTATCTCAGGAGTGTGACTTGATGGCCATATTAAAAAACAAAAGGGATCTGAGCTAGCAAATTCAGCCCATTCTCCATGTAATACCTTCAACCACCTAGAAACTCTGCATAGTCCCCATGACCAAGAAGGCTCTCACCAGATGAATCCCATTTACCCTTGTACTTGCTAGGCTCCAGAACTATAATAATTAAATATTGTTTTTTGTTTTTTGGCTTTTTTTTAGGTGGAGTCTCAATCTGTTGCCCAGGCTGGAGTGCAGTGGCATGATCTTGGCTCACTACAACCTCTGCCTCCTGAGTTCAAGTGATTCTCCTGTCTCAGCTCCCCGAGTAACTGGGACTACAGGTACATGCCACCACGCTCAGCTAATTTTTGTATATTTAATAGAGACAAGGTTTCATTATGTAGGTCAGGCTGGAAGAAATAAATATTGTTTTTTAAATAAGTTACTCAGCTTTCAGGATTTTGTTATAAGCAACAGAAGACATATTAAGACAAACATGAAAAAACCATGCTGAGCACTGGGTCTCTTATGAGCTTTTTTTGGTAGATAACACTTTCCACATTTTGTCACAACTTGTTACTTGAGGGATAAAGTCCATCCAATCTGAATACACTATAGAAGAACATTTGGAAGGTGGCATCTGCTTTTCTCTAGACCAAATTTAGTTAAGTATGACAAAAGACTAATGAAAGCCATCTCACTATCCCAATGGAAAATGAAGCTTTTTGTTGGATAGTAACAAAGTAAAAGAAAGAAGGAAAAAGATCGTACATGTTCTTGGAAAGGACTCAATATCACCTTTCATAAATATCTATGCTAGTCCCTAAATCCCTAAAACAGATGTTTTAGTAGTGAACAAAAATTACATTACCAAATCTAGTAAGGATCAGAAATGTCTAAAAGTGAGAAAAATGTTAGAACAGAAACATAAAATCTTGCCTGGAATACATAAAGGATTCAATGGTGCAATATGCAAGACACTATTAATCAAGAGATAAACAAATAGGAATAGGAAAGTGAACAATGGCAGGAAAACCTAGCAGAGATTTTTTTTGTCTTGTTTTGTTTTTTGAGACAGAGTTTCACTCTTGTTGCCCAGGCTGGAGTACAATGGCTCAATCTCGGCTCACTGCAATCTCCACCTCCCAGGTTCAAGCAATTCCTCTGCCTCAGCCTCCTAGTTGTAGCTGGGATTACAGGCATGTGCCACCACTCTTAGCTAATTTTGTATTTTCAGTCATGGCTAGAGTGGCTGGGATGCAGGCGACCAAGTCCCTAGATTGCACACAACAGAGGGACCTTGGGCCTGGACCAGGAAACCATTTTTTCCTCCTCAGCCTCTGAGCCTGTGACAGGGGGGGCCACCATTAAGACCTTTGACATGCCCTGGAGACATTTTCCCCATTTTCTTTGACAATTAACATTTGGTTCTTCTTGTCACCATAGTTGCCAGTTCCCAATTCATAAGGCTTTAAAAAGAGAGAGAGAGAGAGAGAGAGAGAGAGAGATGGGGTTTTACCACATTGCTCAGACTGGTCTTGACCTCTTGAGCTCAAGCAATCCACCCAGCTCAGCCTCCCAAAGTGGTGAGATTGCAGGCATAAGCCATAGTGCCTGGCCTCATATGCTTTTATATCTGGTATTCTTCATACAAATATGAAGGTGAATGTTTTCAAATTCAAAGTCTAATGTCTCAGCCTTTGATTGGAGCATTTAATTCAATAACATCTAAACCTTGATGGAAGGAGCGTTTCCACACTGTGTTTAGGAGATGGGAGGGCAAACTGAACTTCCAGAGTTAAACTCATTGGTGTCCCTGACACCAATGATGGTCAGAACCTGACAATCCCCAGGTTCTGATCCACCGTAGGGCTCCATTTCAGGAATTATCGTCTGCCATCCAAGCTTTGGAATATGTGTGGTCTCCTGAAAGGGGTTACTTGTGAACTATGGCTGCAGCAGGCTGCTTATCTGAACTAGTTTAAGTTTTTGCCTTATAAAATATTGCCGCCATATAATTCCAGTTTTTCCACACATTTAACAATTTTATTTTGTTGGAGTGTTTTTATCTTCTGCACTGAAAATTAGTAGATTGAGAGATAAGGTGGTAGAAAGGCTTGGCCTATGCAGCCAACAGCCTCATCCAAAACTCCTGATCCCTGGAGGACATCAGGCCCTCTTTAATGCTGTAGTGTGGCCTCAGCTCCCTTCCTGCTCTCAAATCAGGGGACAGCTCCACTTGACAGTGAGTCAGGAATTTCCTGCACAGACTTGTGAGTCCCTGTCCAGGAGGAAGAAGGAGAAAGGCCCCTTTGAGTACAATCAGGACATACTGCCTAAATGCAAATGTCCCCTGGGAGGGGGTCAGGTCACAGCGCAGGGAGGAAGCTAGTCCTGTCAAGGCCTCTGTCTGGAACCTGTTTATCAGACTCTACTCGGTAGATCGCATCTTCCGTTACTCAGTCCCCGGGGGAGGGACCTGGCGCACTATCCAATCAGGGCCGCGGGGCGGGGTCGTGGGAACTGTCAATCAGGCGCGCTACCCGGAGGAGGGTGCAAGGTTCAAAGAGCCCGCCGAGTCTTCTCCACGCCCCTGCGCTGGGCCCCGGGTTCCGTCGCTGAGAAACGCCCTGGAACGTCTGTGGCAGCCTTTGTTGCGCTGGGACCCGCACTGACAGCGTGGAGTCAGAGGGGGGAACCTGGACACCGGAAGCCGGGAAATGGTGAGTGTGTGAGGGCCGGTGTCCCGACGCGTGAGAAAAGAGACTGGTTGGAACCGGCCGGAACCGGCTGTGGTGGCACCGGGGCTTCCCCGCCGGCGACACCCTGGCGCAGCTCGGCCCTCGGTCCCTTCGGCCGCTGGGTGGGGCTGGGCTGGCAGCCGGGACCCCGGGCGTCCTGTCTTGTCCCTGCGCGGCGACTGCGGCCCGGGCCCCCGCGCCCTAGATGGGCAGCTCCGCGCCCGCAGCCTCACGTCTCCCCAGACTGGCCGGCTGTAACCAACACAGGTTCGCGGCCCGGGTCACTGTACCGAGACGATGAGGGCTGCAGCAGAAACAATAGGGGGAGAGGGAGAACACCCCAGATCCGCCTCCCTGAGAGATTTGGGGATGGGGTGTTTAGGGGTCTGGACGGGAGCGGCTGCGGTGTGGGGTCGCAGATTGGTGGGGAAGTGACGGGTGAATCCTGGGACGGGAGGTGAAGAAACCGCATTCTCCTGCTGAGTGGGCTCCCTTGTGGGGTCTTCAGCCTGCTTCGCGCCAACCTTTCCGCTGGAATTCAGGTTCTCAGAAAGAACTCAGCCGACTCTTGAGCAACTGTCAGAGACCTTGTGAAGCCGGCTGTCAGTGTCTGCTGTGACCTGACTCTCAGGGAGGCGGCCCCAGTGAGGTAACAGGGCTGAGGGCACCTGGTTAATATCAACTGCAATCTCACCTCCCTCCTGGCTCGCAGTTCCTGTGAACCCAGTGAGGAGGCTGCACGGTGACGATGGTAGGGTCACCAGGCAGAATCCAGACTCGTGTGTGGGGTTTGTGGGTGGGAGGAGCTGTGATCTGTGTGGTCCCTTGTCCCTTCTTTCGTCCGAAGGGCGATCGTTTCCCCTCCAAGTCTTCCAAAGATGTGAGCAGCAGGGTCTCAAATCTATCACTGTGTTCTCTCATTCTAACTCCTCCTAGGGCCGACAGTAAATCCCTTGGCTTCCAGAGCCTTCCTCAGGCTAACTTTCTCTCCTCAATTCACAGCAACTTTATGAACTATTTATGCCCCAGTTTATATTTCAAAAGAGGCAAGTATTTTCATTGTCATTTTGTTTGTACATGGCAATATGTGGTTCTTTATAAAAGGTTTTGTGTTTGTGAACATTTCACATGTGAGGAAGCAGAGAAAAACCACCTGGTACTTTGCTGTAAAAAAAAACAAAAAGAAATTAATAAATAAAACTTTTGTGGCTGTCCTCCCTTCATCATCCCTAGACAGAGATTCCTTTTGAGAATGTTTTTAGATTAAGGTTGTTCCTCTTTTTTTTTTTCTTTTTTTGAGACGGTGTTTAGCTCTTGTTACCCAGGCTGGAGTGCAGTGGCGCAATCTCAACTCACCGAAACCTCCGCCTCCTGGGTTCAGGCAATTCTCCTGCCTCAGCCTCCCAAGTAGCTGGGACTACAGGCATGCGCCACCATGCGCAGCTAATTTTTGTATTTTTAGTAGAGACGGGGTTTCACCATGTTGACCAGATGGTCTCGATCTCTTGACCTCCCGATCCACCCGCCTCGGCCTCCCAAAGTGCTGGGATTATAGGCGTGAGCCACCGTGCCCGGCCTCAAGGTTGTTCCTCTTTGGAAACATTTTTTTTTTTTCTTTTTTTTAAGATGGGGTTTCACCATGTTGGCCGGGCTGGTCTTGAACTCCTGACCTCAGGTGATCCACTCACCTCAGCCTCCCAAAGTGCTAGGATTACAGGCGTGGGCCACCGCACCCGGCTCTCCTCTTTGGAAACATTACAGGGTGATGAGTCCTCAGCCCATTCTCTGTGGCTTCCTGGTCCTGGATTTCAGAACGGCCTGGGGCTACCCCAGGATGCCCACAGCTCCCAAGTCTCTTGTGTAAAGTGAATATCAGTCCCTGTGTTGCTCCTCCCAGAGGACGGCCTGAGGTGGAGATGATGGGACCTTGTAGGGAAGCAGGATGATGCTCTGTGGTGGGAGGAGTCTCCTGGTATACTCTTCCTCAAGAAGCTACTTCCTTAGGACACTCAGCTTTTCTTCCCCGATCCCTTCCTTGGGGTCAGCCAATTGGATGGTGGTATTAATGGGACAAGACTGAAATGATTCTTCCCTGATGCTCTCAGACTAATGAAGGGAGAAAACTATCCCTAAGGATAGGAAAACCAGCCCCATTGAGGTGGTACAAGAATCTGAAAAGCAAACAATGTAGTGTCTCTTGGGATCGTGGTTACTGAGCACTTCAGTGAGCAGCATGGGGATGAGGGATGTTCTAGGTAACAGGAGGACCTCACTTGACACACTGACACACTCTGCGCCCATAGGGAGGTGGTGGAAGGAGATGATGGTATAAGGAATGCATATGGATCAACCAAATTGAAGAACTGGGAGAAAATAGAGAACTTGAAACTGTGTCAAGGGTCATAAAACCCCTTTTTGGTATGAAAAACATAAAACCACATTCAAAATGGAAGCTGAGATAGCAAACTGAATAAAAATTAATGAAAACTGGAAAGGCTATAGTTAGTTGATCATTGTATATGGAAATGCTAGGCAGAAGATGGATTACTCTCCTGTAGATGACCATTTGTCCCTATCATTTTTGTTGAAGTGTCTCTCATTAGTATCACTGCCTGGCAATACCTGCTGTGTCATCAGTTCTTGTACCTTTTTTTCTTCTTTTTTTTTTTTTTTGGAATTAAAGCTATCCAAATGGTTCTTTTTTTTTTTTGAGATGGAGTTTCACTCTTGTTACCCAGGCTGGAGTGAAATGGCGCAATCTTGGCTCACCGCAACCTCCGCCTCCCAGGTTCAGGCAATTCTCCTGCCTCAACCTCCTGAGTAGCTGGGATTACAGGCACGCGCCACCATGCCCAGCTAATGTTTTGTATTTTTAGTAGAGACGGGGTTTCACCATGTTGACCAGGATGGTCTCGATCTCTTGACCTCGTGATCCACCCGCCTCGGCCTCCCAAAGTGCTGGGATTACAGGCGTGAGCCACCGCGCCCAGCCCCAAATGGTTCTTGTACCTTAAGTAGATGCTCTTGTTGCAGAATTTTCTGTTTTCCAATGGTTTATATATCCATCAGTCTGCTAATATCATACACTCCTGATTATTGTAGTCTTCAAAGGCTTAGCATGTGGTAGAGAAAGACCCTTCCTAACTTAGTCACTTTGGGCTGCTATAACAAATTACTATAGACTGAATGCCTTATAAAACAGATACTAATTTCTCAAAGGTGTAAAGGCTGGGAATCCACTTTCAAGCAGATCTGTTGTCTTGTAAGGGTGTCTTTCTTGATTTGCAGATGGCAGTCTTCCCCTTATGCCGTCACATGGTGGAGATAATGTCTGTAATGCCTGTTTAGTTTTGGTATTAAGGCAGTTGTATTAGTCCATTTTCACACCACTATAAAGAGCTGCCAGAAAAGACGTTTAATTGACTCACAATTCCTCAAGGCTGGGGAGGCCTTAGGAAAACTTACAATTATGGCAGAAGGGGAAGCAGACTCTTCTTACATGGTGGCAGGCAAGAGAGCATGTGAAGGAAGAACTGTCAAACACTTCTAAAACCATCAGATTTCATGAGAACCCATTATTACAAGAACAGCATGGGGGAAACTGCCCCCATGATCCAATCACGTCCCATAATACCTAGGGATTATGTATCCCCTTGATACATAGGGATTATTGGGATTACAATTCAAGATTAGATTTGGGTGGGGACACAGAGCCAAACCATATTATCAGTGTTGGCCTTACAACATGAATTAGAAAGTATTCCCTCTGCTTCTATTTTCTGAAAGAGATTATAGAGAACTGGTGTCACTTTTTCCATAAGTGTTTTCCAGAATTCAACAGTAAAACCATGCTGGCCTGTTCCTTTTTCTTGGGACTTTTTGTTTGTTTGCTTGCTCGAAAAGGAGTTTTGCTTTGTTGCCCAGGCTGAAGTGCAGTGGCATGATCTCACTGCATCTTTTGCCTCCTGGGCTCAAGCGATCCTCCCACCTCAGTCTGCTGAGTAGCTGGAGCTATAGGCATGTGGCACGACACCCAACTAATTGTGTTTTCTGTAAAGATGGGGTTTCACGATGTTGCCCAGGCTGGTCTTGAACTCCTGGGCTCAAGCATTCTGCCGATCTTGGCCTCCCAAAGTGCAGGGATTATACATGTGAGCTACCACACCTCGCCTACCAGTGCATCCAGGCCGGCCTGGGAGTTTTATTATTTATTGATTTAATTTCTTCAATAGTTATAGGCCCTTTCACATTAATTAGTTCTCCTTTCATGAGTTTTGGTAGCTTGTGTGATTCAAGGAATTGGTCCATTCCATGTATTTATCAACTATGTGGGCATGCAGTTGTTTCTAATACTCCTTTGAAGTCCTTTAATATACATGAGATTAGTAATAATAACCCCCTTTCTTCCGAGTTAGTTTGGGTATGGGCTTATTCATTTTATTGATCTTTTGAAGGAACCAACTTTTGGTTTGTTGGTGTTTTCTACTGATTTCTTGCTTGCTATTTCATTAATACCTTCTCTCCTTGTTATTTTCCTCTGCTTGATTTACGTGTATCTTGCTATTCTTTCTTTAGTTTCCTAAAATGGACAGTTTTTAAGCATTGGTTTTATATATCTTTACTTTCTAGAGATTGCATCAATTCTTTAAATTTCCTTCTAAGCACTGCTTTGCTACATTCTAAATATTTTGCTAAGATATATTCTTTTCTTTTTTTTTTTTTTTTTATGTAGAATTTTTTTTTTTTTTTGAGAAGGAGTTTTGCTCTTGTTACCCAGGCTGGAGTGCAATGGCACCATCTCGGCTCACCACAACCTCCGCCTCCTGGGTTCAAGCAATTCTCCTGCCTCAGCCTCCCGAGTAGCTGGGACTACAGGCGTGCGCCACCATGCCCAGCTAATTTTTGTATTTTTAGTAGAGACGGGGTTTCACCATGTTGACCAGGTTGGTCTCGATCTCTTGACCTCGTGATCCACCCGCCTCAGCCTCCCAAAGTGCTGGGATTATAGGCGTGAGCCACCGCGCCCGGCCAAGATATATTCTTTTCTATCAACATTGCAGTATTTATATTTGCTTGAGAATTCTCTTTGACATTTTATAGTTGAGAGGTTTGTGACTTAAATCTGGGTTTTTTTAGGCTTTTCAAGTATGTTTCTGTTATTTATTGCTGCCTTAATTATAATATAATTTGATTGCATACTTTATAAAATTTCTATTTTTAAAAATTTGTTCAAGTGTGTTTTATGGTTGAGAATATGATCTATCTTGGTGCATACTTTATGTGGGCTTGAAAAGAATGTGTAGCCTGCAGGTGTAAAATGAAAGAATCTGTAAATACACATCAATTAAATCCAGTTGATCAATAGTATTCTTGAGTTCAGGTGTATCATTAGTGATTTTCTGCCAAACGAATCTGTCAATTATTGAAAGAGGTGAGTTGTTTTCCTCCAACTGTATTTGTAGATTTGTGTATTTTGCCTTGCGGTTTTAGAAGTTTTTGCCTTATGTATTTTGATGATCTGTGTTTATGGTCATAAATGTTAAGGATTATTATATCTTGTAGGATTGACCTCTTTATCATTATGAAATACCTCCATTGTGTATAATTTTCTTTGACCTAAAATCGTGTTTGTCTGAGTTTAATATCACTGTTCAATATTTCTTTTGATTAGGGCTATAATGGCATATGTTTATCCATACCTTTCTGTTTAATGTGTATGTATCTTTCTGCATAAAATGGTTTTCTTATGCACATTGATGGACCTTCTTTTTCATTATCCTCTGCCAGTCCCTGCCTTTTTACTGTTGAATATAGGTAATACACATTCTATGTCATAACTGATGTAATTGGATTAATGTCACATATATGTTATTGTTTTCTATTTATTGTACATTATCTGTTTTTTCAACTTTCTCCTTTCTGCCTTCTTTCATTTTGACTGAGTATTTATATGATACCGTATTCTTGCTTCTATGAGTATAGTAAATCTATTTGTTTCTTAGGTTTTATTAGTGAGTTCACTAGAGTTGGTAGAATATCATTCACAACTAATGAGCCTTTAGTTTCAAATAACACTATACTGACTTTAGTGCTGGTATAACAAACTGTTCTGAATTCCTTTATTGTATTGCCCAATACATTGCTGATATTATTATGTTGAACAAACCTGTGTCTATTATGTCAGATCAGATAGGTATAAGAAAACTAAAGAACTTCAAATATCTTCATTTAATTCTAAGACTCTTCGTGTATGTGTGTGTGATCCAAATTTCTAATCTATATAATTTTTTTTCTCTCTGATGAATTTCTTTTAATATCACTGGCAAGGCAGTTATTATCCATTATACATTCTCTTGATTTCATTCCTTTTTCTTTTTTTTTTTTTTTTTTTGGGTGGGGGTTTTTTGCTTTTTTTACACGGGGGGGATTGCAGGGCGCGGTGTTGGCTCACCGCAACCTCCGCCTCCTGGGTTCAGGCAATTCTCCTGCCTCAGCCTCCTGAGTAGCTGGGATTACAGGCACGCGCCACCATGCCCAGCTAATTTTTTGTATTTTTAGTAGAGACGGGGTTTCATCATGTTGACCAGGATGGTCTCGATCTCTTGACCTCGTGATCCACCCGCCTCGGCCTCCCAAAGTGCTGGGATTACAGGCTTGAGCCACCGCGCCCGGCTCCTTTTCCTTTTTTTCTCCTCAGTCTAAATAACTTCAATTGTTCTATCTTCATTTTAGCTGATTTTTTACTTTGGTTGCTCACATCTGTTGAACATCTATAGAGAAATTTTTATTTTAGATGTTGTCTTTTGCAGTTTCATAAATTAAATATGGTCTAATTTCTAATTGACATGATTTTATCTGTACATCATTTTTCTGGTTTTCTTTTAGTTCTTTGTTCAACCTTGCCTTTACTTCATTGAACACATTTGAGACAATTTTCTTTTCTTTTCTCTTCTCTTCTCTTCTCTTCTCTTCTCTTCTCTTCTCTTTTCTTTTCTTTTCTTTTCTTTTCTTTTCTTTTCTTTTCAAGATGGAGCTTTGCTCTTGTTGCCCAGGCTGGAGTGCAGTGTCACAATGTTGGCTCACGGCAACCTCCACCTCCTGGCTTGAAGCGATTCTCCTGCCTCGGCCTCTGGAGTAACTGGGATTACAGGCATGCACCATGACGCCTGGCTAATTTTGTATTTTTAGTAGAGATGGGGTTTCTCCATGTTGGTCAGGCTAGTCTCAAACTCCCGACCTCAGGTGATCCACCTGCCTTGGCCTCCCAAAGAGCTGGGATTACAGGCGTAAGCCACTGTGCCCAGCCAAGACAATTGCTTTAAAGTTTTTATTCAGTAAGTCTAATGTCTAAGGTTCTCAGAGATGATTTATCTAAATTAAATTTTTTTCATTGATGAGCCATATTTTCATGCTCTTTTATAGTCTTTGTGAATTTTTTGTGTTGTAAAGCAGACATTTGAATGTTATAATCTGGAAATCAGATTCCCCTTCACTGTTCGCTCTTCTGGTTTGTGGAAGGTTTTAATTATTCCTTTGTTTAGTAACATTTTCAGAGTATGTTTGCAGAGACTGTATTCTCTGTCCAGTGTAGACACTGAAGTCTCTGTTCCCTTAGCTTGTGTTCATCCAGCACTCTGATAGATTTCCTGAATGCCAGCACTAAAAGTAAAAAAGACATGCCAAACAAAAACCTGACCTCTTCCAGTCTTTGTGGATGGCTCTGTGATGCAGCATTTCCTTCTTTTTTTTCCCTCTTTTTGTATATTTTCATTTTTTCTTTGTGTTTTGAAAAAATATCTGTGATGTAGTATTTCTTTTTTTTTGAGACGGAGTTTCGCTTTTGTTACCCAGGCTGGAGTGCAATGGCGCGATCTCGGCTCACCGCAACCTCCGCCTCCTGGGTTCAGGCAATTCTCCTGCCTCAGCCTCCTGAGTAGCTGGGACTACAGGCACATGCCACCCGCCCAGCTAATTTTTTGTATTTTTAGTAGAGACGGGGTTTCACCATGTTGACCAGGATGGTCTCGATCTCTTGACCTCGTGATCCACCCGCCTCGGCCTCCCAAAGTGCTGGGATTACAGGCGTGAGCCATCGCGCCCGGCGATGTCGTATTTCTTGAACACTTAGCTAGACTGTTTAAAATTCTGCTTTAGCCTTCCTTTTCCGTTTTACTAAATCGAGAGATGATGCAAAGCTGAAAATGAGGGCCTCCCCAGGTCTTTTGTGAAAATATGTTCTTTCCAGTGCATGTGTAGGGCATTCTCAATTCTGCCAAATACCTGCGTGCTTTTGAATGCTCTAATTCCTTTTTTTTTTTTCCCTTTTGAGACAGAGTCTCGCTCTGTCATATAGACTGGAGTGCAGTTGCTCGATCTTGGCTCACTGCAACCTCTGATTCCCAGGTTCAAGCAATTCTTGTCCCTCAGCCTCCTCAGTAACTGGAACTACAGGTGCCCACCACCACACCTGGCTAATTTTTATATTTTTAGTAGAGATGGGATTTCACCATGTTGGCCAGGCTGGTCTTGAACTCCTGACCACAAGTGATCTACCCTCCTCGGCCTCCCAAAGTACTGGGATTACAAGCATGAGCCACCATGCTCAGCCTGAATGCCCTAATTTCTGAGGGAATTGTTCTCTCCTTTTTTATTCCCAGGATTTAGATATTCTACCACGTCTTTTTTTTTTTTTTTTTTTTTTTTAAATAAAGACAGGATTTCACTATATTGGTCAGGCTGATCTTGAACTCCTGACCTCAGGTGATCCGCCCACCTTGGCCTCCAAAGTGCTTGGATTACAGGCGTGAGCCACCACACCCAGCCTCTACCACATGTCTTAATCATAAATTGTTGTCCCAGTTGTTTGAAGGTTTTTTATGTATTTTGCAACATTTGGAAGCAGTTCCTGCCAAGCTTGGCCTAATTAGGCACCGTCATTGATGAAATAAAAAAGAGAGCTTTCTTTCAGACCTTTGGATAGTCCACAGATGTATGAAAAATACGAAGGTGCAATAACTTACAAAGAAGAGCTGATCTGCTCTCTCTAGGGATTCACATTGGAAACTTGGGCTGCTGCCTTCATCACTGGCTCTGATGTGAGGAGGGATTGGGACAAGGACAAATAAAAACTCCACAAACCCCTCCTACTGTTTTTCACCTTCCTTATTCTATTTGTTTATCTCTGTGTTAATAGTACAAGGTGCTGAATATTATATATTTACAATACTTTATCTGTTTTTGGAAAGCTGTTGCTTTCTTGGTTAGAAGGTTTTTAGCATTTTTAGATATTTGTGACTTCTGTTAGATTTGGTCATATAATTTTTAATGATGACAAAAAGGTCTGTTTAGGGATTTAGGGAATATTACAGATATTCATGAGAGGTGACATTGAGTTTTTTTTCTAAGAACATACGCAATCTTTGCCCTTCTTGTTCTTTGACATTACTTAATAAAGTTTAAAATTTTTCCATTGGGATGGTAAAATATCCTTATTAGTCTTTTGTCATACTTAACTACATTTGTTCTACAGGAAACCAGTTGCTAGCTTCCACATACTCTCTCTTCATGTAGTCCCATAGCACAGGCTAAATCCCCCAAGGCACAAAGGTCACTCATTACGGATACAGTGACCAGAGTGTTTTTTTCATGGCTGTCTGGCTGTCTTAGTCCTTTGTTGTTGTTGTTGCTTATAACAGAATGCTTTAACCTGGGTAATTTATAAGAAATGATATTTATTTTTTACATTTCTGGAGGGTGGGAAGCCCAGCATCAAGGCTGGGCATCTGGTGAGAGCCTTTGTGCTGGTAAGTCTCTTTTGCACAATAGGTGGTAAGACTTTGTCATGACAAGAACTACAGATTTACTGTAGAAATAGAAATTAGGAGTGATTCAGGCAATAAGACTCACTTTCTTAACTCACCAACAAGAGCTGTGTTCCTATTCAACTGTTACTTTACAAAACATGCTCAATTCTAGCATCAGAATTGCTGTGTGAGATAAAATGAGTGTAAAGAAAGAATAAGAGTGGGTTTACCATGTCCTTGAATAAATGCTTGGAAATCACACCATCATGTGAAGGTTATGAAGTGAATATAGATTCCCAGTGCCTTCAGTTTCAATCTTCCTCCTCTGCACGTGTGGAATGTTTCAGGACTCAGTGGCGTTTGAGGATGTGGCTATAAACTTCACCTGTGAGGAGTGGGCTTTGCTGGGTCCATCGCAGAAGAGTCTCTACAGGGATGTGATGCAGGAAACCATCAGAAACCTGGACTGTATAGGTAAGGATGACATCATGCCTTCACTTAGTCAATTAGAGACATTTGCTTCTTGGTCATCAATGCTGTCCGATGATTTGAAATATGGAAAGGTGGATATAGTTGACCCTTGAACCAGCCACCCAAGCAGTCATACATCTTCTCCCCCACACCTTAACCACTAGTAGCCTACTGTTTATTGGCAGCGTTATTGGTGACATAAACAGTTGATTAATACATGTGTTACATGCCATATGTATTACATGCTATATATTCTCACAGTAAAGTAAGCTAGAAAAAGAAAATATTCATTGTAGGGAAGTAGAACATTATTTAGTATTCATGGAAAGTGCATCATAACAAGTTTTCATTCTCATTGTCTTTACATTGAGTAGACTGAATGAGAGGAGGGTTTAGTTTTACTGTCTCAGGTGTAGCAGAGACTGAAGAAATTTATATGTAAGTGGACCTGTGCAGTTCAAACCTGTGTTGTTGAAGAACTGTAGTTTGGTGTGTGAATTATGCATTCTTGCACTGTACATAAAATCTTATAGTCTTTCTATAATTTTGTAATAATTTATACTCATTTTTCTCATTCTAACTTTTAGGAATGAAATGGCAAAACCTCGATATAGAAGAAGATGAATACAAAAATCCTGGGAGAAATCTAAGGTAATTTGCACTCGCCAGAGAAAGCTGTGTCCTTGGAGTGATTCATAGTATGCTAGAAATTTTATTTTGCTTGTTTTAGAGACAGTGTCTCACTTTGTTGCTCAGGCTAGAATACAGTGATGTGATCAAAGCTTACTGTAGCCTGAGACTCCTGTGCTCAGTGGTTCTCCCATTTCAGCCTCCTGAGTAGCTAGGTTATAGGCATGCTGATACCACTACATGTGGCTAAATATTTAGCTTTTGTAGAGATAGGGTCTTGCTATGTTTGACCAGGCTCATCTCAAGCTCCTGTCCTTAAGCATTCATCCCACCTTGGCCTCTCAAAAGGCAGGTATTGCAGGCATGAGCCACTGTGCCCGGCCCAAAATTTTAAAAAGAAGCAAGGAAAATTAACAAGCCCACCTTAAATTTATTCTTAAAAAATTTTCTTCAGAAATGTATACTGAAATACTTAAATATGACATAGCTATTCAGTGCTTGCAAAATTGTTCTCTTGGAAGCAGTATTAAGAATCCTCATATGGCCGGGCGCGGTGGCTCAAGCCTGTAATCCCAGCACTTTGGGAGGCCGAGGCGGGTGGATCACGAGGTCAAGAGATCGAGACCATCCTGGTCAACATGGTGAAACCCCGTCTCTACTAAAAATACAAAAAATCAGCTGGGCATGGTGGTGCGTGCCTGTAATCCCAGCTACTCAGGAGGCTGAGGCAGGAGAATTGCCTGAACCCAGGAGGCGGAGGTTGCGGTGAGCCGAGATCGCGCCATTGCACTCCAGCCTGGGTAACAAGAGCGAAACTCCGTCTCAAAAAAAAAAAAAAAAAAGAATCCTCATATGAATGTCACTATCTTCAAAACAGCTGGGATCGAGTTATCTTACACATCATTCTGTCCATTCATGTTCAAAGGGGGCTTGAAGCCTACACTTTGCATGATAGTGTTAGAAATGTAAATCCAGGCCAGGTGCCATAGTTCATACCTATAATCCTAACGATTTAGGAGGATAAGGCAGGAAGACTGCTTGAATCCAGGTGTTTAAGCAGCCTGGGCAATATGGCAAGACCCCCTCTCTACAAAAAATACAAAAATTAGCTAGGCATGCTGCCTTACTTGTAGTCCCAGTTACTTGGGAGGCTGAGAGAGGAAGGTTGCTTGAGCCCAGGAGGTCAAGGCTACAGTAAGCCCTGTTCACATCACTATACTCCAGCCTGAGCAACAGAGCAAGACCTAGTTTCAAAAAAAAGAAAAGAAAAAAAAGAAAAAGAAAGCCTGGGCATCGTGGCTCACCCTTGTAATCCCAGCACTATGGGAGGTCAAGGCAGGCAGATTGCTTGAGCTCTGGAGTTCAAGACTAGCCTGGGCAACATGGGGAAACCTCATCTCTACTAAAAATACAAAAATAATCTGGGGCCGGGCGCGGTGGCTCAAGCCTGTAATCCCAGCACTTTGGGAGGCCGAGGCGGGTGGATCACAAGGTCAAGAGATCGAGACCATCCTGGTCAACATGGTGAAACCCCGTCTCTACTAAAAATACAAAAAATTAGCTGGGCATGGTGGCGTGTGCCTGTAATCCCAGCTACTCAGGAGGCTGAGGCAGGAGAATTGCCTGAACCCAGGAGACGGAGGTTGCGGTGAGCCGAGATCACGCCATTGCACTCCAGCCTGGGTAACAAGAGCGAAACTCCGTCTCAAAAAAAAAAAAATAATAATCTGGGCATGGTGGCATGTACCTGTTGTCCTAGCTATTAGGGAGGCTGAGATGGGAGGATGGTTTGAGCCCAGGAGGTGGAGGCTGCGGTGATCTGAGATCGTGCCACTGCACTCCAGCCTGGGCAACAGAGTGAGACCCTGTCTCAAAAAAAAAGAAGAAAGAAAGAAATGTGAATTCAATACTTATTAATACAAAATCATTAATAAACCTTTATTAATGTACTTCTTATTTTTTACAGATGTTTTATGGTAGAGAGATCCTGTGAAATTAAAGATAATAGTCAATGTGGAGGACCCTTTACCCAGATTCAAGATGGTATTGTGAATGAGAAAATGCCTGGAGTAGATCTATGGGAAAGCAGTGAACATACAGAAGTCCTCCTGGGTCATTCATCTCTTAATTGCTACATTAGAGTTGACACTGGACACAAACCATGTGAGTATCCAGAATATGGAGAGAAACCATATACACATAACCAATTTGGGAAAGCCTTCAGTTATCAGCCCTACTTTCAAATACATGAAAGGCCTCAGCATGGAAAGAAACTCTATGATTGTAAGGAATGTGCAACCTTTAGTTCTCTTGAAAACCTTCAAAGACACATGGCAGCACACCATGGAGATGGACCTTGTATATATAAGTTGTATGGAAAAGCCTTCATTTGGCCTAGTTTATTTCATATGCTTAAAATAACTCACACTGAAGAGAAACCATATGAATTTAAGCAGTGTTCTACAGCCTTTCCTGCTTACAGTTCCTCTCTAAGACATGAAAGAACACACAGTGGAGAGAAACCCTATCAATGTGAACAATGTGGGAAAGCCTTTAGTTGTTCCTGTTACACTCAACTATATGAAAGGATCCAGACTGGAGGACAATCCTATGAATGTAAGCAATGTGGGAAAGCATTTTATCATCTTGGAAGCTTTCAGAGACACATGATAATACACACTGGAGATGGACCTCATAAATGTATGATATGTGGAAAAGGCTTTCTTTCTCCCAGTTCAGTTCGAAGACATAAAAGAACTCACACTGGAGAGAAACCCTACGAATGTAAGCATTGTGGGAAAGCATTCTCTGATTGCACAGGTTTTCGGAGACACATGATAACGCACACTGGAGATGGACCTCATAAATGCAAGGTATGTGGGAAAGCCTTTGATTCTCCCAGTTTATGTCGAAGGCATGAAACAACCCATACAGGGGAGAAACCCTATAAATGTGAATGTGGGAAAGCCTTTAGTGATTTCTATTACTTTCGAAATCATGAAAATACTCACACTGGAGAGAAGCCATATAAATGTAAACAATGTGGAAAAGCCTTCATTTGTTGCACTTACCTTCAAATACATGAAAGAATTCACACTGGGGAGAGACCCTATAAATGTAAACAATGTGGAAAAGCCTTTAGGTCTTCCAATTACACTCGAGTACATGAAAAGACTCACACTGGAGAAAAGCCCTATCAATGTAAGCAGTGTGGAAAAGCACTTTCTCATCTGAAAAGCTTTCAGAGACACATGATAATGCACACTGGAGATGGACCTCATAAATGTAAGATATGTGGGAAAAGCTTTGATTCTCCCAGTTCATTTCGAAGACATGAAAGAATTCACACTGGGGAGAGACCTTATAAATGTAAACAATGTGGGAAAGCCTTCAGGTCTTCCAGTTACATTCAACTACATGAAAGGACTCACACTGGAGAGAAACCCTATGGTTGTAACCAATGTGGGAAAGCATTATCTGATCTCTCCAGCTTTCGAAGACACATGATCACGCACACTGGAAGTGGACCTCATAAATGTAAGATATGTGGGAAAGGCTTTGATTATCCCAGTTCAGTGCAAAGACATGAAAGAATTCACACTGGAGAGAAACCCTATGAATGCAAGGAATGTGGTAAAGCCTTCAGTCATTCGAGTTACTTACGAATACATGAAAGAGTTCATACTGGAGAGAAGCCCTATAAATGTAAGGAATGTGGGAAACCATTCCATTGTCCCAGTGCCTTTCATAAACATGAAAGGACCCACAGTATAGAGAAACCCTATAAGTGTAAAGAATGTGGGGAAGCATTTCATTATATCAGTTCCTTTCATAAACATGAAAGCACTCACTAGAAAAAACCCCTATGAGTGCTGAACATATGGGAAAGCCTTAAGTACTTTCAGCTTCTTATAAATACACAAAAAGACTCATGCTGAAAAAAGTTATATGAATATAAAAATGTACTAAAATCTTCCATTTTTTTCAGTACCTTTTGAAAACATGACCAAATTCATACTTAAAAAAAAAAATGCAGTGAATGTGAGGAATATGAAACAGCCTTTCTTTCTCTAGCAAACTTTCAAAGGTGCATGTTATGACATACTAGCAGTGGATACTACTGTAGGTAATGTAGAAATGCATTTACTAGTCCTATTCATTTCAGTTACATGAAAAATTTCAAATTGCAGAGAACCACTATGAATGTAAACAATGTGGTAAAGCATTTAGTAGCTTCAGTTTCTTTTGAATACAGTCCTCCCTAATTTCTGAGGTGAATTGATTCCGGCACCCTCAGGAATACCTATATTCAGAGATATTCAAGTCTCTGACATTAAACAGCATGTTTGCATAGAACCTAGGTGCATTTTTCTGTATATTTTAAATCATTTCTATACGACTTATAATACACAATGCATTGTAAATTCTATATAAATTGTTTTTTATTGTTTAGGGAATCATGACAAGAAAAAAGTCTACATGTTCAGTACAGACACAACTCTCACTGTCCTAAGAACATGTACATGTCAGCAACAATGTTTGGATCTGTGGAGTTTGTGAGTATAAGATCTTTAAGTGTTGAAGGCTCCATCTCCATAATTGCAGCTGCTTTAGCTACAAATATTATAGGAAGCTGTTTCTTCTTTTTCTTTACATCACCAAATCTTCCAGTGGTTATAGGCATTTTGTTATCCTTCAGGTGACCTGGAGCCTTTGTTGTATGACAGGATTGTATCTGAAGATCACATTCTTTAACAATTGTAGCCATTGAATCTATAAAACTACTAGAAGAAAACATATTGGAAATACTTCAGGACATTGGTCTAGGCAAATATTTTATGGATAATACCTCAAAGCACAGACAACAAAGACAAAAATAGACAAATGAGACTATATTAAACTAAAAAGCAACTGCAAAGTAAGGGGAGTTTGCAACAAGAGTGCAGAGAAAACCTGTTGAATGTGAGAAAATATTGGCAAACTATGTGACAAGGGACTAATATCCAGAATATACAAGGAACTCAAACATCTCAACAGGAAAAAATATAAATAATCCCATTAAAAGTGGGAAAAGG
>NW_022437017.1:186730-190353 GCF_009761245.1 Sapajus apella | reverse complement strand
TCTCAAAAATAAAAAAATAAAAAATAAAAAGAGTGAGAGAAGAAGAAAGAAGAAAGAAAGAAAATTAAAAACTTCCCTGGCCAGGCACTGTGGCTCATGCCTGTAATCCCAGCACTTTGGGAGGCGGAGGTGGGCGGATCCCCAGGTAAGGAGTTCAAGACAAGCCTGGCCAACATGGTGAAACGCCATCTCTCTACAAAAATTAGCTGGGGGTGGTGGTGCGTGCCTGTAGTCCCAACTACTTGTGTGCCTGTAGTCCCAGCTACTCGGAAGGCTGAGGCAGGAGAATCAGTTGAACCCAGGAGGCAGAGGTTTTGGTGAACTGAGATCACGCCACTGTACTCCAGCCTGGGTGACAGAGCAAAACTCCATCTCAAAAAAAAACAAAACTTGCCTGTATACTTTTCAGGTTCATATGCACCATAATCTTCTCAATTCCATTTCTGTTCACATACTTCCATTTCTGACAGCCTTCTTTAGGATTTTGCTCTAGAAGCATCAGTTCCAGAAAAAAAAAAATTCTAAATGCTGAGATTCACTGAAAGTTTTAGCATTTGTAACTGAATTTTATAAGGTATATTCTTGAATATCCACTTATTCTCACATGAATGAAAGTTCATCCCAACCAGACTCAAAGTGCCTAGGAATTTTGCTAGGACTACTGCTGGTAACATACCAAAAGCCCATTGGCTGTACTTTTTTGTACGTTGGATAGAAGACACTGCTGCCTTTCTCTACAAACACTGAACTACAGTCTAAGAAACTATAGGCACCAGCATGCAATGCAGCGACTAATTGCAGGATCTGAATTTCATTCTGAAGTTTGATTTCCGAAGATTTCACAATGCCTACTCTGGCCAACTTCCAGTCCATTTCCCTATACTTCACTTGACACTATCTCACTACTATCTCACTATCTTTAAAAACTAGTTGTGTTTTTTTTTGTTTTTTTTTAAGACGGGGTTTCACCATGTTGGTCAGGCTGGTCTTGAACTCCCAACCTCTGGTGATCTGCCCGCCTTGGCCTCCAAAGTGCTTGGATTACAGGCGTGAGCTACCACACCCGGCCCAAACTACTGCTTTTTAATAGAAACCTTTCAAAAATTTGACATTCACGTGGAGCACTTCCCAAAATAAGCTTTAGATTGATTACCTGAAAAATAGTAATGTGCGACAGTTGGCTGGGAAAAGCAAAGCACTCCCAGGATTTTTTTCTTTCTTTTTTTTAGAAATGGGGTCTCGATCTTTTGCCCAGGCTGAAGCACAGTGGCAAGATCGTAGGTCATTGTGGTCTCGAAATCCTGGGCTCCAGATCTTCCTACCTCAGCCTCCCAAGTACCTGGGACTACAGGTTCACACACCACGCACTGCTAATTTTTAAATGTTTAGTAGAGAGGAAGTCTGGCTATGTTGCCCAGGATGATGAACTCCTGGGCTCAAGCGATCCTCCCGCTGCAGCCTTCAAAAGTGTTGGGATTACAGGCCTGAGACACCGCACCCTGCCTGGAAGTCTTTTAATTCACTTCAATTATCTTAGAATTTTCCTTTCCCGCTCTATACATACACACAGTGGAATTGAGGGCGTTTGTCATAGGTAACCGATCAATGAGATGAGAAGCAGATGTATAACCTGCAGGGGGCAGCAGAGCCCAAGGCCAGTGACCCCCGCTAAGGCCAATCTGGAGTCTGCAAAGGGAAGGAAAGGTTGCTCCCCTGGGTTCCTCCCGGGAAGCCCGCCCTCCCCTGCAGGTGGCCTACAGCTGATCAGAACAGCTGCAGAAGGAATGTGGATCCTGAGAGGCTGCAGAACCCTGGAAAGCAGGAGACTCATGTGCAGATGCACTTTGTGTAGGGGGCCGGGGACGGAGGTTCTGTCCTTACTGGGGTTGTACCTAGAGCCTACGGACGTTTGTAGGGGGCAGTGTTTGGTTTTTACATGCAAAGGGTCCCAGAGGACAGACTGTAATTTGTACATACAAAGACAATCTGTGAAGGTCGGGCTCAGTAATACTTGTGTGGCCTGTCTCCTGGAGAAAAGGGTTTACGAAATTGATAGTTTATTTAGGTTGGAAGCTTGAACTGACCCCAGGTAAGAACTTCCTGGTGGTGAAAATGAAGTCTAGGAGGAAGAAGCGGTTCCACATTCGAGGGTGGGACGGGGAGAGTATGAGGAAGTCTTATCCCCAATTCCCGCCCCGTAGAGGTCACCTGCCTCTCCCTCCTGGTGCAGATTTGCCTGGCCTGGCCTGGCCTGGGTTTCCTTCCTGCTTGGAGGCAAAGGGATGACTCCATTGAACACTGAATATGGAATTCCCTGCACACACTTCTGACAGCTCGAGGAAGCGAACAGCGCACCTTCTAACAAAAAGCAGCAAGTTTGGCTGAAATGCAGATATCCAATGACCAGGGGGCAGGGAGTGAGCTTAGCCTTAAAGAGGCTGTGGCTAGGACCCGTTAGCCAACTTCTGCAGGGCTGTTACCCAGGGCTTTCCCTGTCACTCAGGGCTGAGGGAGCGGAGCCTGGAACCCCATCCAATCAGGGGCCCTGGGGCGGGGCCCTGCCAACTGTCAATTCGGGAAAGAAGTAGGCCGCACTCTTTTGCTGTTGGGGTCAGTTGCGTTCTGCGTCCAGTCTTCGCTGCTCCGAGAGGCCCCAGGTGCCTCCGCCACGGCTTCTGTGACGCTGTCACCTGCGTTGTGACCTGCTCCGGAGTCATAAAGAGGACTCCGGGACACCCAGAAGCAGGGAAATGATGAGTGTGTCCGCCTAGCGTCCAGTTACGTGGACGAGGGACTGAATGGAACCAATCCGATCCTACTGTGGCGGGACCTTGGCCTCCGCTCAGGCGACTCTGGCGTCTGGGACCCGAGTTCCCCAAGGCACAGCTCGGCCCTCGGTCCCCTCGGTTGCAGGGTGGCGCTGGGCCCGAAGCCGGAACCCCGGGAGTCCTGTCCCGTCCCTGCGCGGCCATTGCGGTCCCTGCCCTGAAGCGCTCTCTAGGCATCTCCGCCCTCGCAGCCCCGCGTCTCCCCAGATGGTGCGGAGGCCACGGGAGAATCATGGGGGAATCTCGCCTCGGGTGTGTCCTGCCTTTCTTCTGTTAAAAATTAAACTGAGGCACTCTTAACAGTTAAAAAGTTTGTTGGAGCAGACAGCAATTCCTGAGTCATGATCCCAGTCATGGCCTGTGATTGAAGAAAAGGCTTTTATAAGTTGCATGAGGAGGCAAACCGCATTAAATACCTGATGAGTTACATTGATGCTGTCTCCTTATGTGGACTTGTCAACCTGAAATAATCAAAAGGATCAGATTCCAGTTTTTAAAAGTTTACTGAAGCAAGTAGCTGGGAATGGCCCATTTGGGAAAACACAGGATCCACAGAAGTGGTCTCAGTGCTTCAAATTTAAGATTGAGTTCTTGCCGGGCGCGGTGGCTCAAGCCTGTAATCCCAGCACTTTGGGAGGCCGAGGCGGGTGGATCACGAGGTCAAGAGATCGAGACCATCCTGGTCAACATGGTGAAACCCCGTCTCTACTAAAAATACAAAAAATTAGCTGGGCATGGTGGTGCGTGCCTGTAATCCCAGCTACTCAGGAGGCTGAGGCAATTCTCCTGCCTCAG
>NW_022437017.1:177224-186630 GCF_009761245.1 Sapajus apella | reverse complement strand
AAAAAAAAAAAAAAAAAAAAAAAAGATTGAGTTCTTGCTTACATAGGCAACAGGCCAATAAATTTATCAGGAGTACAACTTTTTTTATACAAGGCTAGTTTGTGAGGTACAATTTAATTAATTACAGTTTGGTCCACCCCACCCCCCATAGAGCTTGTTTTTTATTTTTATTTTTCTTTACAGCTGGGTTTCATTTCCTTCCCAATTTAAAGGAGTATATTTAACATTCCAGTGCAAGGCATGGTGATGCCAGCCTGGACAACATGGTGAGACCCCGTCTGTACCAAAAATTTGAAAAATTAATCGGGTATGATGGCCGCACCTATAGTCCCAGCTAGTCTGTAGGCTGAGGCAGGAGAATTGCTTGAGCCCAGGAGGTGAAGGCTACAGTGAACTATGATCACACTACTGCACTCCAGTCTGGGCGACAGAGTGAGACCCTGTCTCGAAAAACAAAGACACAGTGATGGTCGTGAAGTCTTTGTGTAAGAAAGGTAAGGGGGCTGGGCATGGTGGCTCACATCTATAATCCCAGCACTCTGGGAGGCGGAGGCTGGTGGATCACTTGAGGTCAGGAGTTCGAGACCAGTCTGGCCAACATAGCAAAACCCCATCTCTACTAAAAATACAAAAAAAATTAGCTGGGCATTGTGGTGGGCGCTTATAATCCCACCTACTGGGGAGGCTGAGGCAGGAGAATTGCTTGAACCTGGGAGGCGGAGGTTGCAGTGAACCGAGATTGTGCCACTGGTGACAGAGTGATAATCCGTCTCAAAAAAAAAGGTAGAAACAACACCACCCGCTTGATTCCAGATGTGGTTTTCTACAGGATGCAGGCACTGTGTTGGGATGGCCATCGAAGAAGGTAAAGGACACTAGAAGTGCAGGTTTAGGTGATGAACAGGACACAGCCTGCCACTATTAGTCTTGACTATGGAGGTGTCTTGATGTTTCGCAAATCGAGGCCAACTTGCCAACAGGAAACTGAACTGGTTTTCAATGGAAAAGCTGGCCTGTATAGGGATCTATTTGCTTCCTTTAAGTTTCAGTTTAGTTATGTGGCATTTAGCATGAGTGACTCCATTTTGGTTTCATCTGGTTTCTAAGCACTTAGTGCAGAAGCTCAGTCCAAAACAACTGCCTCCCTCCCATAATTTTCATTTTAACATTTCCTTTATACTAATACATTATTTCAGGTCACCCCAAATGCCACCTCCACAGAGAGTTCTTCCTCTCACCTCAGTTAGTCCTACTTCTGGCTGGGCACGGTGGCTCATGCCTGCAATCCCAGCACTTTGGGGGGCCGAGGCGGGTGGATCACTTGAGGTCAGGAGTTCGAGACCAGCTTGACCAACATGGAGAAACCCCATCTCTACTTAAAAAAAAAAAAAAAAAGCCGGGCGCGGTGGCTCAAGCCTGTAATCCCAGCACTTTGGGAGGCCGAGGTGGGTGGATCACGAGGTCGAGATCGAGACCATCCTGGTCAACACGGTGAAACCCCGTCTCTACTAAAAATACAAAAAAAAATTAGCTGGGCATGGTGGTGTGTGCCTGTAATCCCAGCTACTCAGGAGGCTGAGGCAGGAGAATTGCCTGAACCCAGGAGGCGGAGGTTGCAGTGAGCCGAGATTGCGCCATTGCACTCCAGCCTGGGTAACAAGAGCGAAACTCCGTCCCAAAAAAAAAAAAAAAAAAATGAGTCCTACTTCTTCCCATTCAGTTTTTTTGTTTCATCACTGCACTTTTTAGAATATGGGAAAACCAATCAAGGTTCACAGGGTTTATTGCCTCCCCCCACCCAGACATAATCTCGCTTTGTTGCCCAGCCTGGAGTGCAGTGGTGCGATCTCAGCTCACAGCAACCTTTGCCTTATGGGTTCAAGCAATTCTCCTGCCTCAGCCTTCTGAGTAGCTGGGATTACAGGCATGTACCACCAAGCTAAGCTAATTTTTGTATTTTTAGTAGAGATGGGGTTTCACCATGTTGACTAGGCTGGCCTTGAACTCGTGAACTCAGTTGATCCACCCACTTCAGCCTCCCACAGTGCTGAGATTACAGGCATGAGCCACTGTGCCTAGCCAGTTTCACTGCTTTTTAAAAATCAATCTATGAAAAGTTAAATTGGCCATGCATGGTGCCTCACACCTGTAAATCCCAGCACTTTAGGAGGCTGAAGGAGGAGGATCGCTTGAGGCCAGGAGTTGGAGAGCAGCCCGGACAACACGGTAAAACCCTTGCTGTACAAAATACAAAAATTGTCTGGGTGTGGTGGTGCACACCTGTGGTCCCAGCTACTTGAGAGGCTGAGGTGGGATTATTGCTTTAGTCTGGAAGATCAAGGCTGTAGTAAGCCCTGTTTGCCCCACTGTACTCCAGCCTGGGTGACAGAGCAAGACCTTGTTAAAAAAAGAAAAAGAAAAAGAAAAAGAAATCATGTAAATGAAACCAAATTCACTGGTGTTACCTTAACTTTTTTCTTTTTCTGGCAGAGACAGGGGCCCACTATGTTGCCCAGGCTGGTCTCAAACTCCTGACCTCAAGCAATCCTCTTACCTTGGCCTTCCAAAGTGCTGGGATTGCTGGCGTAAGCCACCACACCTGGCCTATCTTTATTTCTAACAGCTGTTATGCCTTACATGAAAAAATCCTTGAGAAAACAGCTTTGAGACATTTTCCAGAAAGGGGAAGTCAATGAAGCTCCCTCTTGTGGTGAGGGCGATATTAACATCCACACACCCCGTCTGACACTGGATTTCTGAGTTGTGCTGAGACCTTAGAGTGGAAAACAAGTCACTGTTTTTCCTCTGCTCTCACACAACACGGAATACTTCTGTGACCAAATGAAAATATTTGAGGAGTGTTCTCCACATACCAAGCAAAGCATCTATTCTGCAACTGACTCCAGCTGGATGTTTTCTAACACTTTCTACCCTTTACATAAGGTAAAAAACTACCTCAGAAATCATCTGTCCGTGTGTCCTGGTTTGCCAACAATAATCCTTGATTGTATCTGTTGTCCCAGCATAATTTTTCATAGCACCTCATTTCCTTGCCATGATTATCCGTGTCTGAACAATGAATATATGTGAGTACTTTCACACATAAGCGAAATTAGGTTTATTAAAAGAAGCTTCTAGAAATGTTCAAGTCTCAACACCTGATTTGCCTTATTACAAGTTATGGCTGTGCTTATTTCTCCAGGCAATATTCACTGAATATTGAATTTCTCATTGTAAGGTGTGGAGCAATGAAGATGCCCAAGAGGCTGGGCTCACACCTGTAATCCCAACACTTTGGGAGGCTGAGACTGGAGGATCTTTTAAGCACAAGAGTGCTTAACCTGAACAACCAAATGAGACCCCCACCTCCACAAAAAAATAAAAAACTAGTCAGGCATGGTGGCATGCACTTGTAGTCTCACCTACTTGGGAGGCTGAGGTGGGAGGATTGCTTGAGCCTGGGAGGTTGAGGCTGCAATAAGCAGTGACCGCACCAGTGCATTCCAGCCTGGGTGACAGAGTGAGACCCTGTCTCAAAAAAAGTTGCCTAAGACATAATTTCTATGACAGAATTTCTCATTTACAGCTTCCCCTGAGACCATCTTTCATTTCAGTAAACCTTGGTCTTTGGAGGTTAGATGTGAGATGAAAGTGTCATGCTATATAACGTTCCCTGGCTCAGTCCTACACAGCGTGTCCTGAAAAATGGGTCTTCAGTCACTGTCAATGCACCAGGGATAGATATACATAGTACTGAGAGGCGCTAAATATTTAGTAAGTTCTGGCTTGGTTAGCTCCCTTACAAGGAAAACCTTGCAGCAGTCCATTGCAGTGTGAGGAAGCCTTGGCCATGCCTCATCATATTTCCCGCCCCATAGAGGACATCTGCCTCTCTCTTCTGGTGCAGTCGTGCCTGGCCGTGTCTGGGCTCCCCTCCTGCTCTGAGGCAAGCGCATGTCCCCATTGAACACTGAGTCTGAAATTCCCTGCACACGCTTGTGATCCCGTGCGGAAGGAAGGAGCAGGGACAGCCCCTTGACTGAGGAAGCTAACAGTGCCCCTTCTAACAATAAGGAACAAGTCTGGCTGAAATGCAAATATCCAATTTGCATTTCAGGGAGCAAGGAGGGCGCTTGCTTAGAGAGGCTGTTAGCTTAGAGACGCTGTGGCCAGAACAGGTCAGACTTGATCTGCAGAGCTCGGTTACCCGGGGCTTCTGCTGTCACTCAGGATGGAGGAGGCGGGACCTGGTGCCCCATCCAGTCAGGAGCTCTGGGGCGGGGCCCTGCCTATTGTCCGCCCTAGAAAGGAGGAGGGGTCCGCTCCGTTGTTGCTGCGCAAGCTGAGGGCGGGCTCTCGGCTTTCTTGCTCCGAGAGGGACCCTTCCACCGGGGCTTCTGTCGCTCTGTATCCTACACTGTGACCTACACTAGTCGCAGGAGACACACAGAGGACGCCGGAACGTCCTGGAAGCCGAAAAATGGTGCGTGTGAGGGACCTGGCGTCTGGGCGACTGGGAGGAGGGGCAGGAACCGGCGGTGGCGGGTGCCGGGCCTCCACACGGTGACACGGTGGTCTGGGACCGAGTCCCGTGGCGCAGCTCGGCCCTTGGTACCCTCGGCCGCAGGGTTTGGTTGGGCCGGCAGCTGGGACCCCTGGCGTACTGTCCCATACCTGCGCAGCGACTGCAGCCCCGGCCCCAGAGCCCTCTCTGGGCAGCTCCGTGCCCGCAGCCCCGCGTCTCCCCACATTATGCCGGAGCCATGGGGGGATCCCTCCTCGGGTGTGGGGTTCGTGTGGGAGGAGCAGCGGTCTGTGGGGCTCCCAGCCCCCACTTTCTCCTGTTAAACATTAAACTGGCCGGGCGTGGTGGCTCACGCCTGTAATCCCAGCACTTTGGGAGGCCTAGGCGGGTGGATCACGAGGTCAGGAGATCGAGACCATCCTGGCTAACACGGTGAAACCCCGTCTCTACTAAAAATGGAAAAATTGGCGGTTGTATAGTGAGGCAGGAGAATCGCTTGAACCTGGGAGGCGGAGGTTGCAGCGAACCGAGATCGCGCCACTGCGCTCCAGCCCGGGCGACAAAGCGAGACTCCCATCTCAAAAAATAATTATATATATACATATATATATACTGAGATATGTTAACAAAGATTTGATTTGAGCAAACATCAATTCATGAATGAGAAACACCCAGTCCTGGCTTGTGGTTTGTCAACGGAAAAAGCCAAACTGTGTAAAATAAAGAAGTTTATTCAGAGCCTGTTGGAAATAAGAGCTCGGAGTTGGAAATAAGAGCTCAGAGTCGCAAGGAAAACTAGCACTCAGCAAGGCAAATGTACTTCTGCAGGCGGGTGCTACTCGTAAGTCTGGCCACCAGGAGAGCACCCCAAACAAAGGAGGGAAGGGGTTCTTACGCTAACACAGTCAGTCCATGCTACCGTGTCCTGTCTCCACTGGCTGGAGTCAGAAGACACAATCTAAGCTGATCCCGATTGGCTATTTCAAAGAGAGCAGAGTTGTGGGTCACAGCGGCTGGCAAGGCAGTTTCAGCAGGAGGAGCTCTTTCAGAGTGAGGAACTAAGGGCAAAGGGGACTCTTTCCCAATAAGAAACAGGTGTGGGTTACAGATTAGGACTGGTGGGAAGGTTGTTTACTGTAACTGGGGGGAAGAGGAACAAAGAACAAGGAAGTTAGGCTTTGAAAATAGAAAATGAAGAACAGGGAAGCGGAACAAGCTGAGCATTTGAAGAAGAATTTACTATATCTAACAGCCGAATAGGAGAGACTTTGGCCCAGGGAAACACAACCCCAAGAAGCCTGGAGTAAGTGGTCCCTAAGCAGCTCATGGCAGTTTGGTTTTATTCATTTCATGGAGACAGGAATTGTAGGAAAATCATGAATCAATGCCTGGAAGGTGTAAGTTACTTACACCAGCCTGGGCGACAGGAGACTTTCAAATAAAAGCAAAAGTACCTTCCCAGCTAAGTGAAGTGATGGGCTCTTGGCCAAGGAGATCTCCACGAAACCCTGAAAACTGAGTTCCTCTGTATGACAGGCTGGGAGGTGAGACAGGCCTCCTTATACCCTCTCCCTTTAGGAGTTTAGATGCAGCAACTGATACATTCATGTAAAGATAGACATCATCAGACTGGAAAAACGAACTCCTTGGGGCAATAAGATACCAAATTACAAATGAGACACCAAATTACAAATAAGACCTAAGTCAAGCCTTATAGTTCTTAAAATCTAGAGAAACATCTGTTTTTTTGGCTGGGATGGAATCATGTGGCAGATAACAGACCCCCTTCATTACTCCTTCCTACTTCCTCCAAATTTTATTGAAAATATATACATTTAGGCCAGGCATGGTGGCTCACACCTGTAATCCAAGCACTTTGGAGGCCAAGGCGGGTGGATCACCTGAGGTCGGGAGTTCAAGACCAGCCTGACCAACATGATGAAAGCCCATCTTTAAAAAAAAAAAAAAATATATATATATATATATATATATGTGTGTGTGTGTGTGTGTGTATATATATATATATATTTATTTATTTACTTTTAAAAAAATAAAAATAGTGACTAGGTCTCACCATGTTGCCCGGGGTGGACATAGCCCAAACTTTTGGGCTCAAGTGATCTACCCACTTCGGCCATTCAAAGTGCTGGGATTAAGGTGTGAGAAACTGTGCCATCCAAATGAAAGAAATTTAGTTGGAGTTCACGCGCAGTTGCTCACACCTGTAATCCCAGCACTTTGGGAGGCTGAGGCAGTCAGATCACCTGAGCTCAGGAGTTCAAGACCAGCCTGGACAACATGGTGAAACCCTGTCTCTACTAAAAATAAAAAAATTAGCCAGGCATGGTAGTCCCGTTCCCACAGTCACAGGAAGGTTCTTTCTTAAGGGTTCTACCTGCTGGAAAGGATAATACACTGCCAGCATTTGTTCAATTTCAAGAGTGTCTGGTTTCATCTCCATGTCATCATTACAACTAAAACTAAAATCCTAAAGGGACTAATTTAGCACACTGTGGTTGCCATAAGGCCCAATTTGTACCTTCAGCAGCAGCTGTCACATCCCAAGTCACAGATCTACCCTCTAAAGGTGTGCCTGAGGCTTGTGCCTGCCATACTAACACATTAACCTGTCCAAAGCTTCCTGCAGAGCTGTGTTTCAGTCCCAAAGTGCTCCTTTCTAATAAGTCTATATATTGGGCTCAGACATTGGGCTAAGTGTCAGGAAAATGCTTTCCAATAATCCAAAGACCAACAAATGTCTGGATTTCTTTTTCTTTCTTTCTTTCTTTTTTTAAAGACACATAGTATGGCTCTGTTTCCCGGGCTGGAGTGCAGTGGTGGGATCACAGCTCACTGCAGAAACTCCTGGGCTCAAGAGATCCTCCTGCCTCAGCCTCCCAAGTAGCTGGGAATAAAGGTACATGCCACCATGCCTGACTTTTTAAATTTTTTGTACAGATGGAGTCTCACTGTATTTCCCAGGCTGTTTTTGAACTCCCAGGCTCAAGTGATCCCCCCACCTGAGCCTCCCAAAGTGCTGAGATTATAGTCATGAACTAATGCACCCAGCCCTGAAAAGGATGGGAGCTATCATTTAGGGTCTATGGGATTCTAGGACACTAGGTGTAAAATAAATATGAGGAAGGTCAGAGAACAAGCTGACATAATGATTAATGCTGAAGGCGCTGCAAGCTTGATTGAAGTTTTGCTCCTCCATTCCTCCCTAATGAATTTGATAAAGTTTAAAGGGATGGTTTCACCAGGGGCCTTTTCCATTGACTGCAAGGAGGTCATCCTTCTTGGTAAATCCTCAGTAGGCCAAGCCTCTTACATGGTTAGAATGATCCAGTCCATAAATAAATATCACCACCCTCTGTGTTTCACAATTAGACCATCCAAGGGGGTCAGGGTTTCCCCAGGTACTTTGGTGGGATTTTTATGTTTTTTTGAGACAGTGTCTTGCTGAAGTACCATAGCCTGATCATAGCTCACAGCAACCTCAAGCTGAGACTATAGGTACACACCACCTCTCCTGGCTAATTAAAAAAAAAAATTTATAGAGATGGGAGGGTCTCACTTCACTGCTCAGGGTGGTCTCCAACTTCTGGCTTCAAGTGATCCTCCAACTTTGGCCTCCCAAAATGTTGGAATTACAGGCATGAGCCATGGCACCCGGCCTCCCAGGCTGTTGTTGAAAGGTCTTTGCAATCTCTAAGAGTTCTGCAGCAGTCTGTTCCCTGACAGCGAGTCTCATCCCTTGAACCCATTTTGCAGCAGTAGTTGAGCATTCACTTTTCTTTCCATAAGGGGGCGAGCTTACCAGTGATCCTCATCCCCCTCCTCATCGATGACTTCTTTGTCATCAAAGTCTTTCTCTTTATAAATTCCCATGGAATCCAAGTTTTCACCTCCCAATTGGGCTTAGTTATGATACCTATGATAGCCACTGGCCCACACCAGCTGCCACAGCACCGCCTCCCCATGGAAGCTACCGGACTGTACTCTCTCCTCCCCAAGTGTCCTGTCCCGGGAGCCCCCATCTCTGCCCTCCAGGGCTCCGGGCTTTAGAGCCGCGCTGCTGTAGAGCCCAGTTCCCAGGGCTGCTCCCTCCACCTATCCACATCCAGCTCCAGCTCTCCACCCTCTCTCAGACCAGCCAGGCCTGGAGGTGCTGCAGCGTCTCTGAACGCAGGTCCCTGAACTGCCACCTCCACCACGATCTAGAATTCTTTTAAATGCACTTAAGTTATCTTAGAATTTCCTTCCTCCACTTTATACATAAACATAGGAGGAGAGCAGGGACTCTGCTGGTGTCTTATTCACACAATGGGTTTGAGGGTGTTTGTCTCATGGAACTGATTGAAGGGGCGAGAAGTAGCTGAATAACCTGCAGGGGGCAGCAGAGCCCGAGGCTAGTGACTCCACGCTAAGGCAGGTGGAGCCTGCAAAGGGAGTGAAAAGGAGCTCCTCTGGGGGCTTCGCGGATAGCCCGCCCTCCCCTACAGGTGACCTCCAGATGCTCAGAGCAGCTCCAGGAGTGTGGATTCCGAGAAGCTGCAGAGCCCTGGAAAGCAGAAGACCACGTGCAGATGCATTTGTGGGGTTCTGTCCTTTCGAGTGCTGTACCTCTGGAGCCTGGAGCTGTGTTTTGGGCAGGATTTGGGATTTGACATCCATGGGGCCGCTGGGATCAGAGTTCATAGTATATATAAAGAAAATACGGCCGGGCGCGGTGGCTCAAGCCTGTAATCCCAGCACTTTGGGAGGCCGAGGCGGGTGGATCACGAGGTCAAGAGATCGAGACCATCCTGGTCAACATGGTGAAACCCCGTCTCTACTAAAAATACAAAAAATTAGCTGGGCATGGTGGCGCGTGCCTGT
>NW_022437017.1:142671-177124 GCF_009761245.1 Sapajus apella | reverse complement strand
AGCATTTTTACACTGTGAGGCGGGGATGGGGGTGTGTGAGCAAGGCTTGGCCATGCCTCATCCCCAATTCGGGCCCCCTCCAGGACATATGCCTCTCCTCCTGGTACGGTCATGCCTGGCCTAGTCTCGGTTCCCCTGCTGCTCGGAGGCCAGCAGATGGCTCCTATGGACACTGAGTGAAATTCCCTGCACACTCCTGTGACACCTCTCCCCTCCCCCGTGCAGAATGGAAGGAGCAGGGATAATCCCTTGAGTGACGGAGACGCTAGTGTTCTCTTCTATCAATAGCAAGTTGGGCTGAAATGCAAATATCCAATAACAAGGGTGCAGGAATTAGCTCTCCCTTAGAAAAGCTGTGGCTAGAATCTGTCTGGCTCTGCAGGGCCTGATACCCAAGGCTTCGGCGGTGACTCAGACGTGGGGGGCGGGGGCTAGCATTCCATCCAATCAGAGGAGCCAGGGCGGGGTCCGCCCATTGTTCATCCGGGTACGGAAAGGATCGCATTCCTTCCGTCACCTTGTCGTTGTGCGGGCGGCCGTTGGGATCCAGTCTTTCCAACCCCGAGAGAGACCTGGTGCCTCTACCCACGCTTCTGTGGCTCTGTCACCTGCGCTGTGCCCTGCTGTAGTCGCAGAAGCTGTAGAGAGGACTCTGGGACATCAGAAAACTGGGAAATGGTGCGTGTGCGGGACAGGGGGTCCCGAGACGGGGGAGGGGCTGCCTGAAGTCCGGAACCGACTGTGGCGGGACCCGGGCTTCCCTGCGGGCGACTTTGGGGTCTAGGACCGAGTCCTCCTGGAGCAGCTCGGCCCTCTGTCCCCGTGGCCACTGAGCGGGGCTGGGCAGGCAGCCAAGATCCCGGGCGTCCTGTCCCGTCCATGGGCTGCGCCTGCAGCCTCGGCCCGGGAGCCCTCTCTGGGCAGTTCCGTGCCCCGCGTCTCCCCAGATTATGCGGGGGCCACGGTAGGGTCATGGGGGAATCACGACTCCGGCGTGGGGTTCGTGTGGGAGGAGAAGCGGTCTGTGGGGTCCCCACTTCCGCCTTTCTCCTATTAAAAATTAACCTGAGTCACATTAGCCAAGAGTTCATTTGAGGAAACAGTGATTCATAAATGAGAATACCCAGTCCTAGTTTGTGGTTTGTCAATGGAAAAAGCCAGTCTGTAAAATAAAGTTTATTCAGAGACGAATGTGAAGAGACCGAAGCCAAGGAAAACACAATCCCACGAGGCCTGGAGTAAGGGGTCCCCAGGTGGCTAATGACATTTTGGTTTTATTCATTTCAAGGAGACAAGAATTGTAGGAAAATCATGAATCCGTGCCTGGAAGGTGTATAAGTTCCTTTGGTCAAAAGGCGGGAGCTGTGGAAGCGGGGTTAGAAGGCACCGGAGGTTTAGGGATTCTGTAGATGGCAGTTGGTTGAGAGTGTGAAGCTTTGTCAAAAGTTTGGAGGAGATAGGAATGAACGGTGAGGGAAGGGAGTCTGTTATCTGCCACGCGATTCCATTCCAGCCAAAAAACAGACCTGTTTCTCTGGATTTTATGAATTCTAAGGCTTGACTTAACCGTTGCCTTGTATGGCCTTAGGTTTTGTTTGTAATTTGGTATCTTATTGCTCTGTTTTTTCCAGTCTGGTGTCTGTCTTTGCATGAATGTGTCAGTTGCTGCATCTAAACTCCTAAAGGGAAAGGGCAAAAGGAGGCCTGTCTCACCGCCCAGCCTGTCATACAGAGGAACTCAATTTTCAGGGTGTTTTGGGGGTCGTCTTTCCCAAAAGCCGGTTACATCACTTAGCTGGGACGGTACTTTTGCTTGTTTTTTTTTGTTTTTGTTTGAGACAGAGTCTCCTTCTGTCGCCCAGGCTGGAGTGCAAGGACTCAGTGTTAGAAATAAAGCTTGGAGATTTATGGAAAAACGAGTGCTTAGATAAAGGATTCTTTAGCAAAGTAAATTTACTTCTGTAGAAGGGTGTGTTTCGTGTATGGAGTAATGGTGAGAGCATATAGAATAAAGGAAAATAGGATGTTTTCTTTTATTTTTTATTTTTTGAGATAGAGTCTCACTCTGTAGCCCAGACTGGAGTGCAGGGGTGCGATCCCAGCTCACTGCAACCCCCCGCTGCCCCCCACCTCGGATTCAAGCGATTCTCCTGCCTCAGCCTCCTGAGTAGCTGGGATTACAGGCAGGTGCGACCACGCCCGGCTAATTTTTGTATCTTTGGTAGAGATGGGGTTTTACCTGTTAGTCAGGCTGGTTTCAAACTCCTGACCTCATGATCTCACCTCGGCTTTCCAAAGTGCTGAGATTACAGGCATGAGCCACTGTACCCTACTCAGTTTTTATTATTTTTAATGTAGCTTTTGTGTGTGTGTGTGTGTGTGTGTGTATCTGTCTTTTTTTAATTGGTTAGGGTTGGATTGTATAATTTAAACTAGGCCTGGTTGGCTAAATATTTAAACTTTTTAAGATAAGGTGGATGCATGATGGGAGAGACAGGAGAGGAGGAAGGGGTTGTTTGTGTCAGATTAGAGAGCTAGTCCTTTCCTAAATAAGTAAAGGAATGCGAGCTGGTGCTGTGGCATGCCTGGGCATTAGCAAAGTAAGAAAGAAAAAGAGATGAAAGAAAGTGGGGGCGGTACTTGGAATTAAGGGATAAAAGGTTGAGCAGGCTGTTTGAAAAGAAACTTTGTTATACTTTTAACTTGTTTTATTTTTTATAATTCTTTTTTTAAACTTTTTTTTTTTTTTTGAGACGGAGTTTCACTCTTGTTACCCAGGCTGGAGTGCAATGGCGCGATCTCGGCTTACCGCAGCCTCCGCCTCCTGGGTTCAGGCAATTCTCCTGCCTCAACCTCCTCAGTAGCTGGGTTTACAGGCACGTGCCACCATGCCCAGCTAATGTTTTGTATTTTTAGTAGAGACGGGGTTTCACCATGTTGACCAGGATGGTCTCGATCTCTTGACCTCGTGATCCACCCGCCTCGGCCTCCCAAAGTGCTGGATTACAGGCTTGAGCCACCGCGCCCGGCCCTTTTTAAACTTTTTAAGTATATTTTGACTGTGGTGTTTGGCTTGATTTTTTAGAAGAAAAAGTTTATTTGAATTGGGTGGGGGAGAGTTGAGGAAAGTTTTGATGAGAATTGTTTTAATAAGTTTTTCTATTATTCCTTTTTTTTTTTTTTGAGACAGAGTTTCACTCTTGTCGCCCAGGCTAGAGTGCAGTTTTTTTTTTATTATTTATTTATTTATTTATTATTTTATAGTTATCTACTGGAACAATGTGGATTGAAACCTTGTAGCTATTTGATTTTGGGCTTTGAATTTGTCACTCCTTGTGGAACTTTGATGGTATTTATATAAACTTCAGGATTAGAGGACTTAAAGGGATGGCTAATTGGACTAGAATACAAGTTTTGCTCTAGTTACTTTGTAGCGTTTAGTAAAAGTCTGCTGCAATACTATTAAATATTTGTTCCGGGATGACTAAGGGCAGATTGCTGGGTAAGCTTTTGCAAAGGGTAAGCTTTTGGTGGGGGGAGAGAGAGACAGCTCAAGTGCTTGTGAGTGCACTTGGCATGATTTATTATTCTAGGCTGTGGGATTTTGGAAAAGTCATTATATAGATTATATTGCTTATATAATTATATAAACTATATAATTGTATAGTTTATGCCCTGTCGCCAGAGAGACCATTTAAGTGGAAAGGGGACAGTCTGGGCCTCTGGCCTACTGTGCACTTAGTGTAACAGTTGCTTTTGTTTAATGTGTGGATGGAATATTTAATTTATTTTAGCCAGGTCTTTGTATTTTGGTATTTTGTTTTAATTGTTAAGGTTTGTTTTAGGTTATTTACTTTGATAACGAACACTTTTTTAGGTTCAGGAATAGCAGGTGTTTGGTTTAAAGCTGAAACTTGGAGGAGGAGGAGGAGGAGGAATAATGTGTATTTTAAAAATACTTAGGCCGGGCGCGGTGGCTCACGCCTGTAGTCCAAGCACTTTGGAGGCCAAGGCGGGCGAATCACCTGAGGTCGGGAGTTCAAGACCAGCCTGACCAACATGGTGAAACCCCGTCTTAAAAAATAAAAACTAAGGCCGGGCGCGGTGGCTCAAGCCTGTAATCCCAGCACTTTGGGAGGCCGAGGCGGGTGGATCACGAGGTCAAGAGATCGAGACCATCGTGGTCAACACGGTGAAACCCCGTCTCTACTAAAACTACAAAAAATTAGCTGGGCATGGTGGCGCGTGCCTGTAATCCCAGCTACTCAGGAGGCTGAGGCAGGAGAATTGCCTGAACCCGGGAGGCAGAGGTTGCGGTGAGCCGAGATCGCGCCATTGCACTCCAGCCTGGGTAACAAGAGCGAAACTCCGTCTCAAAAAAAATAAATAAATAAAATAAAAATTAAAAAATAAAAAAATTTAAAAAAATAAAAAAATACTTATAGGATTTTTCACATTGACATTGGCCCAGGCTTAGGGTCAGTGGAGGTAGAGGTGGTCATAGAAATAAGGATAGGGTTGTATTGGTGAGATTGGTAATTAGGGGGAGTATTTTTTTTTTTTTAATGGAGGAGGGGTTTTAAATTGACATAAACTCTATTTGTAGAGGTTTAATTTTGGTATTGGGTGGTTTAAAGGACATAGCCCCAATTACTACAAGGTTGTTAGCCTGTGGGAGTAAAGGAATGTGTTTTGACTGTAGGTGATTATAATGGTGAGAACTAGGGGTAACTGTGGAGATTAGCGGGCCGGGACAGAGATACAGGACAGAGACGCTGGTTGTTTTTGGTCCTTCAAATTTCCCCAAGGTATAAGAAGACAAACATTAAAAACAATGGTTTGGGCGAGTCAGACCTAGTTGTATAATAATGAAGTAGCTAGCAACAGAGTGAGGAAAGAGGGAGAAACAATATAAAAGTTATAGAAGAGTTAAGCTTTTTTTAACTTTAATTTTGTAGGGCTTTATCCTGAAATAATGGCCCATGATTTTGAAGGTGGTAGTGCTCTTTGGACTTGGGTATGGACTTATTTTCTTTCTGCTGTTTGGACTGCGGTTTCAGTAGCTAGTAGTTAGGAGCACTAAAGTCCTTCCCAAGCTGGTTTGAGATTTTTCCTTCCTTCCTTCCTCCCTCCCTCCCTCCCTCCCTTCCTTCCTTCCTTCCTTCCGTCCGTCAAGTGAAGCAGTGGGAGTAGAGAAGGAACAAAGAAATCTGTAACTGGTTGTGATCAATTAGTTGTAAACACCACTGCACTCGGACCAGCCTCTTTCTGTCTTTTGATGAGGGCTTTATCTCTAGGTTGGTGTTGATGTGTCGGGAACTTTAGGGTCAGTGCCTATGCTAGGAGACTTTTGGTTTTAAGAGGAGAAAGTAGAAGATAGACTAAGTGTATAGTTTTTGAGGAACTGATTTTTGATTTTAAATGTAGGAATGTTAGTAGTAGAATGTAAATAAGGTAGCCTATATAGAATTTGATAAGGCGATAAACTAATATCTTTTGAGGGGCAGTTTGAATTTTTAATAAGGCAATGGGGAGACATTTAGTCTAGGGTAACTGGGTTTTTAGGATTAATTTGGTTGGTGACTTTTCAGTTTGATTTATTCTTTTTACCCTTCTTGAAGAGGATGGATGTTAAGGAATATGGTATTCTTATTTTATGTTTAGCACCTGGGTACATTTTTAAAATAACATTTGCTGTGAAATGGGTTCTGTTGTTTGAATTAATGTTTTTCACTAGTCCAAACCGAGGTATGTTTGTAATTAATGCTTTTGTAGCAGGAGCAGCTATGAGAAACAGACCTCTTGAACACCAAACTAGGAAGGAAGGGGTGATTTACCACTAGGAGCAAAGTGGCATAGTTGCCTAACAGCCAAGCTTCTCTAACAAAGGAAACCTCTGCTTTATAGGCTTACAACTCTAGATATTACATGTGAAAGGGTCTTGCGCTTACAACTCTAGTGAAAGGGTCTTGGGCCATGGAGCAGGCGAGGGGTATAGTGGCTTAGGTGGGGATTTGGTCTTGTTTAAGTAGAAACGATGCCTTCTGGAAAGATTGCTCCACACCATGCCTGCGATCTATAGGAGGGCGATTAAGGTGGCACCCGGTCTGCCAGCCTTCACTTCTCCTGTTGAGATTCAGTGTGGAAGTTAAGTGGGGGGAATGGTCTTAGATGCTTAAGGGTGATTAAGGGTCTCTTCCCTCACTCCCCACTTTGAGAATCTTATCTAGAATTCTCATTCTCATTTTCATGATCCTCTGAAAAAATTGATTGATAATGATGCATATAATATGTTTGTGATGTGGTTCTCTGGTCTATTACAGCAGTGAAGAATTTCTCTAATCATCTGAAGGAACAGGGGAAGCAAACAAAGGAGTAGCAAGCAAACCCCTATTAACTATTGCAACACAAGGATTCAGGGTTAAATCTGTGCCATACCTGCAGAGGCACGTGTGCCAGTTTGGTCGTGTCTCTTACAATATCCTCCACTGCTTGTAGGCAGCAGTTGGTTAAATTGAATCTTCCACAGACTCCTCCTTCAGCTGCTAGCAAATAATCCAAGGCCACCCGGTTCTGATAAATCACATTTCACATTTGAGTTTCTTGTCAGGCCAAAATGGACAGAGCTTTGCCCGTTTCATTAACAAGTATTTCCACAGCAGCCTGCAACTGGATAATCCGATTGAGCATATAGATAGGAGTCCAGCGTCCCCATGAGCCATCCTCCACCCATGTGGCCGGCCCATAACACTTAATAATTCTTTCTGGTGGCCACTCATTATCTTCCCATTCACCTCCTCTCCAGGTGGAGGGGACTGGTTGTTTTAACAACTCACCTGTCTTGGCAGACAATAGGAAAAAGGCAGGCTTAATGATGCCTATGACACAGCCACCTCTCCATCTTTTAGGCAGTTGTGCATGTGCTCTTTTGCATAACTTTGTTCCCATCCGAGGGAACCACAGCCTCCCCACTGGAATGATAGGCATTTAAGGCATTAAACCTTAGGGTGACCTGTGTTGGGCTTCCCTTCTTCTCTGTTTTAGCTATTAACTTAGTAGTGCTGTTCCATCGCCCTGGATTACAGACCTTATATTGAGTACCATTATATAAACAGGTCCCCTTTTGTGTCCCTGTACATTCATAATAACTGTAGAACAAAAGAATGGCAGTAACTTTATGTCCTACCTCAGTAACCTGGTGCAAACGGAGAGCATCCTCCAAAATCAGTTAATGTCCCTACGGTACAAGTCCAAATATTAATTAGAATAAGTCCCACGATGAACTTCCTCATGCTTTGGCCGTGCATGGACCAGCCAGCTTCCAGGATGTGGCTGGAGCACGGCTTGTTCTCCTTCTTTTTTTTTTTTTTTTGAGACAGAGTTTCACTCTTGTTACCCAGGCTGGAGTGCAATGGCGCGATCTCGGCTCACCGCAACCTCCGCCTCCTGGGTTCAGGCAATTCTCCTGCCTCAGCCTCCTGAGTAGCTGGGATTACAGGCACGCACCACCATGCCCAGCTGATTTTTTGTAGTTTTAGTAGAGACGGGGTTTCACCACGTTGACCAGGATGGTCTCGATCTCTTGACCTCGTGATCCACCCGCCTCGGCCTCCCAAAGTCCTGGGATTACAGGCTTGAGCCACCGCGCCCGGCCTGTTCTCCTTCTTAAGGTGATTCTGCAGTTGTTGTCTGGGTCTGGTCTAGCTTCCCAAGTTTCAGCTGCTGCTGGTTTGTCGCGGCTGTGGTGGATCCAGGCTGGGACTCCTTTTACAACTGTGGGAGTGGTCAGGATCAGGGTCTAGGGTCCCTTCCACTGTCGCTTCAGAGGGACTGCATTTCAGTCCTTTATTCATACACAATTACCTGGCGAGAAAGAGTAAACTGGGAAGATAAGCCTGCAGGGCATCTTCTATTTACCCAGGTTGAAATATCCTGAGTGATTTTTTTTTTCCTAGAGCTTGTAGCTGTTGTCCTAGCTCAATTTCTCCCCACTCTCAAAGAGTTGCCAGGAGTGCCCGAAGTATGAGAGGGGGCCTATGATATAAGACTTCATAGGGGGAATATCAGGAGTACATTTAATGTTGAATAACACCAAGGGAAGTGCCTGCACCCACTTTCTGTTTCCTGACGCATTTTCCCTAAGCTGTCTATCCTCTCCACTGTTTGCTTGGAGAAAGTTCTTTTCCTCTTGAATTTAACAGTCCTTTTTCTTTGTACAGGGCTTCATGTACTTGAAGAGTTAGAAAGGCATACCGGCAATTAGTATAAAAGTTTACAGTCTTATCTTTAGTCAGTTCTAGGGCCTGGGTCAGTTTAGCCTTCTGAACCAAAGTACCCTGAGGTAGTGGCACGGTCCCGATTACAGTGTCCAGAGTTACCACTGCATGGCTTGCACACCTTTCTCCTTGTGGATTAACAAAACCGCCTTCATTCACACCCAACTCCCAGTCTGCTGCTGTTCATGGTTAATCCCGAAGATGGGGCCTGCTGGAATCAACTGAGTCCAGTACTTCAACACACGTGTGTTTAATTGGGCCTTCTGGCACTGGGGGCGAAGTGTTGCAGACCTTAATGGTGCAGGCTCAGGTATTCGATTAACCTAGCGTTTGTTAACCAATAATGTCCTTTGGTATTCATTAGAGTCACTACTGTGTGGAGTGCTTTGATATTTAAATTTTGCCCCAGAGTTGACGTTAGAACTTCACCTGCCATATTTTTCCTCTTTCTGACACATACAGCATGAGACGCTTTGTTAAGTCAGGTAGCCCCAAAGCCGGGGCTGGCAAAAGTTTCGCTTTCAGTTCCTGGCACTGCTGGGATCACCATTCAAAGAGTTCCTTGTCTCCCCCCATCTTTGTCAGTTTGTGTAGGGGTTTGGCCAGTACTGCAAAGTTTGGAATCCACAATTTACAGAGACCCACGGCTCCCAGGAACTCTCTTGCTTGCCTTTTAGTTTCAGGCTCTGGCAGGTTGCAATGACTTGTTTCCTCTCTGCTCCTAGGCTGCACTGTCCCTGCTGGATGGTGAACCCAGATATCACACTTGCTGTTGGTAAACCTGGGCTTTCTTTTTAGAGACTTTATACCCACAATCCTCCAGGTGCTGAAGTAAGTCATCTGTTCCTTTAGCGCACCCAACTGCCGTGGGGTGTCCCAATAAAAGGTCACCAGCATATTGAAGCAGCATGCAGCTTAAGTCCTTAGCAATAAACATCTGTGGGGTCACGGGCTAGTGCATCCCCAAAGATGGTGAGAGAGTTCTTGAACCCCTGGGAAGCCAGGTCCAGGTGTACTGGGTGGTCACACCTGTTTCTTGATTTTCTCATCAAAACACAAATAGCTTCTGACCCTCCGAGGCCCGTTTGATGCTAAAGAAAGCATTTTTTAAGTCCAAGCAAGTGAACTAACTATCTTCCTCTGACAATAATCCCAACCATGTGCACGAGTTGGGTGCAAGTGGGTACAGAGTCACTGTAGTCTGATTAACAACCAAAGGCAAGTCCTGCGCTGGCCTCCAGGTTTCGGTCCCTGGTTTAGAGAGAGTCTCCACCCCTCCTCCCAAGGGACTATGAGAGCCTTGATAATCCCTGCCTAAGGCAGTTTTAGCTGCAGGGAGCCCTTATTAGTGAAGGTGATAGCAGTAGCTTTTTTACATAGCAAGTCTCTGTCCAAATGGGGTGGCGGCAGTTCCAGCAAGTACAAGAACTGATATATAACCTCATGGCCTCCTGCCAAGCAGGTCCGAGGCAAACAGAAAGACTGTTTCTCTGACACCCCAGTAGCTCCAACAATATTGGTGGTGTTTGGATCCCACTGGGGGTCAGTTCCTGGTAACTGGACCCTGACATACTCTTGAGGGCTCTGGTAATCTGCAGGAACATGCTCCTCCAACCATTTAGAATTGATCAGGGTATCCGGGCTCACCGCATGTAACCTTATGCCATACTTTGGAGACAAGAGGCCTGTCTAGACTTCCCTGTGAGGGCCAATCCACCCCAAATGCTGGCCAGTCTACCTCACATAAAGTTCTTAGCTTCCCTGGTGTCATAGTTACCCCATAATCCCCACTAAATCCCTTCTTGAAATTTTTCAGCGTGGTCCCTTAAGGAGTGGGCTTACTATGGGTATGACCCATGTTTTTGCACAGAAAAACAGTCTTCACAGACAGTTAAGAGAGTGTTACTCCACCCTCAGTCATTCCCGCCCTGCACAGTGCGACACATCCTCTCAGACTTTTACTTCAGGCTGGTAGGATCGTCTCCCTCTCGGGAGTGTTTGAAACACCACGTTACTCCCCTCACAATGCCAAGATTGTGAGAGCCTCCATTTAGCCGTATGCAAATTGTCCCTAATCTCGGCCAGCCCCACAATAGGCTCAGAGCGTGGGGTCCCCTCTAACGTTACTGGCGGCCCCCACATTTCACGGTTGATGAGTCCAATTGGACTCCTCCATTCACTCACACAAATGCACTCCTCCCTCCACCCAAATTGAAACCAAAAGCAAAACTTTCAAGGTTAGTTATATATAGAGAGAGAGAGCCAAGTTCAAAAAGCCAAGTTTGAAAAGCCAAGTTCAAAAGTGCCAATCTGGCTGGGCGCTGTGGCTCACACCTGTAATCCTAGCACTTTGGGAGGCTGAGGTGGGTGGATCACCTGAGGTCAGGAGTTCAAGACCAGCCTGGCCATCATGGTGAAACTCTATCTTAAAAAAAAAAAAAAAAAAAAAAAATGCCAAATCCGGCACACGTGGGTGATCAGGCCACGTTTCCACCTAAAGGAGGTGGGCAAGTTTCCCAGGATCAATCCTACCATGTTTCTGTTGTCCAGACGTTCCAGGTACCCGTTCTTTCTCAGTGTTCAGCCACTGGGTGGATCCACCCTGCTCTGGCAAGGCTTACCACCAGGCTAATACCTGCCCAGGAGAGATCACGGAAATTGTGTCACCTGAGTGGGAGAGAGCCCCCAACAGGGATGCTCTGAAGGGCTAGGCAAACCGCCTGAAAGGCTTTGCCAGCCGACCGCCAACGGAAACTCGCTTCCTGGTTAGGGAACCAAATGTAGCAGGAGCGGCCCTGAGAAACTGACCCCTCGAACACCTAACTGGGAAGGAAGGGGTGATTTGTTTGGCCGGGAACAAGGTGGCATAGTCGCCTAAAAGCCAAGCTCCTCTCACAAAGGAGACCTCTGCCTTTATATAGGCTTAGAACTCTAGATATTACATGTGAAAAGTTCTTGGGTTTACAGTTTTAGAAATTACATGTGAAAGTGTCTTGGTCTTTCAACTCTAGAATTTACATGTGGAAGGGTCTTGGTCTCACAACTCTAGAATTTACATGTGAAAGGGTCGTGGTGTTACAGTTTTAGAATTTACATGTGAAAGCGTCTTGGGCTTAGGAGTAGGCTTGAGGTACAGTGACTTAGGTGGGGATTTGATCGGGTTTAAGTAAAAACAATGCCTTCCAGAAAGATACCTCCACATCACACCTGAGATCTATAGGAGGGCCATTAAGGTGGCACCTGGTCTGCCAGCCTTTACTTCTATTGAAATACAGTGTGGAAGTCGAGGGGGGATGGTCTTAGATGCTTAAGGGTGATTAAGGGTCTCCTCCCTCACTTTAACTACATTATTAGCGGTTGTGCTTGAGAAGGGGATAGTCTGTACCTGGCTAGTAAAATGATTTATTATTACTAGCAAATATTTCAGGCAACTGATTGGAGGCATCTTAGTGTAATTAATTTGAACACTTTGAAATGGCCTTAGCCTTGGATTTCTTCCTCTGAGGGATAATGTTTTTAGAACTGGCTTCTTAGTTTTCTTGCATATAAGGCAGCTGTTTGGCTAGCGTATTAAGTTTTAATACACTTAAAAACTTTGAGAACCACATTATACATAGCTTGGGGTCCCTAATGGGTTTTCTAATGTAGTTGTTTCTTCTGTGTTCTTTTTAGCTCTTATTTTTCATTTTCATTTTATTTTATTTTTTTGAAATGGAGTCTTGCTCTGTCGCCAGGCTGGAGTGCAGTGGCACGATCTTGGCTCGCTGCAACCTCTGCCTCCCAGGCTCAAGTGATTCTCCTGCCTCAGGCTCCTGAGTAGCTGGGACTACAGGCACATGCCACCACACCCAGCTAATTTTTGTATTTTTTTTTTTTTTTTTTGAGATGGAGTTTCACTCATGTTACCCAGGCTGGAGTGCAATGGCGCGATCTCGGCTCACCGCAACCTCCGCCTCCTGGGTTCAGGCAATTCTCCTGCCTCAGCCTCCTGAGTAGCTGGGATTACAGGCACGCACCACCATGCCCAGCTAATTTTTTGTATTTTTAGTAGAGATGGGGTTTCACCGTGTTGACCAGGATGGTCTCGATCTCTTGACCTCGTGATCCACCCGTCTCGGCCTCCCAAAGTGCTGGGATTACAGGCTTGAGCCACCGCGCCTGGCCTATTTTTGTATTTTTTAATAGAGATGGGGTTTCACCATGTTGGCCAGGATGGTCTTAATCTCTTGACTGTGTGAGCCACTGCACCCGGCCAGCTCTTAATAACTTTTCTTTTTCCATGGAAGAGAAGAGAAGATGGAAGACTGTGGTAGGGGAAGACAGGCAAAGAGTTAAGTGAAAGATAGGCATTTCATAAGAAATGGCAGCTTGTTTGGCTATTTGACCTGCAAGGTTATTTCCTCAACTTGTGAAAGAAAGGTCCTTTTGATGCCCTGGGATATGTACAATAGCTGTCTCTTCTGGCAACTGGAGATTGTTTAGGACATGAACAATTAGTTCTTTGTGGACCAGATTTTAGCCTTTACTGTTAATAAGGCCTCTCTCAGTTTAAATTTTTCTAAATGTATGAGCCACTCTAAAGGCATACTTAGAATTAATATAGGTAGTTCTTTCTTGGCTCTGTAAATGTTCTGAAGCTTGGATGAGTGGAAGTAGTTTATAGGTTTGGGCAGACTATTAGGCAGTCTTCCTGACTTCTTTAAGAGTTTTTCTAAGGGCCGGGCGCGGTGGCTCACGCCTGTAATCCCAGCACTTTGGGAGGCCGAGGCGGGTGGATCAGAGGTCAAGAGATCGAGACCATCCTGGTCAACATGGTGAAACCCCGTCTCTACTAAAAATAAAAAAAATTAGCTGGGCATGGTGGTGCGTGCCTGTAATCCCAGCGACTCAGGAGGCTGAGTCAGGAGAATTGCCTGAACCCAGGAGGCGGAGGTTGCGGTGAGCCGAGATAGCGCCATTGCACTCCAGCCTGGGTAACAAGAGCGAAACTCCATCTCAAAAAAAAAAAAAAAAAAAAAAAAAAAAAGAGTTTTTCTGTCAGTTACTGAATACCTATTATGTTCCTTCCCCTCAAATATTTGGGAGGACCTATTTATACATAAGTGCCATCCTGTCTTGAAGGGAGTTTCTTCCAAGTCTGATTGGACCTTCATATGGTAATTAATTAAATCTAAATATGCTTGCTCCCTTGTAAGGTTTGGATTCCTTGTTAAGAAACCTGCTGGGGGGCCGGGCGCGGTGGCTCAGGAGGTCAAGAGATCAAGACCATCCTGGTCAACATGGTGAAACCCCGTCTCTACTAAAAATACAAAAAATTAGCTGGGCATGGTGGCGCGTGCCTGTAATCCCAGCTACTTAGGAGGCTGAGGCAGGAGAATTGCCTGAACCCAGGAGGCGGAGGTTGCGATGAACCGAGATCACGCCATTGCACTCTAGCCTGGGTAACAAGAGCGAAACTCCGTCTCAAAAAAAAAAAAAAAAAGAAAAAGAAACCTGCTGGGTTGAGTGAATTATTAGTAGTTAATGTTAAATTACCTTTTTTTAGCAGAGTAGTCTTATACTATAAAATTCTCGAGTAGGTGATCTACCTCCCTGCTTTTTGATTTAAGATAGTTCTAACTTAATGGGGCATGCTTACTGTTAATTTTCCTCCAAAGATTAACTTTTTACTTCAACTAATATTGCTGTGGCCACGATGGATTGGATGCATTTAGGCCATTTACAGGTGACTAGGTCTAAAACTTTTGATAGGAAGGCCCCGAGCTGCCGGTCGCTTCCATGCCTTTGGGTAAGCACTCCTAAAGCTACCCTGTTATTTATGTTAACAAAAAGGTGAAATGGCTTTTTTAGGGAAGGTAGGACTAGAATAGGGGCAGTTATGAGCATCTCTTTTAGTTTCTTAACTGGATGGATTTTCTCGGAAATCCATAAGAGACGGTCAGGTTTCTACTGGGTACATTTTTTATATAAAAGTATACTTTTAAGGCCAGGCGCGGTGGCTCAAGCCTGTAATCCCAGCACCTTGGGAGGCCGAGGTGGGCTGATCATGAGGTCAAGAGATCGAGACCATCCTGGCCAACATGGTGAAACTCCGTCTCTTAAAAAAAAAATAAAAATAAAAAAAAAAGTATATTTTTTAATGCATATGAGTTAATCTAGAAACAGCAATATTGAACCTAAAATTTTTTCGAGTTCTTGTTTAGTTTGAGGCAGGAAGGATATAATTTCTTCAACCCATTTGGCGCTCTATTCTTCACTTACCTGCACTTATTAGGTGGCTTAAATATTTGACTTCAGGCTCTATATATTGAAGCTTACCCTATGAGACCTATAATAACCCCTTAAATTGTAGGTAGTTAAGAATATGTGTAGAGGCCAGGCGTGGTGGCTCAGGCCTATAATCCCAGTACTTTGGGAGGCCGAGGCAGGTGGATTACTTGAGTTCGGAGGTTCAAGACCAGCCTGACCAACCTGGAGAAACCCTGTCTCTATAAAAACAAACAAGCAAAAATTAATTTAAAAAAAAGAATATTTATAGAAAAGTCACCTACTTTCTCTATATCTTTACTGGATATGAGAATATTATCCATGTACTGAAGCAGGCATATTAGCTTTGGGATGACAACTTATTTTAATATTTGTTTTAGAATTTGACTAATGAGGTTTGGGGAGTCTGTGAACCCTTGGGGCAGGATTGTTTATGGATTCTGTTGTTTTCCCCCTGAATGGGGGTCTTCCTACTCGCAAATATGTTTCAGCTATCCTCAGCCAAGGGGCATGCTCAGAAAGCATTCTTTATGTCTATTACTGTGAACCATTGATAATTATAAGGAATTTTGTCAAGAGTGATGTAACGGTTGGGAACAACGGGGTGAGTGGTCTGGACTGTTTGGTCATGAGGTTTTCTAATTTGTATGACTTGTTTGATTTCTTGACAAGCAGGACTGAGGTACTGTAAGGAAACATACAGAGTTCAAGGAGCCTATCTTTAATGAGACTTTCCATTATAGGCTTTAGCCTTGTCCCGCCTTTTAAGGGAATGGGGTATTTCTTTCTGCTTACTATGTTCCCAGGACTTTTTAGTCTGATTTGTATTGAAGGAACTTAAAGTTTCCCTCAATTTCCTTCCCTTGACAAGACACACAGTGGTGAGTAGATTTAATAAGGTGAGGAATCCTTTAGGGCTAACTTCCACACTACGTCTCTTCCTGATAGATTAGATTCCACTTCAGGGATTTTAAAAAATTGAATATGAGTCCATTGATCTGGGTATTTGACTTCTGTATTTTCAACAACTGGTCAGCCAATTGGATGGTGCTGTTGAGGGAAAAGAGAAATAATTCCTGTCCTCTGGATTGTCTCAACTGTGAAGGGAGATAAAACTCCAAAAGACAGGGAAAGCTCACTCCAACAGGGTGGACCAGTAGCCTGCAAATCAGAATATGAAAGAGGGTATGGTGCGGGGTGGGGGAGGCATAGTACAGTATTGGTAGGAAATAATCATTGAGCACTTCAGTGAGCAGGATGAGGGTGGAGAGATGTCTCATGTGATAGGGTGACCTGTGCTGATACATGAGTCAGACATCACTGTGTTCCAGCCAGCACTGCCTTTCTGTGGCCTGTCCCTTGTAAAGAATCGTTCATATATAACTTTAGCATTTCAAATTAATTTTACATTGCACTTTTTTTTTTTTTTTTTTTTTTTTGAGACGGAGTTTCACTCTTGCTACCCTGGCTGGAGTGCAATGGCGCGATCTTGGCTTACCGCAACCTCCGCCTCCTGGGTTCAAGCAATTCTCCTGCCTCAACCTCCTGAGTAGCTGGGATTACAGGCACATGCCACCATGCCCAGCTAATTTTTTTTTTTTTTGTATTTTAAGTAGAGACGGGATTTCACCATGTTGACCAGGATGGTCTTGATCTCTTGACCTCGTGATCCAGCCACCTCGGCCTCCCAAAGTGCTGGGATTACAGGCTTGAGCCACTGCGCCCGGCAACATTGCATTTTTCTCTGTGGCTTGTCCTTTGTAAAGAATTGTTCATGTATTTCGGCTTTAGTGTTTCAAATTAACTTTATATTGCATTTTTCACTAGAGCCACATCCAAGAATGATTGCATAGGTCTGGTAAGACACAGAAGAGGCAACTCAACAAAGCCCATGACATAACAGTGCATTGCTCACAATCCCAGGAGATGAGGGCAACACACCCGCAGAGCAACACAGAGTAGGGGAACATCCAGGATGCACGTTGAACCAGCAGGTGGGGAGCAAGACAGACAGGGACCTTTGGGCCAAAGCTTTTCATGGAGTCCAGGGAACTGACCAAGGGAGTGTCTCTTGGAGTTGTTTCTGGTGGATTTAGAGCAAGCGGGCTCTTCACAGAATTTCTGTGAAGTTACACAGTGATTAAGAGGTGGTCTGTGCCATCCATGTGGGGTGTAAGGCTCAGTGGAATGAATCAAATTGGTTGTATGTAGCTGTCCCACAGGGAGGTGGTCACCAGAATAGTCGTGTAAGTCATATATGTGAGTTGACCACATGGAGGAACTGGGAGGAGATGGAGAACTAGAAACTCTGTTGAGTTTGAGTAAAGTTTTCTTGTGTTATGAGAAAGTTAAATCCATAATGAAAATGCATGCTAAGGTAACATATAATTATAAGCACTTCCTAAAACAGGCAACTCTAGAATTAATTAATTCACTGTAAATGGAGATGTATATGTATATGGTAGTAGATTGATTATTCTCCAGTAGATAACCATTTGTCCCTGGTTTTTCTGTTAAGTCTTCACCACTTGTATCATTGGCTAGCAATACCTAGTTTGTCATAGTTTCACATATCTTAAATAGATGCTCCGGTTTCACAATTTGCTTTTTTTTTTTTTTTTTTTTCTGTCTTAACATCTCTCTGTTAATACCCTTTTCTCTTAATTAGTGTAGAGTTCAAAGCTTCAGTGTATAGTAGGGATAGTGCCTCTCTATCTTAGTCATCTTGGGTTCCTATATCAAATTACCATAGACTGGGTGACTTAAAGAATAAACATTTATTTCTGACAGTTCTTGGGGTTGTGAAGTCCATGTTCAGGGAGCTGGCAGTATTAGTGTCTGGTAAGGGCCCGCTTCCTGGTTTGCAGACGGTCATCTTCTTGTGGCTTCTTCACATGACAGAGAAGAGAGAAAGCAGACTCTCTTGTGTCTTCTTATAAGAACACTAATCTCATTCAGAAAAGATCTACTCCTATGCTTTTATCTAATTCTGATTATTTCCCAGAGAGGTCAACTAATATTATATTGGGGGGTTAGGTTATAAATATATGATTTTTTTGGAGTGATGTAAACATTCACACCATAACACTCTCAACCATACTCTATAGAACATCTTGGCTATTCTTAGTCATTGTCTTCTATTTCAGTTTTTAGACATAGTTTTTTCTTAATTTTAGTGAAATAAACAAACTGACTTCTGAATTTCATGGAATAAAATATAACTGTAGGCATATTTTAGTTACATCATAGTGATATTTAATCTCCTTTTAAGGACACATAACATTTATCCATTTATTGCATTTTATATTAGTTGTTTTTCAGGGTAGACTTTTTGCATAATTATTTTATATCCTTCCTGAGACTTTTTTAGACTTCCAGAAAATTTGTTTTAATAGAAATTAGTCCAGCCTGGGCAACATGGCAAACCTTGTCTATATAAAAGAATTACCTGGTCATTGTGATGTGTGCCTGTAGTCCCAGCTACTCAGGATCTGTTGAGTCTAGGAGTTCGAGGCTGCAGTGAGCTATGATTGCACCACTACACTCCAGCCTGGGCAATAGAGTGAGACTTTCAAAAAAAAATAAAGAAAAGAAAAAAATAGTTTTAAATAGGCTGTGCTGTATTTTAAAAATTACATTCAACAGGTTGTTGCTGATAATTAAAATTTACTGAGATTTATTTCTGTATAAAGTGTTCATTCTAGGTTGGGCACAGTGGCTCATCCCTATAATCCCATCACTTTGACAGGCCAAAGCAGGCAGATCACAAAGTCAGGAGTTTGAGACCAGCCTGACCAACATAGTGAAACCCCGTCTTCTAACAATAAGTAATTAGCCAGGCGTAGTTTTGTGCACCTATAATCCCCAGCTACTCAGGAGGCTGAGACAGGAGAATTGCTTCAACCCAGGAGGTAGAGGTTACACTGAGCTGATATCATGCCACTGCACTCCAGCCTGGGTGATAGAGTGAGACTGTATCTGGAAAAATTTTAAAAATGTGCATTCTAGAAACTTTTTTTTTTTCTTTTTTTTAAAGATGGGGTTTCACCATGATGGCCAGGCTGGTCTTGAACTCCTGACCTCAGGTGATCCACCCACCTCGGCCTCCCAAAGTGCTAGGATTACAGGCATGAGCCACCACACCCGGCCTGCATTCTAGAAACTTATTAAAATTTTACATCTGCACAAAATACGTAAAACAATTGCACAATGAATCCAAATATTGATGGGAGCCAGTATTGTGAAGAAGATAATTGCCATACTTTTCACAACCTGGGTATGCATCCCCATCAGTATATTTTATTTTTGCATGTTTTTTATGCAAATGATAACCAATATGTGAAATTTTATATCAGATTTTATTTTAACTCAGTTATGAATCTTATATGGAATGATAGTTAATTGACTTTCTTATTTAATGGATTTTATTATTTAGAACAGTGGTTGTAAGCCGGACGCGGTGGCTCACACCTGTAATCCCAGCACTTTGGGAGGCCGAGGCGGGTGGATCACGAGGTCAAGAGATCGAGACCATCCTGGTCAACATGGTGAAACCCCGTCTCTACTAAAATACAAAAAATTAGCTGGGCATGGTGGCGCGTGCCTGTAATCCCAGCTACTCAGGAGGCTGAGGCAGGAGAATTGCCTGAACCCAGGAGGCGGAGGTTGCGGTGAGCCGAGATGGCGCCATTGCACTCCAGCCTGGGTAACCAGAGCGAAACTCCGTCTCAAAAAAAAAAAAAAAAAGAACAGTGGTTGTTTGCCCAAAACATTGAGCAGATAATCCAGAGTTTCCACATTTTCTTCCAAGCTCATAGTTCCCCCTATTTTAAACATCTTGACTGGCCAGGTGCTGTGCCTCATACATGTAATCCTACCACTTAGGGACACCGAAGCAGGAGGATAGCTTGAACTCAGGAGTTGGAGGCCAGCCAAGGCACAATAGCAAGACGCTGTTTCAAAAAAAAAAAACTGTTTTAAACATATGAAACCATATTGACTATGTGTAGTATATCCTACAGTTGATGCCAGAATATATTACACTTGAACATGATGGAAATTGAAGAAGCCAGTATTATTACCTAAAGTCCATCTTTCATATTAACCTTTACTCTTTGTGTTCTGTGGTTTAAGAAGACTAAATGTGTTATGTATCCACCATCACAATCTTACGCAGAAGCATTTCACTGTCCTCAAAATCCCCCGTGCTCCTCCTAGTCGTAGCTCTCCCCTTCCTCTTTGCCACCCCTGTTTATCCCTGGCAACAAATGATGATGTTCCTACCTCTAGATTTTGCATTTCCCAGAATATCATGTATTTGGAATGATGTTGTAAGTGGCCATTTCAGACTTGTTTCTTTCATGTAAAAATATGCACTGAAGAGGCCGGGTGTGGTGGCTCACGCCTATAATCCCAGCACTTTGGGAGGCCTAGGTGGGCAGATCACGAGGTCAAGAGATCGAGACCATCCTGGCCAACATAGTGAAACCCCGTTTCCACTAAAATACAGAAATTAGCTGGGCATGGTGGCCTATGCCTGTAGTCCCAGCTACTTGGGAGGCTGAGGCAGGAGAATTGCTTGAACCCAGGAGGCAGAGGTTGCAATGAGCCGAGATCGTATCACTGCACTCCAGCCTGGCCTGGCAACAGAGCAAGATTGTCTCAAAAAAAAAAAAAAAATATATATATATATATATATATATGTATATATATATATATATATATATATGCATTTAAGGTCTCTCAGTACCTTTGTTGATTGACAACTCATTATTTTTATTTATTTATGTTAAAAAAAAATTTGTTTTGTTAGAGACAGGATCTCAAGCTCCCAAGTTCAGGTGATCCTCCCACCTCAGCTTCCCAAAGTGCTGGGATTGGACTTGTGATCCACCATGTCTGGCCACTCATTTCCTTTCATCACTGAATAACATTCCATTCTATGGGCATACAATAGTTCATTTTGTTATTCACCTATTGAAAGGCTCACCTTGAGCCTGGTATAGTGCCTCATCCCTGAATTCTCAGCTACATGGCAAACCAAGGTGAGAAGATTGCTTGAGCCCAGGAGTTAGAGACTAGCTTGGTAGATACGATGTGAATTCTTGTCTATTTAAAAAAAAAAAGAGAGACAGACTCACCTTGTTTGGTTCTAATTTTTGGCAGTTATGAGTAAAGCTGCTAAAAACGTTTATGGGAGGACTTTTGTGTAGACATCAGTTTTCAGTACATTTGGGTTAATATGTAGGAATGAGACTAGTGAATCAGTAAGACCATGCTTATTTTCTTCAGCAGACTGTCTTCGAAATTGGCTGCAGAATTTTCCATGCACATCAATAGTGAATGAGAGTTCACTGTCACCAGCATTTGGAAGTGTCAGTGTTTTAGATTTTAACTACTGCAAGTATTTGCTGGTGCCTCATTGTTGTTTTCTTTTTTTTTTTTTCCTTTTTTCCTTTTTTTTTTTTTTTTTTTTGGAGATGGAGTTTTGGTCTTGTTGCCCAGGCTGGAGTGCAATGGTGCAATCTTGACTTACTGCAGCCTCTGCCTCCCGGTTCAAATGATTCTTCTGACTCAGCTCTCCAAGTAACTGATTAGAGGCGTGCGCCACCACATCCGGCTAATTTTTGTATTATTAATAGAGATGGTGTTTCACCATGTTGGCCAGACTGGACTTGAATTCCTAACCTCAGGTGATCCACCTACCTCGGCCTCCCAAAGTGCTGGGATTATGGGCGTGAACTACCACATCTGGCCTTTTGATTGGTTGGTTGTTTTCCTATAGAACTTTGGGAGTTCTTTATACCTTTTGGGTACCGTTCCTTAATCAGGTAGGTGTTCTGCAAATATTTTGTCCCAGTCTGCAGCCTGTCTTTTGATACTGTTAACAGAGTCTTTTCCAAAACAGTTTTACTTTAAATAAAGTCCAATTTATCGATTTTCTCATTCACATATCATGCCTTTTGTGTTATGTGAGAAAACTTTTTGTCAAATCCAAGGTTATCTTTGTTTTCACAAGTGTTACTTTTAGAAGTTGAGAGCTTTGCATTTTCCATTTAAGTAAATGGTTCATTGGGAGTTAGTTTTGTAAAAGATAAATTTCTATATCTAATTCATTTCTTTTTATTTGCTAATCCAGGTGTTTCAGTACCATTTGTTTTGCACCACCATGCCTAATTTTTTGTTTTATTATAGAGACAGGGGTCTCCCTATGTTGCCCATGCTGGTCTCAAATTGCTGGGCCCAAATGATCTTCTGTCTGCCTTGGCCTGGGCCTTTAGTTTTGCTTTTTTTGTTTGTTTGAGACAGAGTCTCACTCTGTCACCAGGCTGGAGTGCAGTGGCGCGATCTCGGCTCACTGCAACCTCCGACTCCCTGATTCAAGCTATTCTCCTGCCTCAGCCTTCTGAGTAGCTGGGATTACAGGCGTCTGCCACCACACCCAGCTAATTTTTGTATTTTTAGTAGAGACAGGGTTTCACCACATTGGCCATGATGGTCTTGATCTCCTGACCTCGTGATCCACCTGCCTTGGCCTCCCAAAGTGCTGGGATTACAAGCGTGAGCCACTGCGCCCATCCAGGTTTTGCCTTTTTAATACATGTCTTTATAGTAGATTTTTCTATGTTCCTAGTGCCTCTCTTGTCACCTTATGAAATCTTCTCTTGTACATTTAGTTTATTGAGTGTTTTTAATCATGAGGAGATATTGACGTAGTTATTCCAGTGGTTGCAGTTTTTTGAATTGCAGATATGAAAAATCAGACTTGGCAATCACCTTGAGCAGTTGGATGTAAATAACTCCCACATGCTTAGCATTCCAAAAATGGAACATCAGGCATACATAGGTTACAGCTTGTCACATGCCTTTTCTACCTCTATTAGGACATTCTTGTGGTTTTTTGTTTGTTTGTATAATTGTTTGTTTGTTTTGAGATGGAGCCTCACTCTGTTGCCCAGGCTGGAGTGCAGTGTCACGATCTCAACTCACTGCAACCTCCACCTCCCAGGTTCAAACGGTTCTCCAGCCTCAGCCTCCCAAGTAACTGGGACTACAGGCATGTGCCACCACACCCAGCCAAGTTTTTTATTTTTAGTAGAGATGGGGTTCCACCATGTTGGCCAGGCTGATCTCAAACTGCTGACCTCAAGTGATCCACCTGTCTCTGCCTTGCAAAGTGCTGAGATTACAGACTTGAGCCACCACACCGAGCTTCTATCATGATTTATTATCATTACTTATTGTAAAACAAAAAACTTACCAGTTTAAGGAATTTTACATGTACAGTTGAGATAGTTTGACAAATCTATATACCTTCTCTAAGATGAATTGTATTGTATTTTGCTTTTTGCAATTATCCTGAGGTTTCGTGCATGCTGTAGTACGGGCCAAGATGTTTTTTTCTAAAACTAATAATATCCCATTGTATGTATATGCTTACCACGTTTTTTTAATCCAGGCAGCCATTAATGGATATGTGGGTGGCTGCATTGCTCATTACTGCCACCCCAGAAAGGTCGTACAGTGGTTAACTCTGTGCTTATTACACCTCGATATCTCTTAGGAGTTTCTTGTTTGCCCTTTTGCGTACTTACAGTGCCAGGTTTTTCTTAGGAATGTCCCCTTTGCCTTTCTTATCAGCATCTATCTAGCTACATTCTGACAGGATAACTGCAAAGCGAATGATTCCTGGGCATCATCGTGGATGTTTTTTTTACCTCGGTGTTTCCCCTCCTCTCTGCTTATATCTAGCATGCATGTTTTGGATGGTCCCTGGGGGTGTGGGATTTCCCAGGGGCTCCCCCTCCTGCTCTTGGCTAGCTGTCTGCCTTCTCTAACAATGTTATAAAAGATTATACTTAGGGAACAGGCATTTTCAAGGATAAACAGTCTCAGGACTGTTTTTTTTTTTTGTTTTTTTTTGTTTTTTTTTTATATATATATATAGAGAGAGAGACAGGGTTTCACCATGTTGGCCAGGCTAGTCTCAAACTCCTGACCTCAGGTGATCCACCCGCCTCGGCCTCCCTAAGTGTTGGGATTACAAGCGTGAGCCACCATGCCCGGCCTCAGGACTGTTTCTTTAATCACCTATTGAAAGGCTTATGTTAACTTTTTTCTGCGTATTAGCTCATAGGACTTTACCATGACAGGTGCTACAGACCCACAATCCAAAGAGACCTTAGGGACAGCCCAGGCAGCTTACTTTTCTCCCTGGATTCACTGAAAACACACATTTTCCTATCCCGCTGTTGCTTTATCCCTTGTTCAGTTTTAGCATCACAATTGCTTTATTAATTAACCAGGTGTGGTGGCACATGCCTGTGGTCTCAGCTACTCAGGTTACTGAGGCATGAGAATTTCTTGAACCCAGGAGGCAGAGGTTGTAGTGAGCAGAGATCGTGCCACTACACTTCAGCCTGGGCAGCAGAGTGAGACTCTGTCTCAAACAAACAAACAAAGAAATTGCTTTATGGAAGAAAGTAAGTATAGACAGAAAGGGATCTGATGACCAAAGCAGAGAATAAATGTTTGAAGTTTACAGCATCATGGGAACTTCTTGGGAATGTAATCTAGGCCCCTAGTGCTGTCACTCTCACGCGTCCTCCTCCACACATGTGGAATGTTTCAGGACCCAGTGGCCTTTGAGGATGTGGCTGTGAACTTCACCCAGGAGGAGTGGGCTTTGCTGGATATTTCCCAGAAGAATCTCTACAGGGAAGTGATGCTGGAAACGTTCAGGAACCTGACTTCTATAGGTAAGAATGACAATATTACTTCCCTCAGCGCATTAGCAAACCAATGTTTCCAGTTCATCAATGCTGTTGAGTGATCTGGCACATAGACAGGAAACACTTTGATGAATAAATGAGGCATGGCCACAGCAAATCATGAGCATAGAATCTAATAATTTTTTCACAATTTTATACTGCTTCAGGATTATTTTTCTTTGTCTGTATTTTAGGAAAAAAGTGGAAAGACAAGAGCATTGAAGATGAGTGCCAAAACCCTGGGAGAAACTTAAGGTAATTTGCACTTATAAGATAAAACAGCGTCTCTCTATGTGATCTTAGAATATGAGAATGTGTTAAAAAGAAGGAAAACAAAGAATAAGCCCAGGATCAAATTCATTTATTCTTAGAATATTTTCTCAAAAACATATTTCAATGTGACCTAGGCTGAGGGCTCACTCCTGTAATCCCAATCCTTTGAGAAAGGAGATAAGAGGATAGCTAGAGGCCAGCAGTTCAAAAACAGCTTGGGCAACATAAAGAGACCACATATCAACAACAGCAAAACATTAGCTGGGCATTGTGGTATGCATCTTTAGTCCCAGCTGCTAAGGAGGCTGAGGCAGGAGGATCACTTGAGCCCCCAGGAATTAAAGGCTGCAGTGAGCTATGATGATATCACTGTATTCCAGCATGGGCAACAGGGTGAAACTCTGACTCAAAAGAAAAATGTCAGAGAGTATTTGTAAAATAGTTTCATGGGAATAGTATTAAGATGCCCCATATGAATATATTTTTAAATAATAGGTATGCCTGGGTCACCTTGTAGAACATGTTGTGCGGTCACCTTCAAACAATTCTGATAGGGCAGAAAGCCTACACTTTGATGGACAATATTAAAAATGCAAGTGCAAAAAAAAGAAAAAAAGAAAGGCCGGGCGTGATGGCTCATGCCTGTAATCCAAGTACTTTGGAGGCCAAGGCAGGCGGATCACCTGAGGTCAGGAGTTCAAGACCAGCCTGACCAACATGGTGAAACCCCGTCTTTATTTAAAAAAAAAGAAAAAAAAAAAAAGCAAGTGCAACACTTGTTGATGAATATAAAATTACTTATAAACAAACCATAATGCGCTTCTCATTTTTTACAGGAGTCTTATAGAAGAGAAAGTCAATGAAATTAAAGAAGACAGCCATTGTGAAGAAACTTTTACCCAGGTTCCAGCTGACAGGCTGAACTTCCAGAAGAAGAAAACTTGTCCTGAAGTAAAATCATGTGAAAGCTTTGTGTGTGGAGGAGTTGGCATAGGTAACTCATCTTTTAATATGAACATCAGCGGTGACATTGGACAGAAGCCATATAAGTGTCAACAACCTAAGAAAGCCTTCAGATATTGCCCTTCCTTTAGAACACAAGAAAGGGATCACACTGGAGAGAAACCCTTTGCTTATAAAGAATGTGGAGAAACCTCTATTTCCCATTCAAGCATTCGAAGACACATGGTAATGCACAGCGGGGATGGACCTTATAAATGTAAGTTTTGCGGGAAAGCCTTCTGTCATCTCAGTTTATATCTTTTTCATGAAAAAATCCACACTGGAGAGAAACCATATGAGTGTAAACAGTGTGATAAATCCTTTAGTTATTCTGCTACCCTTCGAATACATGAAAGAACTCACACTGGAGAAAAGCCTTATGAGTGTCAGGAATGTGGGAAAGCATTCTATAGTTCCAGTTCCTTTCAAGCACATGAAAGAACCCACACTGGGGCGAAGCCATATGAATGTAAACAATGTGGCAAATCTTTCAGCTGGTTTCGTTCCTTTCAAATACATGAAAGAACTCACACTGGGGAGAAGCCCTATGAATGTAACAAATGTGATAAAGCATTCCATAATCCCAGATCCTTTCGTAGACATGAAATGAGTCACACTGGAGAGAAGCCTTACCAATGTAAGCAATGTGGAAAAGCATTCACATGTTCCAGTTCTGTTCGTAGGCATGAAAGGACCCACTCTGGGAAAAAACCCTATGAATGTAAGCAGTGTGGGAAAGCATTCTCCTATCTTACAAGTTTTCAAACACACATAATAATGCACTCTGGAGAAAGACCTTATAAATGTAAGATATGTGGGAAAGGCTTTTATTCTGCCAGTTCATTTCAAATGCATGAAAACACTCACACTGGAAAGAAACCCTATAAATGCAAGCAGTGTGGTAAAGCCTTCAGTTATCCCACTTCCTTTCGATATCATGTGAGGACTCACACTGGAGAGAAACCCTATGAGTGTAAGCAATGCGGTAAAGCCTTCAGTTGTTCCAGTTCCTTTCGAAATCATGAAAGGATTCACACTGGAGAGAAACCCTATGAATGTAAGCAATGTGGGAAAGCCTTGGGATCTGTCAAAAGCCTTCAAATTCATGAAAGGACACATACTGGAGAGAAACCCTATGAATGTAAGCAATGTGGTAAAGCTTTCAATTGTTCCAGTTCCTTTCGAAAACATGAAAGGACCCACACTGGAGAGAAACCCTATGAATGTAAGCAATGTGGGAAAGCCTTGGGATCTGTCAAAAGCCTTCGAATTCATGAAAGGAGACACACTGGAGAGAAACCCTATGAATGTAAGGAATGTGGAAAAGCGTTCAGTGATTTCTCTTATTTTAAAATACATGAAAGGATGCACACAGGAGAGAAGCCTTATGAATGTAAGCATTGTGGGAAAGCATTCAGATCTGCCAAGTTCCTTCAAATACATGCAAGAACACACACTGGAGAGAAACCCTGTGAATGTAAGGAATGCGGAAAAGCATTTGCTTCTTTTTCTTCCCTGTATATACACAAAAGGACTCATACTGGAGAGAAGCCATATAAATGTAAGGATTGTGGGAAAGCATTCAGCTTACCTACTTCCTTTCATAGACATGAAAAGACTCACGCTGGAAGGAAACCCTATGAATGCAAACTATGTGGCAAAGCTTTCAGTTCTTTCAGTTCTTTTCAATATCATGAAAGGACTCACACTGGGGAGAAACCCTATCACTGTAAGCAATGTGGGAAAGCCTTCATTTCTTCCGCTTCTTTTCAGTATCATGAAAGGACTCACACAGGAGAGAAACCCTATGAGTGTATGCGATGTGGGAAAGCTTTCGTTTCTTCTAGCTCCCTTCATAGACATGAAAAGACTCATGCTGGAAGGAAACCCTATGAATGCAAGCAGTGTGGCAAAGGTTTCACTTCTTCCAGATCTTTTCAACATCATGAAAGGACTCACACTGGGGAGAAACCCTATCAATGTAAGCAGTGTGGGAAAGCTTTCATTTCTTCTGCTTCTTTTCGATGTCATGAAAGGACTCACACGGGAGAGAAACCCTATGAGTGTACGCAATGTGGGAAAGCCTTCATTTCTTCTAGTTCCCTCCATAAACATAAAAAGACTCACGGTGGAAGGAAACCGTATGAATGCAAGCAATGTGGCAAAGGTTTCGCTTCTTCCAGTTCTTTTCAATATCATGAAAGGACTCACACTGGGGAGAAACCCTATCAATGTAAGCAATGTGGGAAAGCTTTCAGATCTGCCTCACAACTTCAAACGCATGGAAGGATTCACACTCGTTACTCTCAAGAGAAATCATATAAATGTATAAATGTATGGGAAAGCCTTCCGATCTGTCAAGATTCTTTGAATACAGACAATGAACATAAACAATTAACTGTTTATAATTACTATATACTAACAAATGTTATTCTTTTTAATTGAGAAGTTATAACAAAATATCCTGTTGCTGTCATGTACTAGATCAAGTTTATAATGTTAACATGTTATTATTTGGACATTGTGAGTCATTTCTACCATGTGGATAAAATGCCAGGCATCTTTTTCCTTATGGAAATTTTACTTTTCATGCTTACGTACTTAAACTTTTATCTCTACCCTAGTTATTCATTCATAATACCAAAAGTTATCTCATGTACCTCTGAGTGCCTTCTTCCCCAAAACCACCAGTGCCATACCTGTTGTCACCAAGGGTGCAATACACCATAGTGATAAATACGACCAAAAGCCATAAATTACTATGTGATGTATGAGATTTATAAGTTAGTCACATTAGTAAGAAGAGACAAATTTTAGTTATGTTTATGATTTGAAATATGTTTTCTTACCAGGCAGGCAGATCACCTGAGGTTGGGAGTTCACAACCAACCTGACCAACATGGAGAAAATCTGTCTCTACCAAATATACAAAATTAGCCAGATGTGGCAGCACATGCCTGTAATCCCAGCTTCTCCGGAGACTGAGGCAGGAGAATCGCTTGAACCCAGGAGGCAGAGGTTGCAGTGAGCCAAGATTGCACTATTGCAGTCCAGCTTGGGCAACAAGATTGAAACTCCATCTCAAAAAAAAGAAATATGTTGCTTTGCATAATGACCCAGAAAAAAAAAAAAAATATTTTCTCAGCCTGATGCGATGGCTCACACCTGCAATCCCAGCACTTTGGGAGGCCAAGGTGGGAGGATCATGAGATCAAGAGATTGAGACCATCTTGGCCAACATGGTGAAACATCATCTCCACTAAAAATACAAAAATTGGCTGGGTGTGGTGGCACACACCTTGAGTCCCAGCTACTCAGGAGGCTGAGGCAGGAGAATCATTTGAACCTGGGAGGTGGAGGTTGCAGTGAGCAGAGATCGTGCCACTGCACTCCAGCCTGGTGACAAAGACTTTTTTTTTTTTTTGAGACGGAGTTTCGCTCTTGTTACCCAGGCTGGAGTGCAATGGCATGATCTCGGCTCACCACAACCTCCGCCTCCTGAGTTCAGGCAATTCTCCTGCCTCAGCCTCCTGAGTAGCTGGGATTACAGGCACGCACCACCATGCCCAGCTAATTTTTTGTATTTTTAGTAGAGACGGGGTTTCACCATGTTGACAAGGATGGTCTCGATCTCTTGACCTAGTGATCCACCCGCCTCGGCCTTCCAAAGTGCTGGGATTACAGGCGTGAGCCACCGCGCCTGGCCCAGAGTGAGACTTTGTTTCAAAAAATTTTTTTTTCTTCTATCACATTTAGAAATTATAGTTAGAAAATGCCCTTGTTTTTGTCCTGATCCATCATGGTCACTTAGGAACAATGTCTCAAGTGTCTGGTAGATGACATGTGTCTCTCCAGTGGTAAAATATTTGGCCTTGTGTTGATGGGGGGACTAGACTCTGGACCTGTTTTTCCCTTCTCTAAAGACTAAAATATTTCCTAAAATGTATTTGAAATATGTTCCAAGGGAGCTGCTCTTCAGAAACGCTTATTTAAAACTCCCTAAGGTCAATGTCCAGGCATCACAGGATGCAGCATCAATCACTGACCAAACCCTGTTTATGATTTGAAATGTTTTCTCTCTGGGTGCAGTGGCTCACACCTGTCTTCATGTGGAGATGACATACCCAATCCCAGATAATGTATCCACAGCAGTGAAGGGTGGAGTCATTGATTGTCTCACTAAAAAGACAAAAAAATTAGCTGGGTGTGGTGCTGCATGCCTGTAGTCCCAGCTACTGGGGAGGCTGAGAATTGCTTGAACCTAGGAGGCGGAGATTGCAGTGAGCCGAGATCGTTTACCAGAAAGTACCTTCGTTAAAGCATATAAATTGGCCAGGCGTGGTGGCTCACGCCTGTAATCCTAGCACTTTGGGAGGGCGAGGTGGGTGGATCACCTGAGGTCAGGAGTTGAAGACCAGCCTGGCCATCATGGTGAAACCCCATCTTTGTTTTTAAAAAAAAGGAAAAAAAAAAAAAAAAAAAAAATATATATATATATATATATATATATATGTATGTATGTTGATTTATGCCTTATAAAGCTATGTAATATTTTTTCAACTTGCTTTACTGAGTCATATGAGGCTAATAAATTTGTGTAAATTATCTAAATATAAGCCTTTCTTTCTCTGATAATGTGCTACTGATGCTAAGTTGTCAACAGTCTGCTTATCTCAGCAGTGTAAAGTTAATGGCAACATTGAAAAGTTACTTTTCTATATTATGCAATGACAAAAAACAATTTAGTCACTTCCTTTAAGGCACCAAGGAAGCTGCTCTTCAGAAATGCTTATTTAAAACTCCCTAAGGTCAGTATCCAAGCACCACAGGATGCAGCATTAATCACTGATCAAACCCTGTCTTCTTGTGGAGATGACATACCCAGTACCAGATAATGTATCCACATCAGTGAAGGGTGGAGTCATTGTCAGATAGCACAAAGTGACTCAGAGCAGGGAAGATGGCAGTGGCAGAGGTGGGTGCACTGGCCAGGCGCAGTGGCTCACACCTGTAATCCCAGCGCTTTGGGAGGCCGAGGTGGGTGAATCACTTGAGGTCAGGAGTTCATAGACCAGCCCCTGGCCAACGTGGTGAAACCCCATTTCTACTAAAAATACAAAAATTAGGCTGGGCATGGTGGCTCACACCTGTAATCCCAGTACTTTGGGAGGCTAAGGCGGGTGGATCACAAGGTCAGGAGATTGAGACCATCCTGGCCAACATGGTGAAACGCCATCTCTACTAACAAGACAAAAAAATTAGCTGGGCATGGTGGCGCATACCTGTAGTCCCAGCTACTCGAGAGGCTGAGGCAAGAGAATTGCTTGAACCAAGGAGGCAGATATTGCAGTGAGCCGAGATCATGCCACTGCACTACAGCCTGGGTGACAGTGCAAGACTGTCTCAAAAATGCTCATTTTAGATATACATGTTTTATTTGTGTACTTTTTCTTATAAAACAAGGTGAAAAAGGAAAAAAAAATTTAGATCAAGGAACTTAGGTGGATTAATAGAAGCTATACAAATTTATTTAACATGTTTATATGGGAGCCTTCAGAATGAAGACACACCCAATAAGAAAGCTTATGTATTCCAAGGCCAGGAAAGAATGCAGACTTGGCATGACCAAAAACTCGGAGGTTTGGTGGGTAAGTCAGTTTTAATGGCAAGATAGATTATGCAAGAGGAAAGGAAGAAGCATGGCTAGCAAAGGAGACCTTGTTATGTAGATGAAGGCTCCCTCAGAGATAAGAGGTGGGAAATGCTGCTTTTCAGACTTGTTTATTTTTCCTTTTTTTATTTTTTCCACGTAATACCTTTGACCATGTCAGACTTTTATTTAAAATTTTAAATGATAGAGACAGGATTATGCTATGTTACCCATGCTGTTCTCTAATTCTTTGTCTCAAGCAGTCCTCCCAGCTCAGCCTCCCAAAGTGCATGAGCCACCATGCCCAGACAGGGTTTGTCCTTTGTAAAGAATTATTCATTTCTGGACACAGTGGCTTACATCTGTAATCCCAACACTTTGGGAGGCCAAGGCAGGAGAATCACTTGAGCCCAGGAGCTCAAGACCAGTCATGGCAACATGACAAAACCCCCCCTCCTCAAAAAATACAAAAAGTTAGCTGAATGTGGTGGCACATACCTGTGTTCCCAGCTACCTAAAAGGCTGAGGCCCTGAGCCTGGGTGTTTGATGCTGCAGTGAGCTGTGACTGTGCCGTTGCACTCCAGCCTGGGGAATAGAGTGAGAGCCTGTTTTAAAAAAATTCACTTATTGCAGCTTCAGATTTTTAAAATTAATGTAAATTGCCTTTTCACTACAATTGGAAAGATAAAATTTTGCACAGAGCCCAGATAAACATAGATTTCAGGAAAAAAAAAATCATTAGTTGTATGTAGTATTTGTTTAAAAATTCTTTTTTTTTTTGAGACAGAATCTCACTCTGTTGCCCAGGCCTGGCACAATCTTAGCTCACTGCAACCTCCACCTCCCGGGTCCAAGCAATCTTCAGGCCTCAGCTTCCCAAGTAGCTGGGATTACAGGCATGCGCCACCGTGCGTGGCTAGTTTTTGTATTTTTAATAGAGACAGGTCTCACCATGTTGGCCAGGCTGGTCTTGAACTGCTGACCTCATTGATCCACCTACCTCGGCCTCCCAAAGTGCTGGGATTACAGGCATGAGCTACTGCACCCAGCCTAATTTGTTTGTAGTACACAGGGTATCATCTTGCTGGCCAGGGTAGTCTTGAACTCCCAAACTCAGACTATCTGCCCACCTCGGCCTCCCAAATTGCTGAGATTACAGGTGTGAGCCACCGCGCCTGGCCCACCTATTAACCTTAAAAATCAAAACAAGTTATTTACTTTGTTGATACAATGGGGGTACAGGCATTAGGTAAATGTTCCCATTCCAAAAGGAAGAAATTGGCCAAAAGAAAGGAACTACAGGACGAGCTTGGTGGCTTAAGCCTGTAATCCCAGCACTTTGGGAGGCCAAGGCGGGTGGATCACAAGGTCAAGAAATCAAGACCATTCTGGTCAACATTGTGAAACCCCGTCTCTACTAAAAATACAAAAATTAGCTGGGCATGGTGGCGCACACTTGTAGTCCCAGCTACGGGAGGCTGAGGCAGGACAATTGCTTGAACCCAGGAGGCGGAGGTTGCGGTGAGCCAAGATCGCGCCATTGCACTCCAGCCTGGGTAACAAGAGCAAAACTCCGTCTCCAAAAAAAAAAAAAAAAAAGAACTACAGGCCCCACCGAAGTCCAAAACCCAGCAGGGCAGTCATTAAATCTTAAAATTCCCAAATAGCCTCCTTGACTCCATGTGCCATGTCCAGCACACACTGATGCAAGGGATGGACTCCCAAGGCCTTGGGTATCTTCACCCCTCTGGCTTTTCCACACTCAGGTTGCAAGCTGCTGGTGGCTCTATTATTCTGCAGTCTGGAGGCTTGTGAGTGCCTTCCCACAGCTCCACCAGTCAGTGAACCAGTGGGGCCTCTGTGGGAGATTTAACCCATTTTCCCTCTGCTCTGCTCTTTTAGAGGTTGTCTGTGGGAGCTCCTCCCCTGCAGCAGGCTTTTTTACCTGTACAGGAAGCATGGCACCAGCATCTGCTCAGCTTCTGGTGAAGGCCTCAGGAAGCTTTCAATGACAGCAGAAGGTGAAGGGAGAGCAGGCATCTTACATGGTGAAAGCAGAAACAACAGAGAGAGTGGAGTAGGAAGATGCAGCTCACTAGAACTCATTATCACAAGGACAACAGTAAGCCATGAGAGAAACAAGCCATAGGTCCCCCCATGACCCAAACAACTCTCTCATGAGGCCCCACCTCAACATTGGGGATTACAGTTGACATTGGGTGGGAACATACGTTCAAACTGTATCACATGACAATATTACTTCCTTCAGTCTATTAAAGAATAAGTGTTTCTAGCTCATCAGTGCTGTTCAGCAATTTGGAATACAGGGAAATCTTGATAAATCAGCCATGGCTGCAGTGAGCCATGAACACAGAATCTAATAATTTTAAAAATCATGTTATCATAGCTGGGCATGGTGGCTCATGCCTATAGTTCTAGCACTTTGGGAGGCCGAGGTGGGTGGATGACTTGAGCCCAGGAGTGTGAGACCAGCCTGGGCAATGGTGAAACTCCATCTCCACAGTCTTTTTAGCCAGGATAGTGACATGCACCTGTAGCCCCAGCTACTTGAGAGGCTGAGATAGGAGAATCACCTGAACCCAGGAGGTTGAGGCTGCAGTGAGCTGTGATCATGCCACTGCACTCCAGCCAGAGTGACAGAGTGAGACACCCATCTCAAAAAAAAAAAAACAACATAATTTTATAATTCAGGACTATTTTTTATGGATCTGTATTTTAGGAAAAAAATGGAAAGACCAGAATATTAAAGATCATTACGAAAATCTCAGGAGAAATCTAAAGTAATTTTCCCTCACAAGATAAGCATTATTTGCTGGGCGTGGTGGCTGACGTCTGTAATCCAAGCACTTTGACTTTGGAGGCCAAGGCGGGCGGATCACCTGAGGTCAGGAGTTCAAGACCAGCCTGACCAACATGGTGAAACCCTGTCTTTAAAAAAAAAAAAAAAGGGCCGGGCGCGGTGGCTCAAGCCTGTAATCCCAGCACTGTGGGAGGCCGAGGCGGGTGGATCACGAGGTCAAGAGATCGAGACCATCCTGGTCAACATGGTGAAACCCCGTCTCTACTAAAAATACAAAAAATTAGCTGGGCATGGTGGCGTGTGCCTATAATCCCAGCGACTCAGGAGGCTGAGGCAGGAGAATTGCCTGAACCCAGGAGGCGGAGGTTGCGGTGAGCCGAGATCGCGCCATTG
>NW_022437017.1:138770-142571 GCF_009761245.1 Sapajus apella | reverse complement strand
AAAAAAAAAAAAAAAAAAAAAAAAAGATAAGCATTATTTCTCTAGAAAATCGTAGACTGCCTGAAAATGTATAAAATATGCAAATAAAAGAAATAAGCATCAGATTTACTTACTCTTAGAAAATTTTCTCTAGTGCTCGCTTCTGCAGCACATATACTAAAATTAGAATGATACAGAGAAGATTAGCATGGCCCCTGCACAAGGATGACACGAAAATTCGTTAAGTGTTCCATAATAAAAAATTTTTTTCTCTAAAAACATTTGAATGTAATATAGGCCAGGCACGGTGGCTCATACCTCTACTCTCAGCCCTGTGGGAGGCCAAAGCCAGATGATTGCTTGAGGCTATGAGTGAGACCAGCCTGGGCAACAAGATGATACACCACCTCTTCCACAAAAATGTTAGCTGCGCATGGCGGCACTTGCCTGTAGTCCCCACAACTTGGGAGGCTGAGGCAGGAGGATCACTTGAACCCAGGAATTCCCAGCTACAGTGAGCCATGCTCAATTAGACTCCTGCCTTATTGGAAGGACAGAGGGCTTTCTGTATCCTGAAGTTCTTACCTTGGTGTACCGGAAGAATTGATCACACGTGGCGTGGAGAATGAGTGCAAGGTTTTTTTGTTTTTGTTTTGTTTTTTTGATTCAGGGTCTCACTCTTGCCCAGGCTGGAATACAGTGGCTGATATTGGCTCACTGCAACCTCTGTCTTCCAGGCTTAAGCAGTACTCCTCCCTCAGCCTCCCGAGTAGCTGAGATTACAAGCGCGCACCAACATGCCTACCTAATTTTTGTATTTTTAGTAGAGACAGAGTTTTGCCATGTTGGCTAAGCTGTTCTTGAGCTCCTGACCTCAGGTGATCGATCTGCCCACCTCAGCCTCCCAAACTGCTGGGATTACAGGCTTGAGCCACCACACCCGGCCTTGAGTACAAGTTTTTATTGAGTGGAGGTAACAGATGGGGGAAGCCAGAAGGGCATGGAGTGGGAACCAGCCTGGACTCTGCTTTGAACTTTACAAACCTTGTGCCCTTTCATGCTCCCTCCGTTACACACATAAGGATGCCCCTAACCCCAGCACTATCCCCTCACTCCCCTCAACCCCAAAGCACAAACTTTTTTTTTTTTTTTTTTTTGACAGAGTCTTGCTCTGTCACCCAGGATGGAGTGCAGTGGCACGTTCTGGGCTCACTGCAACCTCGGCGTCCCGGTTCAAGCGATTCTTCTGCTTCAGCCTCACAAGTAGCTGGGATTACAGGTGTGAGCCACATGCCTGGCTAATTTTTGTATTTTTAGTAGAGATGGAGTTTTGCCATCTTGGCCAGGCTGGTCTGGAACTCCTGACCTCAGGTTATCCACCCACCTCAGCCTCCCAAAGTGCTGGGATTACAGACATGAGCCACCTCGCCCGGCCGAAAACGCGAACTTTCTACTTTGGGTATCACTACCTTGGCGGGCATCATATCCTCCATCCCCAAGCTCTATGGATGCTGCCGCCTCTCTGCACCTCAGGCGCCGCATCCCAGGAGCCCCGTCCCACACCTGGCTTGCGCTTTAGAGCAGCTGCTGCTTCAGAGCCCTCAGCTGCCACCAGCGACATCGCGATTTGGAAGTGTTTTAATGCAGTTAAATATCTTAGAATTTATCTTCCCCATTTTATACACACAATCATGAGCAAAGCAGGGACTCTACTGGTGTCTTATTCACACAGTGGGATTGAGAGTTTTTGACCTCTGAAATTGATCAGTGGAGTGAGAAGCAGCTAAATAACCTGCAGGGGGCAGCAGAGCCTGAGGCCAGTGTGGAGCTTGCAGAGAAAAGGAAAGACAGCTCCTTGGGGACTTCCGGGGCACCTCGCCCTCCCCTGCAGATGGCGTCCAGCTGCTCAGAACAGCTGCAGAGAATGTGGATTCTGAGAAGCTGCAGGGCGGTGGAAAGCAGGAGACCCACGTGCAGATGCGCACAGTGGGGTTCCCTCCTTTCTGAGGTTACCCTGCTGGAGCCTGGGAACATTTTCTGGGAAGTGTTTTGGTTTTGACACACATAGGGTTGCTGGAGTCAGACTGTAATTTTTACACAGGAAGAAAGTCTGTGAAGGTCAGCCTCAGTGAGATTTGTTTGATTTGTCTTATAACAAAGAGTTTAGGCCGGGCGCCGTGGCTCACGCCTGTAATCCCAGCACTTTGGGAGGCCGAGGTGGGTGGATCTCCTGAGGTCAGGAGTTCAAGACCAGCCTGGCCATCATGGTGAAACCCCATCTTTAAAAAAAAAAAAAAAAAAAAAATTAAAACAACAACAACAGCCGGGCGCGGTGGCTCAAGCCTATAATCCCAGCACTTTGGGAGGCCGAGGCGGGTGGATCACAAGGTCGAGAGATCGAGACCATCCTGGTCAACATGGTGAAACCCCGTCTCTACTAAAAATACAAAAAATTAGCTGAGCATGGTGGCGCGTGCTTGTAATCCCAGCTACTCAGGAGGCTGAGGCAGGAGAATTGCCTGAACCCAGGAGGCGGAGGTTGCGGTGAGCCGAGATCGCGCCATTGCTTAGAGAATCTGTGACTGAACTTAAAGAATCTGTGACTGGAATCCGACCGACCTGCTCGACAGGGCCCCGTTACCCAGGGCTTCTGCTGTCAGTCTGCTCTGAAGGGGCGGGGACTGATGCCCTATCCAATCAGGGGTGCTGAGGCGGGGCCCTGCGAACGGTTTATCCGCCGGAAGGAGGCAGCCGCGTTGCCGCCCTCCTCACCGCCTGACTGCTTTCGCCGAGGCGAGGTCGGGATTTCTTCTTTCCTGTTCTGACAGGGTCAAGGTCCCTCTTCGGTAGCTTTTCTCTCTGTTGCCTGCGCCAGGTTCTGGACTGCTCACGGGTATCCTGCAGGAGACGCCGGAATATCTAGAAGCTGAAAAATGGTGAGTGTGCGGAGTCGGAAGTCCCGAGGTGGGGTTTGGAGGTTAGGGGACGGCCTGGTCAGAACGGAATCGGCTGTGGCAGGACCCGGGCCTGCCCGCGCGACTCGGGGGTCTGGGACCCGAGTCCAGGTGCAGCTCAGCTTTCGGTCCCTTCGGCCTCAGGGTGTGGGTCTGGGCCGGCCACCAGGACCCCGGGCGTCCTATTCCGTCTCTGTGGGGCGACTGCGGCCCTGGCCTTCTCTGGGCAGCTCTGCACCCGCTGCTCGCGTCTCCACAGACTGTGCGCAAGTCATGGGGGAAATCCTGCTTTGTGTGTGGGGTTCCCGGTCCCACATTTCTTCTGCTAAAAATTAACCTGAGACACTGTTAACAAGTAAAGAGTATTTTGGGCAAGCAGCCAATCAAGAAGGAGAAACACCGGGTCATGATTTATTTGTTAACGGAAAAAGCCAAACTATAAAATAACTTGAAGAAGTTTTATTCTAGCCGGGAGCAGTGGCTCACGCCTGTAGTCCTAGCACTTTGGGAGGCCGAGGTGTGTGGGTCAGCTGAGGTCAGGAGTTCGAGACCAGCCTGACCAACATGGTGAAACCCTGTGTCTACTAAAGATACAAAAATTAAGGGCTGGGCGTGGTGGCTCCCAGCTGTAATCCCAGCACTTTGGGAGGCCAAGGCGGGCAGATCACGAGGTCGAGATATCGACACCATCCTGGCCAACAAGGTGAAACCCCCAAAATTAGCCGGGCATGGTGGCACGCCCCTGTAGTCCCAGCTACTCGGGAGGCTGAGGCAGGAGAATCGCTTGAACTCGAGAGGCGGAAGTTGCATTGGGCAGGATTGCGCCACTGCACTCCAGCCTGGTGACACAGTGAGACTCCATCTCAAA
>NW_022437017.1:132566-138760 GCF_009761245.1 Sapajus apella | reverse complement strand
TTGGGAGGCCAAGGCGGGCAGATCACGAGGTCGAGATATCGACACCAAAAAAAAAAAAAAAAAAAAAAAAAAAGGAAAAGCCGAGTGTGGTGGCAGGCACCAGTAATCCCAGCTACTCGGGAGGCTGAGAGACAGGAGAATTGTTTGAACTCGGGAGGCGAAGGTTGCAGTGTTATGAGAGACCTTGGCCGAGGGAAACAAACCCAGGAAACCTGGATTAAGTAGTACCGAGGCGGCTCATGACAGTTTGGTTTTATTCATTCCAGGGAGACGGGGATTGCAAGGAAAATCATGAATCAGTGCCTGGAAGGTGTAAGTTCCTTTGGACAAAAGGTGTGACTTGTAGAAGCAGGGTTGAAAGGCACAGGTGGTTGAAGGGTTCTGTGGGTGGCAGTTGGTTGAGAGTGTGAAGTTTTGGTCTAAAATTTAAAGGCAGATAAAAAGGAGTGAATTAATGGCATTCGCAGCAACCTGGATGGGATTGGAGACTATTATCCTTAGTGAAGTAACTCGGGAATGGAAAACCAAACATAACTTATGTTCTCAGTTATAAGTGGGAGCTAAGCTATGAGACTGTAAAGGCATAAGAATGATACATTGGACTTTGGGGACTGGGGAGGATGCGATAGGGTGAGAAGGGGGTGAGGGATAAAATACTACAAATTGGGTTCAGTGTATACTGCTCCAGTGATGGTGCACCAAAATTTCACAAATCACCACTAAAGAACTTACTCATGTAACTGCATACCACCTGTTCCCTAGCAACCTATGGAAATATATATAAATACATATATTTTTTTTAATTTTTAGAGGCTGTAGGAAGGAATACTGTAGGAAGAGGGGCTGTTCTGTGTCACGTGATTCCATCCCAACCCAAAAAACAGGCCTGTGTCACATAAAATCTGTGTCACCAGATTTTATGAATTCTTTTTTTTTTTTGAAACGGAGTTTCGCTCTTGTTACCCAGGCTGGAGTGCAATGGCGCGATCTCCGCTCACCGCAACCTCCGTCTCCTGGGTTCAGGCAATTCTCCTGATTACAGGGGAGGGCCAGTGTGCCCAGCTACTTTATTGTTTTTAATCATGAGATGCTGAGGTTTGTCACATGCTTTTTTTTTTTTTTTTTACATATACTAGGAACATTCATTTGGTTTTTGATGTTGATTTTTTCTCTTTTCTTTCTTTTTTTGTTTTTAAGATGGGGTTTCACCATGATGGGCAGGCTGGTCTTGAACTCCTGACCTCAGGTGATCCACCCACCTTGGTCTCCCAAAGTGCTAGGATTACAGGCGTGAGCCACCACGCCCAGCCTTTTTTTTTTTTTTTTTTTTTTTTCCTTTTTTGAAACAGAGTCTCACTGTCGCCCAGGCTGGAGTGCAGTGGCAGGATCTCAGTTCACTGCAACCTCTGCCTCCCAGGTTCAAACAGCTCTCTGCCTCAGTCTTCTGAGTAGCTGGAATTACAGGAGCCCATCACTACACCTGGCTAATTTTTGTATTTTTGGTAGAGATGGAGTTTCACCATGTTGGTCAGGCTGGTCTCAAATTCTTGACCTTGTGATCTGCCCGCCTCGGCCTCCCAAAGTGCTGGGATTACAGGTGTGAGCCACTGTGCCCAGCCAAGACTTTCACTCTTTGTCCTGGGACTCATTATTTACCTTATAGTTCACCGTTCTGTGCTAAAACTACAGAATTCTGTTTTCTTTAATATTAATACTGTACTAAAACTATAGATGAGGATACTAATGGTTTTGTCATGTAAGCCTTCAAACCCCAACCCAGCCTACGTGAGTATGCTCAGATGGCTGCAAAGTGGCTCCACTCTTCACAATTTCGGGTCAGCACCTACCCCCGCTACATCCCCTGTCAGTAGGAAGAAGTTAGAGTGATCTTTATCCTTTTTCCATCCTTATAGCCCACATCTTAAGAATAAGGTGTTATGAGGCCGGGCGCGGTGGCTCACGCCTGTAATCCCACCACTTTGGGAGGCTGAGGCGGGTGGATCACGAGGTCAAGAGATCAAGACCATCCTGGTCAACATGGTGAAACCCCGTCTCTACTAAAAATACAAAAAATTAGCTGAGCATGGTGAAGAAAAAAAAAAAATAATAATAATAAGGTGTTATAGCCGGGCGCGGTGGCTCAAGCCTGTAATCCCAGCACTTTGGGAGGCCGAGGCGGGTGGATCACGAGGTCAAGAGATCGAGACCATCCTGGTCAACATGGTGAAACCCCGTCTCTACTAAAAATACAAAAAATTAGCTGGGCATGGTGGCGCGTGCCTGTAATCCCAGCTACTCAGGAGGCTGAGGCAGGAGAATTGCCTGAACCCAGGAGGCGGAGGTTGCGGTGAGCCGAGATTGCGCCATTGCACTCCAGCCTGGGTCACAAGAGCGAAACTCTGTCTACAAAAAAAAAAAAAAAAAAAAAGTACCTTTTTTCAAAACCAACTATTTTACAGTACCCTCTGGGAAATGGTTGGCTATGGTATACACTGTATTGTATACAATTCCCTCTCACAATTATTTTTTTCTTTTTTAGAGACTGCCCAATATGTTCACCTTGCCCACTGCCTAGACAGCAGATTTATTAAGACAGGGGAGGCCGGGAGCTGTGGCTCACGCCTGTAATCCCAGCACTTTGGGAGGCTGAGGCAGGCAGATCACCTGAGGTCAGGATTTCCAGACCAGCCTGACCAATATGGAGAAACCCTGTCTCTACTACTAAAAATACAAAATTAGCCGGGTGTGGTGGCACATGCCTCTAATCCCAGCTAGTTGGGAGGCTGAGGCAGGAGAATGGCTTGGATCTCAGAGGCGGAGGTTGCAGTGAGCCGGTATCGTGCCATTGCACTCCAGCCTGGGCAACAAGAGCGAAACTCCGTCTCAAAAAAAAAAAAAGAATTAAAAAAAAAAAAAAAAGACAAGAATTGCAAGAGTGTGGGTAACACCCACCATGGGCACCAAGGAAGAAAACTGTCCAGACCCCAGGCAAAATTAGTGCCTGAAAAATATCTTAGTTTATAGTGTTATTACTCAGCTATTTCCTTTATGTAATTCTTTATATGTAATCATATATTAGTATCGGCTGGGCGTGGTGGCTCACGCCTGTAATCCAAGCACTTTGGAGACCAAGGCAGGCAGATCACCTGAGGTTGGGAGTTCAAGACCAGCCTGACCAACATGGTGAATCCCCGTCTTAAAAATAAATAGGGGCCGGGCGCGGTGGCTCAAGCCTGTAATCCCAGCACTTTGGGAGGCCGAGGCGGGTGGATCACGAGGTCAAGAGATCGAGACCATCCTGGTCAACATGGTGAAACCCCATCTCTACTAAAAATACAAAAAATTAGCTGGGCATGGTGGTACGTGCCTGTAATCCCAGCTACTCAGGAGGCTGAGGCAGGAGAATTGCCTGAACCCAGGAGGCGGAGGTTGCAGTGAGTCGAGATCGCGCCATTGCACTCCAGCCTGGGTAACAAGAGCGAAACTCCGTCTCAAAAAAAAAAAATAATAAATAAATAAATAATCATATATTAGTTTATAGAATTAGTGCCTGAACTATAACTTACTGCTTACATATATCTGGCTTATATAATCATACTTAATACTTATATCTAACATACTTAGTCCCATATAATCAATAGGTATTGTAGTAAGAGCTGTACTGACACATTTAGTGCTGATTTATATAATCCTTCCATATAACCATATAGTAGTTTGTAGTAGGAGGAATGCCTAGAGCAGTCACAGAACAGAAGCAGTACATGGGAAAACAGCCAGACCAGGACAAGAACCAAAGACCCAGGTGGTGGCGTCCCTGCCTGAAAGGGAAGGGCATACGCTGTATGGCAGGCTTGGAGCAAGAGCCTCTCCTCCTGATAAAGGAGTTGTAGTACCTTGCATCCAGTTCCTGTGGAAAGTAGGCCTCAGACCTGAGATCCTGGAAATAGCCAAGGGAGAAGAACCCCTCTGGTGTGACCAGTCATGGTGGCTGTACACCCTGTCAGTCTTTTCTCGCTTCTGTGCCAGCTCAAATCATCCTCCCATAAATATCTAAGAGAAGAGCACAAGTCTGTCAGCTCCCACTGCATTGGCTTACAGTATCCTTCTATGAGAAATGCTTTGAAGTCTCCAGCCCCCTGATAAGAAGTGTTGCGCATGATACCTGTTGCACACAGCCCACCTCCTTGCCTCAGTGACCCAACGAGGGTGGATCCCTTTTTTGTAAGCAACCTTCTACTGTGCACGGCCCACTTCTCTGCCCAAGTGATATAATGGGGTGGCCCCCACTCTTGTGACTCACGTGATTATGTATGCCCTATTACTAAGCCTATAGATGATGATCTCACTTACAACCCTTCCCCCTGCTTATACCTAATAAATACAGACACTTCTGTGCATTTGGAGCCCCTGCTGATCTCTGCTTATAGGTTGCATAGCCACCCAAGTCCAGATGCTCTTCACCAGTTCTTCAGTGTCCTATCTCTTTACTTCTCAGATCCTGTACTTCAGCACAGCATAAGGGACACCCCATGACCCTGTGGGGCCCAACAGCCCTACACAAGAAAAATTCATGCAGAGCTGGATGTGCAGGAAACCAGAGTTTTTTTTGTTGTTGTTTTCAAGATGGAGTCTCATGATTTTATATATGAGACAGTTATTACAGTGAAAAGAGATCTGACCTGACTCCATCTTGCTTCCGACCTCCAAGCTGTCCTTGTTCATTCCTGGGCATAGACCAAACTAACCTTGGAAAGGAATTTAGCTTACAGTTTAACTCTGAAACAAAAATGAAAATAGCCCTTTCCCTCCACTCTCCCCCTGCCCCCCAAAAAAGCCCTCTTGTCTAGGGACCAGTCTGGACTGGTCTAAATTTTTATAGGACTAAAAACTTAGTTACAAGATTAGAAATTATGATTTAGGGGCCATGCAGCCTCTGGCTGTGAGTCTGAACCTTCCCAAATTGCTCCTGGGAATAACATCACTGTTGTAAAACCTAAGATCAGTGCTTAAGATATTTTACAGACCCTGTGTTCTGAAGTACCACCAGTAGACAATACCTTGAATAGTAATCTGGTTTACATAGTTTTGTGATCCCACCCAGGAACAGAAGACAGCAAGAAAAACTCAATTTGACTGCCTATGATTTCATCTCCAACCTGACCAATCAGCAGTCCCCACTTCCTGACCCCCCACCTGCCAGATTATCCAGGGAGACTGGTTTGAGTAATAATAAAACTCTGGTTGGCCTGGTGCGGTGGCTCATGCCTGTAATCCCAGCACTTTGGAAGGACAAGGCGGATAGATCATCAGGTCAAGAGATTGAGACCATCCTGGCCAACATGGTTAAATCCCGTCTGTACTAAAAATACAATAATTATCTGGGCATGGTGGTGCACACCTGTAGTCCCAACTACTCGGGAGGCTGAGGCAGGAAAATTGCTTGAACCAAAGTATTTCCAACTCTAAGCCCTCGGTCTTTGAGTGAGGGCTCTGTCAAACTGAGTCCACAGCTTTTTGCTTTGGACTGTTGGCATTTATTTCTGAGTGCTGTCAGGTGACAGTGTAATCCCATCACTTTGTGAAGCCTAGCCAGAAAGATTGCATTAACTCATGAGTTCCTAACCAGTTTAGGCAACACAGGGAGTCCTCATCTCTACCAAAAAAATGTTTTTTTTTTTTTGTTTTTTTTTTTTTTTTTTTTTTTTGAGACGGAGTTTCGCTCTTGTTACCCAGGCTGGAGTGCAATGGCGCGATCTCGGCTCACCGCAACCTCCGCCTCCTGGGTTCAGGCAATTCTCCTGCCTCAGCCTCCTGAGTAGCTGGGATTACAGGCACGCGCCACCATGCCCAGCTAATTTTTTGTACTTTTAGTAGAGACAGGGTTTCACCATGTTGACCAGGATGGTCTCGATCTCTTGACCTCGTGATCCACCCGCCTCGGCCTCCCAAAGTGCTGGGATTACAGGCTTGAGCCACCGCGCCCGGCCTCAAAAAAATATTTAACTAGCTAGGAGTAGTGGTGAATACCTGTAGTCCCAGCTACTGGGGAGGCTGAGGTGAGAGAATCACTTGAGCGCAGGAGTTGGAGGTTATATTGGAGCCATGATGGCACTACTGTACTCCAGCCTGGGCAACAGAGTGAGATCTTTTCTCAAACACACAACGGACAAATAAAGCATAACATATATATATAT
>NW_022437017.1:130302-132466 GCF_009761245.1 Sapajus apella | reverse complement strand
TGTGTATATATATATATATATATATATATATAAAATATACAGTTTTGCTCTTTTTGCCCAGGCCAGAGTGCAATGGCGTGATCTTGGCTCACTGCAACCTCCGCCTCCTGGGTTCAAGTGATTCTCCTACCTGAGAAGCTGGGATTACACGTGCATGTGACCACATCCAGCTAATTTTGTATTTTTAGTAGAGATGGGGTTTCACCATGTTGGCTAGGCTGGTCTTGAACTCCTGACGTCAGGTGATCCACCCGCCTCAGCCTCCCAAAGTGCTGGGATTACAAGTGTGAGCCACAGTGCCTAGTCATATGTTTTATTTCTTGAGATGGAGTCTTCCTCTGTCACCCAAGCTGGAGTGCAGTGGCACAATTTCAGTTCACAGCAGCCTCTGCCTCCTATGTTCAAGTGATTCTCCTCCCTCAGCCTCCCAGGTAGCTGGGATTACAGCCATCTGCTACCACATCTGGCTAATTTTTGTATTTTTAGTAGAGATAGGGTTTCAACATGTTGGCCAGGCTGGTCTCAAACTTCTGACCTCAAGTGATCTGCCCACCTTGGCCTCTGAAAACATTGGGATTACAGGTGTGAGCCAACATACCTTGTGGGAGGCCCAGATTTGAGACTTTACCTTCCTGATCCTTCTTGCCTGGGGCCCTGCAATAAAAGCCTTTCTTTCTATCCCATCACGCCTCAGTGTAAGTGTCTAGTTTTCCTGGGTAACGTAAGTGGACTCCAGTTCTGTCAGTTCTGTTCTACATACCTTTTTTTCTTTTTTTTTTTTGAGATATGGTATAGCTCTATCACCCAGGCTGCATTAGTGGAATGATCAGACCTCACTTCAGCCTATACCTCAGGCTCAAGTGATCTTGAGCCTCAGTATGCCAAAGTGTGTGGATTATAGGCATGAGCCACTGCACCTAGCCCCTAGTTCTGTTCTATAACCTCAATCTCAGGGCTCTGGACGGGTGGCTAGAGACACACTACACCTAGCCCTCAGTCCTGTCTATAACCTCCTTAATCCTGGGGTTCTGGACAGGTGGCTGCAAACAGGCTTTCTCCCCCATTTTTCCCACTCTCATATAATGAGAAAGCAGTTTCTTTTTGTTTCAATTAAAACTTTTTTTTTTTTTTTTTTTGAGACAGAGTTTCGCTTTGGTGCCCAGACTGGAGTGCAGTGGTACAGCCTCGGCTCACTGTAACCACCACCTCCCAGGTTCAAGCAATTCTTGTGCCTCAGCCTCCCAAGTAGCTGGGATTACAGGCATGCACCACCATGTCTGGCTAATTTTTTTGTTTATTTACTAGAGATGGGGCTTCACCAAGTTTGCCATGCTGGCCTCAAACTCCTGACCTCTGATGATCCACCTGCCTTGGCCTCTCAAAGTGCTAGGATTATAGGTGTAAGCCACCATGCCCAGCCAAAACTGTTTTATTATAAGGAAATATAGGTGAGTGGACAACATAAAACTAACTTTTCTTTTTTCTTTTTTTGAGACGGAGTTTCACTCATGTTACCCAGGCTGGAGTGCAATGGCGCAATCTCGGCTCACCGCAACCTCCGCCTCCTGGGTTCAGGCAATTCTCCTGCCTCAGCCTCCTGAGTAGCTGGGATTACAGGCACGTGCCAACATGCCCAGCTGATTTTTTGTATTTTTAGTAGAGACGGGGTTTCACCATGTTGACCAGGATGGTCTCGATCTCTAGACCTCGTGATCCACCCGCCTCGGCCTCCCAAAGTGCTGGGATTACAAGCGTGAGCCACCGTGCCCGGCAAAACTAACTTTTCTTAACATTTTTATCAGCCAGACATGTAATCCCACCATTTTGGGAGGCCAAGGTGGGAGGATGGCTTCAGACCAGGAGCTCAAGACCAGGCTGGGCAACATAGTGAAACCTCATCTCTACAACAACATGTAAAAGTTACCTGGGCATGGGGACACATGCCTGTAGTCCTAGCTACTTGGGAGGCTGAGGCAGGTGGATTACTAGTGCCCAAGAGTTCAAGGCTGCAGTAACATATGATGATGCCACTGCACTCCAGCCTAGGCGACATAGCAAGATGTGGTCTCTAAGAAAAAATACACACACACACTCACACACACACACTTTCTCTCTCTCTCTCTCTCTCTCTCTCTCCCTCTCTCTCTCTCCCTCCCCCTCTCTC
>NW_022437017.1:106873-130202 GCF_009761245.1 Sapajus apella | reverse complement strand
CCCCACAACAGAGTAAGACTCTGTCTCAAAAAAAAAAAAAAATTATCCACACCCATATACATATATGCATGTATATGTGTGTATATATAGGTATGGATATACTTGTGTATATATATACACACATATATATATATCCACATTTCTTTATAATTGTGAATTGACAGTTGCATTCCAGTATCCTTTGGGGAAAAAGTCTTAAAATTTATCTGCCCTAAAAAGCTCATAGCTGGATCTTGGGAGTGAGCTGGCAGGCGGTCCTCCCTGAGGTGAGCCATCGCCCATCCCCAATTAAAAAAAAAAACATTTATCTTCCTGCACTGCAGGTGCTATTTTGAACTGGTGTATTTTTTCATTAAGCATTAAACAGAGAACATAAAATAAGAAATAAGAGGAAAGGAAAAATAACAAAAAACAGAAATAAGAATAATTAGTAGGATCAAAAATATTACATGAAACATTAGATTGCTGAATGACTTGCATAATTTAATGAGAAACACTATATTCTCAAGTAGAAAAGGTATTTGCTTTACAGAATTTAATCATCTGTTATTTGTTCATAAACATTCCCCCTGAAGGGCTCTGACCTCTCCCTCCAGTGTGAGCCTAACTCCTAAAACCGAATAATTATTTGCTTGCTGCCTTTTTCACAAACACACATGAATGGGTCAGATATGTCTCCTTTTCCTCCACCTCATACGGAGGATGGAGCATCTCTGAGCACAGCACAGAGATGATCCAACTCAAATTACTATAAAGTGTAAAGAGAGGGCTGGGCACGGTGGCTCACGCCTATAATCCCAGCACTTTGGGAGGCCGAGACGGGTGGATCACGAGGTCAAGAGATCGAGACCATCCTGGTCAACATGGTGAAACCCCGTCTCTGCTAAAAATACAAAAATCAGCTGGGCATGGTGGCACGCGCCTGTAGTCCCATCTACTCGGGAGGCTGAGGCAGGAGAATTGCTTGAACCCAGGAGGTGGAGGTTGCGGTGAGCAGAGATCACGCCATTGCACTCCAGCCTGGGTAACAAGAGTGAAACTCCATCTCAAAAAAAAAAAAAGTGTAAAGAGAGTAACTTGGCTTTTCCAAACAGGACAGCATCACAAATCCTCCCCAGTGGTACAAGCAGAGCAGTTAGAACAGAAGGAAATATTATCTGAAGACTGTTAGGGCTGGTAAAAATGGTTAATTGAAAATCTAAGCAAGAATGTAACTCTTGTCTTTGGACCACACTGTGCCCATTTCACTAGAGTATGTGTTTTTCTGAATGGCCATTTCCAGCTTTTCACTTCAATAAACTCTTCCAACTCACTCCTACATTTTTGTATGATGTAAGGTTGACAGGACACACACCCACTATCCATGGACTCTAAGCTCCCTGCCACCCTCCCTCTTCCCTCCTAGGCTGCACACATGTCCGGAATCCAGCCCTTCACTCTGAATCCCCCTAACTCCCTGTCTGGCTCCAGTCATACTGGATCCAACAGGTCCATACTTAGAAACTCTCTGGCCTGTTCCCCAAACCTGGCTTGACTCTCATGCCCTCCCAGGCACCTTCACCCTCAGCCTGAACCGGCCTCAGCCATGATTTGAACTTCACTCTGTGCCCCTTCAGGCTCCCTCCCCAATCCACACAAGGATGCGCCTCCATACCTACCTCCCTCAGGTGCCACTGCCCCCAGTAGGCATCAGCTCCCCCCAGGGCCTGGACCCAAGTACATCACCATGTTTCCAGCATTGCATCCTGGGAGCCTTCACCTTTTCCACCCCTCCCTGGCCTCTAAAGTCATTGTTGCTGTGGGACCCAGACCGCCATTTGTTCCAGTAGCCCCCTGCCCACCCATTCTCCCTCTGTGACTTCTCTGCCCTGCCCAGCAGATGCCATTGTATCCCAGCCATAGATTTCTCAGTTGCCATTACCACCAACTGCAGATCTTTTTAATTAATTTATTTATTTTTATAATAAGAGTCTCACCATATTGCCCAGGCTGGTCTTGAACTCCTGGGCTTAGACAGTTCTCCCAACTCAGCCTCCTAAAGCCTGGGATTATGGGGTGCCTGTGCAGTGAGTCCTTTCATGCACTTGAAGTTGTGAGGAACATCTAAAGATTTTACCACATTGTTTACATTTATAAGATTTCTCTCCAGTGTGAGTCCTTCCATGCCTTCGAAGGTTTGAAGGACATCCAAAAGCTTTCCCACATTGCTTACATTTATATGGTTTCTCTCCAGTGTGAGTCCTTCCATGCATTTGAAGTCGCGAGGCACATCCAAAAGCTTTCCCACATTGCTTACATTCATAGGGTTTCTCTCCAGAGTGAGTCCTTTCATGCATTCGAAGTTGTGAGGCAGATCCAAAGGCTTTCCCACACTGCTTACATCCATAAGGTTTCTCTCCAGTGTGAGTCCTTCCATGCATTTGAAGGTGTGAGGCAGATCTGAAGGCTTTCCCACATTGCTTACATTCATAGGGTTTCTCTCCAGTGTGAGTCCTTCCGTGATATCGAAAGGAACTCGAACAGTTGAAGGATCTGCCACACTGCTTACAATCGTAAGTTTTCTTTCCAGTGTGAGCCCTTTCATGTCTATGAAAGAAACTGGGCAAACTGAATGCTTTCTCATAATCCTTACATTCATATGGCTTTTCTTCTCTGTGCATCCTTTCATGTATTTTAAAGAAAGAGAAATTACTAAATCCTTTTCCACATTCCTTACATGCATAGGGTTTCTCTCCTGTGTGAGTCCTACCATGTGTTTGAAGGAGTGAGGCAGATCTGAAGGCTTTCCCACATTGCTTACATTCATAAGGTTTCTCTCCGGTGTGAGTCCTTTCATGATATCGAAAGGAACTGGAAGAATTGAAGGCTTTACCACATTGCTTGCATTTATAGGGTTTCTCTCCAATGTGAGTTTTTTCATGTGTTTGAAGTGAACTGGGAAAGTAAAAGGCTTTCCCGCATATCTTACATTTATAAGGTATCTCTCCAGTGTGCATTCCCAGGTGGTTTTGAAAGCTTGTAAGATAAGATAATACTTTCCCACAGTGTTTACATTCATAGGGTTTTTTCCTAGAGTGGGTTCTTTCGTGTCTACTAACAGAACTGGGACACTTGAATGCTTTTCCACATTCCTTACATTCATAGGGCTTCTCCCCAGTGTGAGATCTTTCATGTATTTGAAAGGAATGGGAAGAGCCAAAGGCTTTGCCACACTGTTTACATTCATATGGTTTCTCCCCAGTGTGAGTTCTTTTATGTGCATGAAGGCATGTGGAACTATGGAATGCTTTCCCACATTCATTACATTTATAAGGCTTCTCCCCAGTGTGCGTTCTTTCATGTATTCGAAGGCTACCAGAATGACTAAAAGTTTTACCACATTGTTTACATTCGTATGGTTTCTCTCCAGTGTGAGTTCGTTTGTGGATAAGATATAAACTGAGAAACATCAAGGCTTTCCCACAGAATTTACACTTATAAGGTCCATCTCCACTGTGCATTATCCTGTGTCTTTGAAGGGTTGAATGGGAAATAAATGTTTTTCCACATTCCTCACACACATAGGGTTTCCTTCCACCATGAGCCCTTTCATGTGTCTGAACAGAGGAGAGACAGTTGAAAGCTTTTTTACAGTATTTACATTTATATGGCTTCTGTCCATATTCTTGATACTCATATGCCTTGTGTCCAGTGTCATCTCTGATGTGCCTTTTAAGAGATGAATGACCACTGCCTACTTCCCCACACACACTGCTTTTGCATGATTTTACTCCAGTAGTTGTTTTCTTCTTCAGCATGTCATCTGGAACCTGGGTCAAAATTTCTCCATGCTGATGATCTTTTTTACTTTCAAAGAGTCTCTTTCCCATAAGATTTCTGTGAACAATGAGAAGTACATTATAATGGGTTTGCTTATCAGTGATTTTATGTTTGTTCACAAGTATTGCACTTGCATTTTTTCTTTTTCTTGAGATGGAGTCTCACTCTCTTGCCCAGGCTGGAGTGCAATGGTGTGATCTCGGCTCACTGCAGCTTTCACCTCCTGGGTTCAAGCAATTCTCCTGTCTCAGCCTACCAAGTAGCTGGGACTACAGGCGGCACATGCCACCACACCTGGCCAATTTTTTGTATTTTAGTAGACACAGGTTTCACCATGTTGCCTGGGGTGGTCTCGAACTCCCGAGCTCAGGTGATCCACCCACCTCGGCTTTCCAAAATGCTGGGATTATAGGTGTGAGCCACTGTGCCTGGCTTGCACTTCCATTTTTAATATCATCCAGCAAAGCGTAGGCTTTCTACCCTGTATGAATTGTTTGAATATGAATGGACCGCAGGCTCTACAAGATGGCCAGCCATATCTATTATCAAAAAAGGTGATATAAGCCTTCTGAATACTTTTTTTTTTGAGACGGAGTCTCACTCTGTCACCCCTGGCTGGAGTTGCAGTGGTGCAAACTTGGCTCACTGCAACCTCCTCCTCCTAGGTTCAAGCAACTCTCCTGCCTCAGCCTCCTGGGTAGGTGGGATAACAGGTGTCCACCACCATGCCCACCTAATTTTTGTATTTTTAGTAGAGACGGGTTTTCACCATGTTGGCCAGGCTGCTTTTGAATTCCTAACCTCAAGTGATCCGCCCTCCTCGGCCTCCCAAAAGTGCTGGAATTTCAGACGTGAGCCACCGTGCCTGGACTCTCTGAATAATACTATTTTAAAGTAAATTATTTTACAAATACTAAATATCTGTCTCTTTTAAATTTGGTTTTGAGTCAGGGTCTCACACTCTTGCCCAGGCTAGAGTGCAGTAATGCCATCATGGCTTAGTATACCCTCAAACTCTTGGGCTCAAGTGATCCTCCAGCCTAAACCTTCCAAAGGGCTGAATTATAGGCCTGAGCCAGTGTGTCCAGCCATTGTATCACACATCAGTATGTGTTTAGATAACATTTTCTAAGAATAGATAGATTGAAATTGGGCTTATTTCTTTTGTTTCCTTTTTTTTTTTTTTTTTTTTAATATTTTCTCCCATTCTAACATTTTCTAGAGAGACACTGCTTTGTCTTGTGATTGCAAATTACCTTAGGTTTCTCCTTAGATTTTTGTACTCTACATATATGTTCTGGGCTTTCCATTTTTTCCCTACAACACAGAACAAGGAAAATAATCTTGAATTAGTATAAAATTGTTGAAAAAAAATTACTTAATTCTATGTTCAGGGTACACTGCAGACGTGCTTCCTTTATCAGATATTCCCTGTCCACACTGTATATCACTCAACAGTATTCATGAGCTAAAAATACTCATTTAACAAAAAAATACTTGTTCTTGCATTTCCTGAGGGAAGTGATATTGTCACCCTTACCTACAGAGGCCAGGTTCCTGAAGTTTTCTTGCATCACATCTCTGTAGAGAGTTTTCTGGGAAGGATCCAGCAAAGCCCACTCCTCCTGGGTGAAGGTCACAGCCACATCCTCAAAGGCCACTGAATCCTGAAACATCCCACATGTACAGAGGAGGATGGGTAGGACTAACACAGTCACATCCTCAAAGGCCGCTGAATCCTGAAACATCCCACATGTATAGAGGAGGATGGGGCCTATACTCTACTCTCAAGAAGTTCCCATGATGCTGTGGACTCAAAACAATTATTCCATGACCATGAGACCTCATACTCTCTGTCTACACTCAGTTTCTTCCATAAAGTAATTCTGATGCTACAATTCAACCAAGTGGTAAAGCAACAGTAGAATAGGAAAATATGTATTTTTGGTAAATTCTGAAAGGTGTGCTGCCTGGGCTGCCCCCAATGTCTGTTTTTGTTTGTTTGTTTGTTTGTTTTTTTAATTAATTAATTTATTTATTTATTTTTTGGGACGGAGTTTCGCTCTTGTTACCCAGGCTGGAGTGCAATGGCGCGATCTCGGCTCACCGCAACCTCCGCCTTCTGGGTTCAGGCAATTCTCCTGCCTCAGCCTCCTGAGTCGCTGGGATTACAGGCACACACCACCATGCCCAGCTAATTTTTTGTATTTTTAGCAGAGACGGGGTTTCACCAGTTGACCAGGATGGTCTCGATCTCTTGACCTCGTGATCCACCCGCCTCAGCCTCCCAAAGTGCTGGGATTACAGGCTTGAGCCACTGCGCCCAGCCTAATTTATTTTTTATAAGATGGGGTTTCACCATGTTGGTCAGGCCGATCTTGAACTCCCGACCTCAGGTGATCCGCCTGCCTTGGCCTCCAGAGTTGCTTGGATTACAGGCGTGAGCCGCCGCGCCTGGCCCCCGCAATGTCTGTTTGTAATGTGGGAGTACAGCACCTGCCATAATAAAGTCCTCCAAATTCCTATGCGAAAGGTTAACATTAGCAGTCCTGAGGCTGTGTATCCTTGAAAAAAATGCCTATTCACAAAGTTTTACCTTTGATAATATCTAGAAAGTGAATTTTGTTCTGATTCCAGCAGCAGTGGATCACCTGAGGTCAGGAGTTCAAGACTAGCCTGGCCAACATGCTGAAACCCTGTCTGTACTAAAAATACAAAAAAAAAAAAAAATAATGCCTGTAGTCCCAGATACTCGGGAGGCTGAAGCACAAGAATCACTTGAACCAAGGAGGCAGAGGTTGCACTAAGCTGAGATTACCCTACTACATTCCACCCTGGGCAACAGAGTGAGACTTGGTCTCAAAAAAAAAAAATTATCCAGGCGTGGTGCCACGTGCCTGTAATCCCAGCTACCCAGGAGACTGAAGCAGTTGAATTATTGGAACCCGAGAGGCAGAGGCTGCAGTGAGCCAAGATCATGCCACTGCACTCTAGCCTGGGTCACAGGGCAAGACTCCGGCTCAGGGAAAAAGAAAAAAAGAAAAAAAAAAAACACACACAAAAAAACAGGCACCCAGTCTCAACAAAAAGGCAAGTATTTATCAAACTTAAAAACTTTCGTGGCCAGGCATGGTGGCTTATGCCTATAATCCCACTACTTTGAGAGGCCGAGGCAGGAGGATCACCTGAGGTCAGGAGTTTGTGACCAGCCTGGACAATATGGTAAAACACTGTCTCTACTAAAAATACAAAAATTAGTCAGGTGTGGTGGTACACACCTGTAATTCCAGCTACTTGGAAGGCTAAGGCAGGAGAATCACTCGAACCCAGGAGTTGGAGGTTGCAGTGAGCTGAGATCACGCCACTGCACTCCAGTCAGGGCAACAGCAAGACTCTGCCTCAAAAATAAAAAAACAAAACACTTTATGCATCATATGACACCATCAACAGGGAAAAGGCATCCTTGTGCTCTGTTTCAAGGATAATAAATGGCTCAGCTTCTATGGAAACAGTACAGTAGTGCCTAAAAAAATAAAATACAATTACTGTATTTTCCAGCATCCCACTTTTGGGTCTAGTTATATCAAATTCAAAAAGATTAAAAAGTGAAACTTGAAGACGTATTTGAAAACCACTGTTCACGGGCCGGGCGCGGTGGCTCACGCCTGTAATCCCAGCACTTTGGGAGGCCGAGGCGGGTGGATCACGAGGTCAAGAGATCAAGACCATCCTGGTCAACATGGTGAAACCCCGTCTCTACTAAAAATACAAAAAATTAGCTGAGCATGGTGAAGAAAAAAAAAAAATAATAATAATAAGGTGTTATAGCCGGGCGCGGTGGCTCAAGCCTGTAATCCCAGCACTTTGGGAGGCCGAGGCGGGTGGATCACGAGGTCAAGAGATCGAGACCATCCTGGTCAACACGGTGAAACCCCGTCTCTACTAAAACTACAAAAAATTGGCTGGGCATGGTGGCGCGTGCCTGTAATCCCAGCTACTCAGGAGGCTGAGGCAGGAGAATTGCCTAAACCCAGGAGGCGGAGGTTGCCGTGAGCCGAGATCGCGCCATTGCACTCTAGCCTGGGGAAAAAAAGAGAAACTCTTTGTCTCGATAAAACTGAAAAAAAAAAAAAATCACGGTATAATTCACCTTAGATAAGTTATGTAGTGTTGTGTAACTATATCAACTATACACTTAAACTTCAGTTTTACCAGCTTAAGTAGTTTTATTATTTTACAGTAATTTAAACAATAAATTATGGTACCAAGTAAAAAAACTAATTGATATTAATGAAAAGATGGACATAGCCCAGGCATGGTGGCTCAAGCACTTTGGGAGCCTGAGGTGGGCGGATCACTTGAAGTTAGGAGTTTGAGACCAGCCTTGGCCAACATGGTGAAACGCCATCTTTACTAAAAATACGAAAATTAGCTGAGCATGATGGCACATGCCTGTAATCCCAACTACTTCGGAGGCTGAGGCAGGAGAATCACTTGAACCTAGGCAGCAGAGGCTGCAGTCAGCCAAGATTGTGCCACTGCACTCCAGCCAGGGCAACAGAGCAAGACTCCATTTCAAAAAAAAAAAAAAAGGGAAAGGCTGGGCACGGTGGCTCAAGCCTGTAATCCCAGCACTTTGGGAGGCCGAGGCAGGTGGATCACGAGGTCAAGAGATCGAGACCATCCTGGTGAACATGGTGAAACCCCATCTCTACTAAAAATACAAAAATCAGCTGGGCATGGTGGTGCGTGCCTGTAATCCCAGCTACTCAGGAGGCTGAAGGCAGGAGAATTGCCTGAACCCAGGAGACGGAGGTTGCGGTGAGCCGAGATTGCGCCATTGCACTCCAGCCTGGGTAACAAGTGCGAAACTCCGTCTAAAAAAAAAAAAAAAAAAGGGAAAAGAAGTATTTGAGTGACATTTCTCCAATACATAGAATCTGAACAATAAGTATATGATGAAATGGTGATGATGCTACAATTGAACCACGTGGTAAAGCAACAGTAGGCCCACGCTTGTAATCTCAGCATTTTGGGAGGCTGAGGTGGACAGATCACGAGGTCAGGGGTTCGAGACCAGCCTAACCAACATGGTGAAACCCCGTCTCTACTTAATAATACAAAAATTAGCCAGGTATGGTGGTGCACACCTGTAATCCCAGCTACTTGGGAGGCTGAGGCAGGAGAACTGCGTGAACCTGGGAGGCAGAGGTTGCGGTGAACCAAGAGCACGCCATTGCACTCCAGCCTGGGCGATAGAGGGAGACTCCATCTCAAAAAAAAAAAAGTATTCATAAAATAATAAAATTTTTAATATAGCCATTTATGGCAGTAAAAAATAAACAATTTAAATACTGCAGCTGTTTCAAATGTATCATGAGAAACACATAACTGAAGACGTCCTTTAGAGAGAGAAGTGAGTGGTTTGGAATGTAGTGAGGGAACCAGAAATTTAGGGACTTATTGTCATTCCTAAGAAGAGCTAAGCTACAGGATTTTTGTTTTTGGGTTTCTTTTTGAAATGGAGTTTCACTATAGTTGCCCAGGCTGGAGTGCAATGGTGCAATCTTGGCTCACTGTAACCTCTGCCTTCTGGGTTCAAGCAATTCTCCTGCCTCAGCCTCCCAAGTAGCTGGGATTGCAGGCGTGAGCCACCACACCTGGCCACTACAGGGGTCTTAAGGACTCCTTTTTTTTTTTCTTTTGAGACAATCTCACTCTGTCGCCTGGGCTGGAGTCCAGCGGCGTGATCTTGGCTCACTGCAACCTCTGCCTCCCGGATTGAAGTGATTCTCCCTGCCTCAGCCTCCCGAATAGCTGGGATTACAGGCGCCTACCACTACGCCCAGCTAATTTTTTGTATTTTTAGTAGAGACAGGGTTTCACTATGTTGGCCAGGCTGGTCTCCAACTCCTGACCTTGTGATTCACCCGCCTCCATCTCCCAAAGTGCCAGGATTACAGGCGTGAGCCACCGCACCAAGGTAGGACTCGTTCTTTGACCAAACTTGAGCTCACAGCCCTCTTCTTGTCTAGGCTTTGAGCTTCTCCTGCAGGACCCAGTAATAGCAAAAAGCCTTTTAAGGCAGTTCACAGAGAATCCTCCCCATCCAAACATGGTATTTCTAATAAGTTCAGTTTCCCCCACTCATGATAATTCATCTACTTTCTCTTCCTTAACTGTTGATACCTCACCAAGTTCTATCCTTTTCCTAACCTTTCCCTGTAATATAGGAGGGAGATTAAACTCAGGTAGACAGCCTATTATGTGTCATGAGAACTGTAATATATAGAACTATAATCTCTCTCCTATATTACAGTTCTCACAACTCGTATTACGATTGTGCTGAATAAAGCCTGCCTTGATATTTTAAACACATTTTCATTACAGTCTCTCTTTACAAAGGATAGGGACTTCGACTGCAGACTCTGCTTCAGAAGTCTAGAATACATAGGGGATAACAGACTCTCTATCCCTGTGCGGAGAAAGGAGGGTGTCCTGAGAATACCTCCCGCTCAAAAAACCAAAACACCAGGATTTCTCTCCTGATGACCACTCCCTGTTGTTACCCCATAAACTTAGTAAGAGAGGGGACTGTGGATGCACTATTTCCCAGACAGGGTACTAGGGTAGAGCTCACCTCCTGCAATGATGACACAGGATGCCTGGCAGTACTGGCTACCAATTCAACCATCACACTGTGATAGAGACTTAGGCTTGAGCTGATAGAGACATATGTCAGGACCAGATATATAATTTGCATGTTTTTCTTCTATTTGGTGAATTCTTGCAATTTCTTTTTTTTTTTTTTTTAAGCCTAGAGCTACCAGTATTCCCAGGAATTCTACAAACCATGTACTAACCTGGCCTGAACCTGTTTAACTGCTAAGATCAGGTGCATTCAGAGTGGCATGACCATATACTTACCTTTTTTTTTTTTGGGGGGGTTTTTCTTTTTTTTTTTTTTTTTTTTCAATTTTGTTTTTTTAAAACAGGGTCTCACTGTCAGTCAGCCTGGAGTGCAGTGGAATGATCATGTTTCACTGCAGCTTCAATCTCCTGGGCTCAAGTGATCCTCCCACCGCAGCCTCCCCAGTACCTGGGACCTCCATTATTAAAATAGGAAGAACTATGACCTAAGAAAAAAAGTGGGACCAATGTAGATTATCTGCTCAATGTTATGGTCAAATGACTACTGCTATAAAAAACAAAATCCATTAATCAAGAAAGTGAACTACTATTCCATGGAAGGTTTGTTACTAAGAAAAAATAAAATATGATATAAAATATCGCATATCTGATATCAACTACATAAAAAAATGTAAATATAAAATATACTGATAAGGATACATACCCAGATTGTAAAACTATGAAAAAAGAAAACAATAATTATCATTTACAATACTGGCTCCATCAATATTCTGGTTCACTGAAATTGTTTTATGTGTTTTGTCCATGTGTAATATTTTTAGTTTCTAGAGTGGAAACTCTATACAGAAATAAGTATCAGTGCCCATGAAAATACCACCAACAACCTGGTGAATATAATTTTTAAAAAGACAACATAGCATATTAAAACTAATTCGCATTACAATTTATTTTCTTTTTAAAAATGTTTTTATTATTTTTGTTTTGTTTAGATCCCTCGTGAATGGGATTAATACTCTTATTATAAGACACACGATAGCTTGTTTCCTCTTTTTCTCTGTCATGTGAAGACATAAATAAAAAGATGGCCACCTGCAAACCAGGAAGCAGGCTCTTACTAGGCACTAGATCTGTCAGCACTCTGAACACGGACTTCACAACTTCCAGAACTGTCAGAAATGTTTATTCTTTTTTTTTTTTTTTTTTTTTAGATCAAGTTTCGCTCTTGTTGCCCAGGCTGGAGTTCAATGGCGTGATCTTGGCTCACGGCAACCTCCACCTCCCGGATTCAAGCAATTCTCCTGCCTCAGCCTCCTGAGTAGCTGGGATTATAGGCATGTGTCACCACGCCCAGCTAATTTGTATTTTTAATAGTAGAGACGGGGTTTCTCTATATTGGTTAGGCTGGTCTGGAACTCCTGACCTCAGGTGATCTGCCCGCATCAGCCTCCCAAAATGCTGGGATTACAGACGTGACCCACCGTGCCTGGCCAGAAATGTTTATTCTTTAAGACACCCAGTCTATGGGAATTTGATACAAAAACTCAAGATGGCCGGGCGCGGTGGCTCAAGCCTGTAATCCCAGCACTTTGGGAGGCCGAGACGGGTGGATCACGAGGTCAAGAGATCGAGACCATCCTGGTCAACATGGTGAAACCCTGTCTCTACTAAAACTACAAAAAATTAGCTGGGCATGGTGGTGCGTGCCTGTAATCCCAGCTACTCAGGAGGCTGAGGCAGGAGAATTGCCTGAACCCAGGAGGCGGAGGTGGCGGTGAGCCGAGATCGCGCCATTGCACTCCAACCTGGGTAACATGAGTGAAACTCCGTCTCAAAAAAAAAAAAAAAAAAAAAACTCAAGATGACTAAGATAGACAGGTACTATCCCCAGTATACATTGCAGCTTTGAAATCTATACTAAAAAAGAGAAAATGGTATTAACAGAGTGATGGAAATATAGACCAGTGGAGAGGGTCCATGGGTACAAAAACATAGAAAGAATGAATAAGACCTGGAACACAAGCATAACAGATTGACTATAGTAAAAAATAATATAGGTGCGGTGGCTCACGCCTGTAATCCCAGTACTTTGGGAGGCCGAGGCAGGCAGATTGCCTGAGCTCAGGAGTTCTAGACCAGCATGGGCAACATGGTGAAACCCTGTTTCTACTTAAAAAAAAAAAAAAAAAAAAAAAAATTAGCTGGGCGTGGCAGCATGTACCTATAATCCCAGCTTCTTGGGAGGCTGAGGTAGTAGAATCACTTGAACCTGGGAGGCGGAAGTTGCAGCGAGCCAACATTAAGCTACTGCACTCCAGCCTGGGAGACAGAGCGAGACTCCATCTCAAAAATATATTAGGCGGGGCACGGTGGCTCAAGCCTGTAATCCCAGCACTTTGGGAGGCCGAGGCGGGTGGATCACGAGGTCAAGAGATCGAGACCATCCTGGTCAACATGGTGAAACCCCGTCTCTACTAAAAATACAAAAAATCAGCTGGGCATGGTGGCACATGCCTGTAGTCCCAGCTACTCAGGAGGCTGAGGCAGGAGAATTGCCTGAACCTAGGAGGCGGAGGTTGCAATGAGCCGAGATTGCGCGCCATTGCACTCCAGCCTGGGTAACGTGAGTGAAACTCTGTCTCAAAAAAAAAAAAAAAAAAAAAAAATATATATATATATATATATATATATATAAAATATATTGTGCATTTTGAAATAACTAAAAGAGCTGGGCACACTGGCTTATGCCTGTAATCTCAGCATTTTGTGAGGTGGAGGCAGGAGGATTACTTGAGCTCCGGAGTTCGAGACAAGACTGAGCAACATGGTGAAACCCTGCCTCTATAAAAAAATACAAAAATTAGCTGGGTATGGTGGAACACACCTGTAGTCCCAGCTATTTGGAAAGCTGAAGCAAGAGGGATCACTTGAGCCTGGGAGATGGAGGGTACAGTGAGCCAGTAGCACCACTGCATTCCAGCCTGGGTGACTGAGTGAGACTGTCTTTAAAAAAAAAGTAGGCCGGGCATGGTGGCTCATGCCTGTAATCCCAGCACTTTGGGAGGCCGAGGCAGGCGGATCACAAGGTTAGGAGATCGAGACCATCCTGGCCAATATGATGAAACCCCAGCTTAAAAAAAAAAAAAAAGTATAATTGGATTGTTTGTAACACAAATGATGAATGTATGGGGTGATAGATACCCCATTTACGGCTGGGCTCACACCTGTAATCCTAGCACTTTGGGAGGCCAAGGTGGGTGGATCACCTGATGTCAGGAGTTCAAGACCAGTCTGGCCATCATGGAGAAACCCCATCTTTAAAAAAAAAAAGAAAAAAAAGAATTATCCCAAAAGGTCAAGATGAGGACTGAGACTGGGCCCAGTGGCTCATGCCTGTAATCTCGGCACTTTGGGAGGCTGAGGTGGGTGGATCACAAGGTCAGGAGTTTGACATCAGCCTCCTGACAAACATGGTGAAAGCCCATCTCTTTAAAAAAAAAAAAAAAAAAGATACCCCATTTACCCCGATGTGATTATTATTTATTTATTATTTATTTGAGATGCAATCTTGCTCTGTAGCCCAGGCTAGAGTGCAGTGGTGCGATCGTGGCTCACTGCAACCTCTGCTTCCTGGTCCCAGTTCAAGCAATTCTCCTTCCTCAGCCTCCCTAGTAGCTGGGATTACAGGCGCACCATCATACCCAGCTAATCTTTGTATTTTTAGTTGAGACGGGGTTAGACTATGTTGGTCAGGCTGGTCTTGAACTTCTGACCTTGTTATCCGCCGGCCTTGGCCTCCCAAAGTTCTGGAATTACAAGGATGAGCCACCATGCCCAGCCTATCCTGATGTGATTATTATACATTGCATGCCTGTTTCAAAAGATATCCTGGGCCAGGCACAGTGGTTTGTGCCTGTAATCCCAGCACTTTGGGAGGCTGAGGCGGGCAGATCACCTTAGGTTAGGAGTTCAAGACCAGCCTGGCCAACATGGTGAAACCCTGTCTCCACTAAAAACAGACAAAAATTACCCAGCACTTCGGGAGGCTGAGGCAGGCGGATCATGAGTTCAGGAGATCGAGACCATCTTGGCCAACACGGTGAAACCCCATCTCTACTAAAAATACAAAAACTAGATGGCCATGGTGGCGTGTGCATGTGATCCCAGCTACTCAGGAGGCTGAGACAAAAGACTCACTTGAAACCAGGAGGCAGAGGTTGCAGCGAGCCAAGATCGTGTCACTGCACTACAGCCTGGGCGACAGAGTGAGACTGTCTAAAAAAAAAAAAAAATACATATATATATATAAAATGTCACACACACACACACACACTCTCCTACAGTGTACCCACAAAAATTCAAAATGAAAAATACATCAATGAAAAATGGCAAATTCTGAAAACAGTGAAACCATGAAGTTGGAAGTATTGCCAGCAAGGATACAAGTGGTGAACACTTAACAGAAGGAGCCTGAACAAATGGTTATCTACAGTAGAATAATCGGTCATCTACCAATCACTACCCATCTCCATATGCAATAATGAATTAATTGTAGAATTGTATATTATAATAAGTTCTTTTTTTCTCTCTCGCTCTCGTTTTTTTCCTTTTTGTGGAGAACAGGATCTCACTATATTGCCCAGGCAGGTCTCAAACTCCTGGGCTGAAGCTATCTTCCCGACTCTGCCTCCCTAAGAGCTGGGATTATAGGCATGAGCCACAGCGTAATCCCAGGCCTTATAATGTGTTCTTATAATAATTACATGTTGCCTTAGTATACATTTTCATTACAGAGGATACTTTTTCAGAACAGAGGAACTGCTTACTCAACCTTAAAAAAGTTTCTAGTTCTCCAATTTCTTCCAGTTCCTCCATGCGTTCAACCCATATATTTGACTTACACGACTGCCTTCTGGTCACCACCACCCCATGAGACAGCTAGATACAACCAACTTGACTCACCCCACTGACCTCTACATGCCATATGGATGTCACAGACATGCTGCAGGGTTCACCTCTTAATCACACAACATGACATCACAGAACTAGCACCTGCTTGCTCTAAAGCCACCAAAAACAACACCCAAAGGAAACCTCCTTGGGCAATGCCCTGGATCCCAAGGAAGGCTTTGGCCTAAAGGTCCCTGCCTGTCTTACTCCCCACCTGCGGGTTGAATGTGCATCCTGGAGGTTCCCCCACAAGGTGTGCTGCCCTCATCTCTCTGGGTTTAGTGAGTAATGCACTTATCTGATGGGTTTTACTGAGTTGTCTCCTCTGTGTCTTACATGATACACACACTGAAACATAATTCATTCCTGGAGTTGGCTCTAATGAAACATGCAGTTTATGTCAGGCATGGTGGCTCATGCCTATAATCCTAGCACTAGTGAAAACTGCAATTTAGAGCAAGGCACGGTGGATTTCAGCACTTTGGGAGGCCGGGGCAGGTGTATCACGAGGTCAGGAGTTCAAGACCAGCTTAGCCAAGATGGTGAAACCCCATCTCTACTAAAAATACAAAAATTAACCAGGCATGGTGGTGGGTACCTGCAATCCTACCTACTTGGGAGGCTGAGACAGAGAACTGCTTGAACCCAGGAGGCAGAGACTGCAGTGAGCCCAGATCGCACCACTGCACTCCAGTCTGGGCAACTGAGTGAGACTCCGTCTCAAAGAAAAAGAAAAAAAAAAAGAAAAATGCAATTTAGGTCGGGTGCGATGGCTCAGGCCTCTAATCCTAGCATTTTGGGAGACCGAGGCAGGTGGATCACCTAGGACAGGAGCAAGACCAGCCTGCCCAACATGGCGAAACCCTGTCTCTACTAAAAATATGAAAATTAGCCAGGTGTGGTGGTGGACACCTATAGTCCCAGCTACTTGGGAGGCTGAGGCAGGTGAATTGCTTGAACCTGGGAGGCAGAGGCCACAGTGAGCCAAGATCGAACCATTGCACTCCAGCCTGGGCAACAGAGCTAAACTTTGTCACAAAAAAAAAAAAAAAAAAAAAAAAGGTGGGGCATGGTGGCTCACACCTGTAATCCCAGCACTTTGGGAGGCAGAGGCAGGTAGATCACAAGGTAGGGAGTTCAAGACCAGCTTGGCCAAAATGGTGAAACCCCAGCTCTACTGAAAATACAAAAATTATCCAGGTGTGGTGGCAAGCACCTGTAATCCCAGCTACTTGGGAGGCTGAAGCAGGAGAATCGCTTGAACCCAGGAGATAGAGGTTGCAGTGAGCCAAGACAGCGCCACTGTACTCCAGACTGGGTGACAGAGCAAGACTCCTTCTCAAAAAAAGAAAAGAAAACTGAGGTTGAGGGAGAAAAGCTGAGCACCCCAAGGAGTTGGCTGTCTAGATGAAGAATATATAGCAGGAGTCTCCTCCCCAATCAGGGCATTGAGCTGCTTCGTGGGGAGGACCCATTTCCCTATCTCATGTGGTCCTCTGTGAGAAGTTACCGGTCAGCTAATGCACACTAGATCCTCCCAAAGACATGGCAGGGAAGTATAGGCATACTGGGCCAGTCCTAGTTCTGAAACCCAGGACCAGGAAAAGATAAAAGGGTGCACTGAAGACACATCACTCCATAAAGTTTCCTGAGGGGAACCTTAAGCCAAAAAACATTCTGATAAGATCTCTGTTTTCAGGACAGATAAACAGAGTAGAAGCACAAAGCATTTTTCAGTGGAGTGGCCCATGGTTATCCTTTCCTTTCCTCTGATGCTTCAGGAACAAAATGTAAATTTTTTTTTTTTTTTTTTTTTTTTTTTTTTTTTTTGAGAGGGAGTTTCGCTCTTGTTACCGAGGCTGGAGTACAATGGCGCGATCTCAGCTCACCGCAACCTCCGCCTCCTGGGTTCAAGCAATTCTCCTGCGTCAGCCTCCCGAGTAGCTGGGACTACAGGCGCATGCCACCATGCCCAGCAAATTTTTGTATTTTTAGTAGAGACAGGGTTTCACCTTGTTGACCAGGATGGTCTCGATCTGTTGACCTCGTGATCCACCCGTCTGGCCTCCCAAAGTGCTGGGATTATAGGCGTGAGCCACCGTGCCTGGCCATTATTTTTATTTTATTTATTTATTTATTGTTTTTTAGAGACAGAGTTTCACTCTTGTTGCCCAGGCTGGAGAGCAATGGCACAATCTCGGCTCATTGCAACCTCTGCCTCCTGGGTTCAAGTGATTCTCCTCCCCAATTTATTTTGTATTTTTAGTAGAGATGAGGTTTCTCCATGTTGGTCAGGCTGGTCTCGAACTCCTGACCTCAGGTGATCTGCCTGCCTTGTCTTCCCAAAGTGCTAGGATTACAGGTATGAGCCACCGTGCCCAGCCAATATGTAAATATTTTTAAAACTGGAATCCCTTTCTCTGTGAAAAAATGATAAACAATAAAAATACTGCATCTGGGCTGGGTAAAGTGGCTCCTGCCAGTAATCTAAGCACTGTGGGAGACCAAGGTAGAAGGATCACTTGAGTGCAGGCATTCAAGACCAGCCTGGATAACACAGTGAGAACCCATCTCTAAAAAAAAATATCAGCCCTCTCCTCCTGGGTATCATGGTGAAACCCTGTCTCTACTAAAAATACAAAAATTAGCCGGGCATGGTGACAGGCACCTGTAATCCCAGCTACTCGGAAGGCTGAAGCAGAATGGCTTGAACCCAGGAGGCAGAGGTTGCAGTGAGCCAAGATTGCGCCACTGCACTCCAGCCTAGGTGACACAGGGAGACTCCGTCTCGGAAAAAAAAAAGGGGGGGGGGGGCTAGGGCAGAAAAAAAAATAAAAATAATAAAAATCAGCCCTGCATAGTGGGGCATCCATGGAGTCTCAGCTACTCAGGAGTCTGAGACGGAGAATCACTTGAGCTCAAGAAGTCAAGGTTACAGTGAGCTGTGTTTGTGCCAGTGCACTTCTTCATGGGTAAAAGAACAACACTCTGTCTCAGCTGGGTGCAGTGGCTTACACCTGTAATACCAGCACTTCAGGGTGCCAATGCAGGCAGATCACGTGAGGTCAGGAGTTCAAGATCAGCCCAGCCAACATGGTAAAACCCCTTCTCTACTTTAAAAAAAAAAAAAAAAAATTAGCTGGATGTGGTGGCAAGCAGCTGTATTCCCAGCTACTTGGGAGCCTGAGGCACGAGAATCACTTGGACCCAGGAGGTAGAGGTTGCAGGGAGCCAAGATCGTGCCACTGTACAGAGTGGCATGTACCTGTGGTCCCAGCTACTGGAGAGGCTCAGGTAGGATGACTGCTTGAGCCCAGGAGGTCACAGCTGCAGTGAGCTATAATCACAGCAGTATACTCCAGCCTGAGTGACAGCAAGACCCTTTTTGGAAAAAAACATCCTCCAGGCTGGGAGCAGTGGCTCATGCCTGTAATCCTAGCACTCTGGGAGGCTGAGGCAGGCAGATCACGAGGTCAGGAGTTTGAGACCAGCCTGGCCAACATAGTGAAACCCTGTCTCTACTAAAAAAACAAAAATTAGTCAGGCATGGTGGCGCACACCTGTAGTCCCAGCTACTCAGGAGGTGGAGGCAGGAGAATCATTTGAACCCATGAGGCAAAGAGTGTGGTGAGCCTAGATCACGCCACTGCACTCCAGCCTGGGCAACAAAGTGAGACTCTGTCTCAAAAAAAAAAAAAAAAGAAGAAAAAAGTCCTCCATCCTGCAAAGGAGAAGAAATGTTATTTTGGGTACTCTTCGTATTCACCAATCTATCTATCTACCATACTTTCTTGTAGAAATTATTTCATTTTTCTCCAGTTATAATAGTAATCTTTCCCTATTTTTCTCCAGTAGCATTCCTAAAATTAGTCCCTATAACTCAATTGGAAATCCCACAACAAAAGGATAGACCTGAGAGATGTACTACACTGCTCCTAGGGAAGAAAAATAAATATTAATAAATGGAATATAAGACTAAACAGTGATTTATTTATTTATTTATTTATTTAAGATGGAGACTCGATCTGTAGCCCAGGGTGGAGTGCAGTGGTGCAATCTTAGCTCACTGCAGCCTCCGCCTCACGGGTTCAAGCAATTCTCGTGCCTCAGCTTCCCAAGCAGCTGGGATTACAGGCATGCACCACTATTCCCGGCTAATTTTTCTATTTTTAGTAGAGAGAGGATTTCACTATGTTGGCCAGGTTGGTCTTGAACTCCCCAAGTTCCTTAGCCTCCCAAAGTGTTGGGATTACAGGCATGAGCCAGTGACTAGCCATCTTTTTTTCTGAAATCTACCTCCTTCTAGCCTGTGCATAAAATTTTCTAACATTGTAAGCTCTAGTGAAAAAATGCGATTTACATTAATAAAAAACCTGAAGCTGCAATAAGTGAACAATTCTTTACAAAAAGACAAACCTACAAAGGGGCAGTGCTGACTGGAACACAGTGATGTGTGACTAAGTGTCAGCACAGGCCATTTCTCTGTGCCCATCCTGCTCACTGAAAGTGCTGCATGACTATTTTCCAACAACACTGCACTGTCCCTCCATGTGCCCCAAATGCATTTTCTGTTTTTTTTTTTTTTTTCTTTTCTTTTCTTTTCTTGAGACAGAGTCTTGCTCAGTTGCCCAGGCTGGAGTACAGCGGTATGATCTCTGCTCATTGCAGAATCCACCTCCCAAGTTCAAGCAATTCTTGTGCCTCAGCCTCCGGAGTAGCTGCGACTGCAGGTGTGTGTCACCACATCTGGCTAATTTCTTTTGTATTTCTAGTAGAGCCAGGGTTTCACCATGTTGGCCAGGCTGGTCTCAAACTCCTGGCCTCAAGTGATCCACCCACCTCAGCCTCCCAAAGTGCTGGGATTATAGGTGTGAGCCACCGCACCTGGGCAGTTTTCATTTACAGGTTATTGTTACATTTTGTTGGGAGTGGATTTACCAGTCCTTAAGAATAGTTTTCTCCCCTCACTAGTCTGAGAGCATCCAGAGGACAGGAATCATTTGTCACATAACCTTGTAAAATCTCCAAGGGGGAACCTCAAAATCAAGAAATGCTGCTAAAGTGTCTGTGCCTAGGAAAGATAAAAGGAGACACAAAGGTTTATTTCAGTGAAGTATCTGGTGGTGATTCTTGGCTTTCCCCTCCTGTGAAATGTTCAGAAGCAGAATATAAAATTTTTGGCCGGGCTCTTCACTTAAGCATTCCTTCCTACCACCTTGAAATTTTAGACAAAGCTTCACACTCTCAACCAACGTACACCTACAGAATCCCTCTACCACCTGTGTACCTCCTAATCCCCCTTCCACAAGTCCCACCCTTTCTGCCAAAGGAACTTAGACCTTCCAGGCGTTGATTCATGATTTTCCCTGCAATTCCTGTCTCTCTCGAGTGTGAACAAAACCAAACTGTTGAAGGCCGGGCGCGGTGGCTCAAGCCTGTAATCCCAGCACTTTGGGAGGCCGAGGCGGGTGGATCACGAGGTCAAGAGATCGAGACCATCCTGGTCAACATGGTGAAACCCCGTCTCTACTAAAAATACAAAAAATTAGCTGGGCATGGTGGTGCGTGCCTGTAATCCCAGCTACTCAGGAGGCTGAGGCAAGGAGAATTGCATGAACCCAGGAGGCGGAGGTTGCGGTGAGCCGAGATTGCGCCATTGCACTCCAGCCTGGGTCACAAGAGTGAAAATCCGTCTCAAAAAAAAAAAACAAAAAACAAACAAACTGTTATAAGCCACATCAGGACCACTTACTCCAGGCTTTCTGAGGTTGTGCTTTCCTCAGCCGAGGTCTCTCCTATTCAGCTCTGTCGCCTAGGCTGGAGTGCAGTGGCCCGATCTCGGCTCACTGCAACCTCCGCCTCCCGGGTTCAAGCAATTCTCCTGCCTCAGCCTCCTGAGTAGCTAAGATTACAGACGCCCGCCACCACGCCCGGCTAATTTTTATATTTTTAGTAGAGACGGGGTTTCACTATGTTGGTCAGGCTGGTCTTGAACGCCTGACCTCATATTCCGCCCGCCTCGGCCTCTCAAAGTGCTGGGATTACAGATGTGAGCCACCGCGCCCGGATAAATAAACTTTAAGTTATTTTAAACAGTTCAGCTTTTTCTGTTAACAAATTTCGAGTAATTTGTAATTACAAATTACAATGACTGGGTGTTTATTATTCAGAGCTCTCAAAGGAACTCTTAATATATTTTTTAAAAATCGTATTCTGAGAAGCAAAACTCTACTTATTAACGTGTCTCCGTTTAATTTTTAACAAGAGAAAGGAGGTACTGGGGACCCCACAGCCTACTGCTCCTCCTACACAAACCCCACATCCGAGGTAGGATCCCACCATGACCCCCCCGGTGGTCCCCGCACAATCTGGGGAGACTCGGGGCAGTGGGCGCGGAGCTGCCCAGAGAGGGCTCAGGAGACCGGGTCGCAGTCGCCGCGCAGGGGCGGGACAGGACGCCTGGGGTCCCAGCTGCCGGCCAAGCCCCACCCTGAGGCCAAGGGGACCGAGGGCCGAGCTGTGCCAGGGGGACTTGGGTCCCAGAACCCCGAGTCGCCGCGGGGAGGCCCGGGCTCTGCCACAGCCGGTTCCGGCCGGTTCCAACCAGCCCCTCCCCCGTCTCCAGACCCCTGGCCCGCATGCTTACCATTTCTTGCCTTTCAGGGGGCTCCCACGACCAGTGCAAGTCACAGCATAGGCGACAGAGTGACAGAAGCGATGGCAGAGGTACCTGGACCCTCTGGGAGGGGAAAGCCGGACTCCCAACCTCAGAGCGCTGCCCGGAGCCAGGGTGTGAGAAAAGCGGAGCCTCCTCACTCCCCGATGGGCAGCTGGTAAGGCCCCGCCCCAGCAGCCCGGATTGGATGAAGTATCTGGCCCCGCCCCAGCAGCCCTGAGTGACAGCAGAAGCCCTTGGAAACGGGGTTTTGCAGAACCGGTGTGACCGGATTCATCGACAGATTCTTTAAGCCAGAGGTCTCTAACCTTTTTAGCAGCGGAGACCGGTTTCTTTGGAAGACAGTTTTTCTAAGTGGCAGATGGTTTCGGAATGAAACTGTTCCACCTTAGATCATCAGACATTTGATTATCATAAGGAAAGCCCAACCTAGATCCCTCGCATGCGGAGCTCACAATAGGGTTCAGGCTCCTGTGACACACTAATGCCTCTGCTGCTCTGACAGGAGGCATAGCCAGGGTTGGGGACCCCTGCCGTAGGGTACTGTTGAAACTTTCTTGTCCGGCTTGTAGCTCATGCCTATAACCATACCACTTTGAGAAGCCAAGGCAGGCAGATTGCTTGAGCTTAGGAACTTGAGAACAGCCTGGGCAACATAGCAAAACCCCGTCTCTACAAAAGATACAAAGATTAGCCTTGCTGGGCGGGCGAGGTGGCTCACGTCTGTAATCCTAGCACTTTGGGAGGCCGAGGTGGGTGGATTGCCTCAGCTCAGGAGATCAAGACCAGCCTGGCAAACACAGTGAAACCCCATCTCTACTAAAAATACAAAAAATTAGCCGAGTGTGGCGGTGTGCTCGGGAGGCTGAGACAGGAGAATCGCTTGAACCCGGGAGGTGCAGGTTGCAGTGAGCCGAGATAGCGCCATTGCACTCCAGCCTGGCTACAGAGTGAGACTCCTTCTCAAAAAAAAAAAAAAAGCCTGGTGTGGTGGTGCATGCTAATAGTCTCAGCTACTTGGAAGGCTGAGCTGAGAGGATCGCCTGAGCCCTGGAAGGTCGAGGCCACAGTGAGCTGTGATTGCTCCAGCCTGGGTGTCAGAATGAGACCCTGTCTTAGAAAAAAAGAAAAAAAAAAAAAAGAAAGAAAAAAACTATAGGCAATTGCAATAGGGTTTAATATACATAGAGCCAGCTGAATGAAAGACTAGAGTTTTTTTTTTTTTTTTTTTTTTTT
>NW_022437017.1:96533-106773 GCF_009761245.1 Sapajus apella | reverse complement strand
TTGAGACGGAGTTTCGCTGTTGTTGCCCAGACTGGAGTGCAATGGCACGATCTCGGCTCACCGCAACCTCCACCTCCTGGGTTCAAGCAATTTTCCTGCCTCAGCCTCCCGAGTAGCTGGGACTACAGGCACGCACCATCATGCCCAGCTAATTTTTGTATTTTTAGTAGAGACGAGGTTTCACCTTGTTGACCAGGATGGTCTCGATCTCTTGACCTCGTGATCCACCCGCCTCAGCCTCCCAAAGTGCTGGGATTATAGGCGTGAGCCACCGCGCCCGGCCAAGACCAGAGTTTTATCTTTACCCAGTTCTGCCTCCCTACAAATTGGGAGGCTAGGGTTTTTAAAGATAATTTGGTGAGCAGGAGGCTCAAAAATACCTCTGACACCAATCTTGGGCCTTAGAACAGTAATATTACCCACAGGAGCAAGTGGGAAGATTAGGAATCTTGTGTCCTCTGGCTGCATATTTCCTAAACCATAATTTCTAATATGTGGCTAATTTGTTAGGTTTTTTTTTTTCCCCCTTGAGATGGAGTCTTGCTCTTGTTGCCCAGGCTGCAGTGCAATGGTGTGATCTCAGCTCACTGCAACCTCCGCTTCCTGAGTTCAAGTGATTCTCCTGCCTCAGCCTCCTGAGTAGCTAAGATTACAGGTGCCTGCCATCACACCCAGCTAATTTTTGTATTTTTAGTAGAGACAGGGTTTCACCATGTTGATCAGGCTGGTCTTTAACTCCTGACCTTGTGATCCACCCGCCTCTGTCTCCCAAAGTGCTGGGATTACAGGTGTGAGCCACCTCACCCGGCAATTTGTTAGTTTTATAAAGGCAGTCTGGTTCGGAACCAAGCAAGCAGACAATTTCTTTTGGGAATTGGCAGCTATCACTTGTGTTTTTTGTTTGTTTGTTTGTTTGTTTGTTTTGAGACGTAGTTTCGCTCTTGTTACCCAGGCTGGAGTGCAATGGCGCGATCTCGGCTCACCGCAACCTCCGCCTCCTGGTTCAGGCAATTCTCCTGCCTCAGCCTCCTGAGTAGCTGGGATTACAGGCATGAGCCACCATGCCCAGCTAATTTTTTGTATTTTTAGTAGAGACGGGGTTTCACCATGTTGACCAGGATGGTCTCGATCTCTTGACCTCATGATCCACCCGTCTCGGCCTCCCAAAGTGCTGGGATTACAGGCTTGAGCCACCGCGCCCGGCCCACTTGTGTTTTAAAGCAAAACTAAACACCTCGAAATGTTGCTAAGACCTATGCCCAGGAATGAACAAGGGTATCTTGTAGGCTAAAGGCAAAATGGAGTCTCTTAGGTTCTCTTTCACTGTCATAATTTTCTCACTGTTACAATTCTTGCAAAGGGGTTTTCAGATGTGGAGTCATAATTTTAGCTCCTGGCAGCAATTATGTGGGAATTCATATACAGCAACTAAATCAGTGCAGCAGGATAATTGGTTGAAGGGTTTACAAACTGCTACATCAGGTAGAAGTGTCGCTCCTTATTGATTTAACTAAAAGCACTATTTCCTAAGCCATGGACACTTGAGTATAGCAATATGTGATCCAAAGAAGTTCCCCCTCTGCTTCTCTCTAGTGAAGTCCTGCCAGGCACCTTACTACTTCCACTGCCACTTTTTCCTCCTCCAAATGTGGCTAAGCAATTATTTTCCTTATGGAAAACTCCAAAGATGGGGAGATGGCTAGGCACAGGGCCACTCTGAGAGAAAGCAGATTTAGTTATACTTTTTGCAAAGGTGACTTCAGATATGGAATCATAATTTTAGCTGCTGGAAGCAATTGTGTTGGAATTCACATAAGACACTAAATGACTCAAAAAGGACAATTGGTTGAAGATTTATTAATTGTTCCTTCAAGTGGAAAAGTCTTGCCCTATTGATTTAATTGACAGCACTATTTCCTCAGCCATGGAGACTAAGTACAGCAACATGTGATCTAAAGAACTATCCACTCAGGGCCAGGTGTGGTGGCTCACGCCTGTAATCACAGCACTTTAGGAGGCCAAGGCAAGTGGATCACTTGAGGTTAGGAGTTCAAGACCAGGATGGCCAACACGGCAAAACTCCATGTCTACTAAAAATATGAAAATTAGCTGAGCGTGGTGATGCCCACCTGTAATCCCAGCTACTTGGGAGGGTGAGGCAGGAGAATCGCTTGAACCTGGAAGGTGGAGGCTGCAGTGAGCTGAGATTGCGCCACTGCCCTCCAGCCTGGGCAACAAGAGTGAGACTGTCTCAAAAAAACAAAACAAAACAAAAAACTTTGTTCTCTGTTGCTTCCCTCTGGTAATGTTCTGCCAAGTACATTAGTACGTCCACTGACACTTTTTCCTCCTGCAAAGGTAACTGAGCAATTGCTATTTCCCTTATGGAAAACGGAGTATAAATTGGAACATAGCTAGGCCAATGGAGTCATTCAGAGTCAACAAATGTTATACATCGTGTTTTCTTTTCAGTAGCTTAATTTTCACTTCAATTTTTTTTTTTTTTAGAGACAGGGTCTCACTCTCATCCAGGCTGGAGTACATTTGTGTGATCTCAGCTCACTGCAACCTCCACCTCCTGGGTTCAAGAAATCCTCCCACCTCAGCCTCTTGAGTAGCTGGGACCACAGGCACATGCCACCATGCCTGGCTAATTTTTGTTATTTTGTAGAGACAAATTTTCACTGTGTTGCCCTGGCTGGTCTTAAACTTCTGTGCTCCAGCGATCCGCTTACCTTGACCTCCCACAAAGTGCTGCGATTGATACAGGCATGAGCTACTACGCCTGGCCCTCATTTCTACTTTTTGATTATTTTAAGATTTTTGTTTGTTTGTTTATTAGAGACAGGGTTTCAACCGTGTTGCCCAAGCTGGTCTCAAACCCCTGAGCTCAGGCAATCCACCCACCTTGGCCTCCCAAAGTGCTGGGATTACAAGCGTGAGCCATTAATCCAGAAACTCAAGAGGCTGAGGCAGGAGAATCACTTGAACCCAGGGGGCAGAGGTTGCAGTGAGCGGAGATCCCGTCACCTCACTCTAGCCTTGGCAACAGAGCAAGACACAGTCTTAGCTCACTGCAATCTCTGCCTCCTTGGTTCAAGCAATTCTCCTGCCTCAGCCTCCTGAGTAGCTGAGACTACAGGCGCACGCCACCATGTCCAGCTAATTTTTATATTTTTTAGTCGAGACAGGGTTTCACCATGTTGACCAGGCTGGTCTTGAACTCCTGACCTCAGGTGATCCACCCACCTCGGCCTCCCAAAGTTCTAGGATTACCGGCGTGAGCCACCGCACCCGGCGTTTCCCATAAATTTCTAATACAGAGGTAGATACAAGGTTTCTGCAAAATGAACAAGTCATGTCCTTTCCTTAGAGTGTCCCACAGCCCTTGCCTGGACAGGCAAATTCTGAAGCTTTTTTGTCTTGCAACAATTTTTGACCTGGACATCACCATTAAAGTGGTACTTGGCCTTTGAATTTCTGTCTTATCCTTGCGAAGTTTTTTCTTTTTTTTTTTTTTTTTCCCTTTTCCACCTACACAGTGTGCTGCACAGGTTTTTAATGATATTCCCAAACACAAATCATGAGATGAGTGTGCCATGTTGAGTAAGAAATTGTTTCCAATTCAAAAAGGTAGAGCCTTTCTCACTGGACTCCTCCAAAGGCAAGCACCAGTCTGGAAAAAGAATAAAGTGGCACTTAGCAGCCTGGGAGCTGCAGCACATCCACTGCTCTCAGCAAGAATGATGCTATGACCTCACTGAGTACTCAACACATGGGGCAGAGGGATGGGTTTACCTCTGCTGGAGCAGTTCTTAGCCCCAGAGTGCCAGTGGCAGTAGAAAAGTAATTCTATGAAAGCCTAAAGCAGCACTACCTCCCACAAGACAAAGCAGCAGAGGTGAAATTAACTCAAGGCTGCAGAGCAAAGCCCCCTACAGAAGAGAGGCCACTGGGGGTTTCAGGGCTCTCCTTAAGATAAAGCTGCGACCTTCAATTTAAAGGCCAGGGGAGGCCTGGTGTGCTGGCTCACACCTGTATTCAGGAGTTCTAGACCAGCCTGACCAACATAGTGAAATCCTGTCTCTACTTAAAATACAAAACATTAGCTGGGTGTGGTGGCAGGCGCCTGTAATCCCAGCTATTCAGGAGACTGACGCAGAGAATTGCTTGAACCAGGGAGGCAGAGGTTGCAGTGAGCAAAGATTGTACCACTGCACTCCAGCCTGGGTGAGAGCGAGACTCTGTCTCAAAAAAAAAAAAGAATTCCACATACCAAACTAGTCCCAGAAATAAATATGCAACTTATTAAACAATAAAATAATAGCTTAACAATAGCCAAAAAAGTTAAAAATTCAGAAATATTTGCTTTCCCTATGAAAACTAAGGATAGCCAGGCATGGTGGCTCTTGCCTATAATTCCACCACTTTGAGAGGCCAAGGCAGGAGGACTGTTTGAACCCAGGAGTTCCAGAGCACTGTGGACAACATAGGGAGACCAGGTCTCTATAAAAAATTAAGAAATTAGATAGATGTGGGGCTGGGCATGGTGGCTCACGCCTGTAATCTCAGCACTTTGGGAGGCTGAGGGGGGTAGATCACAAGGTCAGGAGTTCAAGACCAGCCTGGACAAGATGATAAAACCCTGTCTCTACTAATCCTAGCTACTCGGGAGGCAGGGAATCTCTTGAACCCAAGAGGCAGAGGTTGTAGTGAGCCAAGATCTCGCCACTGCACTCCAACCTGGGAGACAGAGCAAGACTGCGTCTCAAAAAAAAAAAAATTAGATGGGTGTGGTGGCTTACACTTGTAGTCCCATGGACCTGGGACATGTAGGCTGCAGTGAGCAGTGATCAAGGCACTGCACTCCAACCTGAGTGACAGATGGAGACTGTCTCGAACAAAACAAACTAAGCAAAAAAACTTAAGGATAGCACCCTCGAATTTGTCCCTAAGTTGTCATTCAAAGCCTTGGACCCCCACTGAAGGAATTCCCTAGTACAGATACTAGATAAAACAGAAGTGATGACTGCACTCTAATTTTCCTCCTTTGTTCTATGCTTCTTCTGAAGGGCTTGTAAAAAAATGACTTCCTCTATCCAGGAACATTTTTCTACTGACCCCCAAATTTCAGGCAAAGCTTTTCTTCCCTAACCAATTGCAAATCATAAAATCTTTAAGCCCCAGCTTTCAAATATCCCACGCTTCCAAGCCTAAACCAATGAATAAACTGTCTTTATTTTTAATTTTGCCCGTAGCATCCGCATTCCTAAAATTTACCCCAGCTTCTAAAATCTCTGCCTGAAATCTAGTGGGGGAGGTGAGGATTTAAGACTTTATATCTGTGTGGCCCTCATTGATTGGGTCCCTGCAATAAAAGCCTTTTTCACATCACTTCAAACCCCAGTGTAAACGCCAGGTTTTCCAGGACAAGGCAACTCCATCATAGTTCTGTCCTCAACCCCTGGGGCTCTGGTTGGCTGGAAATAGGCCTTCTCCCACATCTTTCTCACTTTCGTGTAGGAAAGAAGTAGTTTCCTTTTTTTTTTTTTTTTTGGACGGAGTTTCGCTCTTGTTACCCAGGCTGGAGTGCAATGGCGCGATCTCGGCTCACCGCAACCTCCGCCTCCTGGGTTCAGGCAATTCTGCCTCAGCCTCCTGAGTAGCTGGGATTACAGGCACGCGCCACCATGCCCAGCTGATTTTTTGTATTTTTAGTAGAGACGGGGTTTCACCATGTTGACCAGGATGGTCTCGATCTCTTGACCTCGTGATCCACCCGCTTCGGCCTCCCAAAGTGCTGGGATTACGGGCTTGAGCCACCTCGCCCGGCCCTAGTTTCCTTTTTTAAAATCAAAACTGTTTATCATAAGGGTGTATACCTTCACAGACAGCAAAAAGTTAATTTTTCTGAATATTTTTATCAGCCGGGTAGAGTGTCTCACAGCTGTAATCTTAGCATTTTAGAAAATAAGGTGGAAGGATTGTTCCAGGCTGGGTGTTCAAAACCAGACTGAGCAATGGAATGAGACCATGTCTCTATGAAAAGAATAAAAAATAGCTGAGAATGGTGGTACCTGTCTGTAGTCCTAGCTACTCAGAAGGCTAAGGTAGGAGTGTAATTTTAGCCCGAGTTCAAAGCTACAGCGAACCGATTGCATCACTGCAATTCAACCTGGGTAACAGGGACACCCTGTCTCCCAAACAGACACACACACACACACACACACACACATATACACACACACACAAATACATATATGTATATAAATCTCATATATTTTACACATTTTAAATGTTATGGTTATATGTTTCAAAATATATATGCATATTTCTATACAAAATATAAATATATATATTTCTTTTTTTTTTTTTTTTGAGACGGAGTTTCACTCTTGTTACCCAGGCTGGAGTGTAACCTCCGCCTCCTGGTTTCAGGCAATTCTCCTGCCTTAGCCTCCTGAGTAGCTGGGATTACAGGCACACGCCACCATGCCCAGCTGATTTTTTGTATTTTTAGTAGAGACGGGGTTTCACCATGTTGACAAGGATGGTCTCGATCTCTTGACCTCGTGATCCACCCGCCTCGGTCTCCCAACGTGCTGGGATTACAGGCGTGAGCCACCGCGCCCGGCAATATATATATTTCATTTATTTTATTATGTAATAGAGATAAAGTCTCACCATGTTACCCAAGCTGGTCTTGACCTCTTCAGCTTAAGCATTCCTCCTGTCTTGGCATTCCAAAATGCTGAGATTATGGGTGTCTCTAAAGTAAGTCCTTCCATGTATTTGAAGTTTTGAGTCCCATCTAAAGACTCTTTACTTTGAAAGAGTCTTACCATATTGCTTATATCCATCATTTCTAGCCAATGTGAGTCCTTACGTGCTTTTGAAGGATTGAGGCAGATCTAAAGGCTTTACCGCATTGCTTGCACTCATAGGGTTTCTCTCCAGTGTGAATCCTTTCATGATAGAGAAAAGAGTTGGAAGAAATGAAAGCTTTTCCACATTGTTTACATTTATAGGGTTTCTCTCCAGTGTGAGTCCTTTTATGATAGCGAATGGAATTGGAAGAAATGAAGGCTTTTCCACATTGCTTACACTCATAGGGTTTCTCTCCAGTGTGAGTCCTTTCATGCATTTTAAGTTGTGAGGCAACTGTGAAGACTTTACCACATTGCTTACATCCATAGGGTTTCTCTCCTGTGTGAATTCTTATGTGCTTTTGAAGGATTGAAGCAGATCTGAAAGCTTTCCCACAGTGCTTACACTCATAGGGTTTCTCTCCAGTGTGAGTCCTTTGATGATAGTGAAAAGAATTAGAAGAAGTGAAGGTTTTCTTGCATTGTTTACATTCATAGGGTTTCTCTCCAGTGTGTGTCCTTTCATGTACTCGAAGATCCTTGACATAACTGAAGGCTTTCTTACATTTCTTACATTCGTAAGGTTTCTCTCCAGTGTGAGTCTTTTCATGATAGCGAAAGGAAGTGGAAGAAATAAAGGCCTTACCACATAGCTTACACTCATAGGGTTTCTCTCCAGTGTGTTTTCTTTCATGCACTCGCAGGTACTTGACAGATCTGAAGGCTTTCCCACATTGCTTACACTCATAGGGTTTCTCTCCACTGTGAGTCCTTTCATGATATTGAAAGGAACTAGGACAATTGAAGGCTTTACCACATTGCTTGCATTTATAGCGTTTCTCTCCAGTGTGAGTTTTCTCGTGTCTTTTTAATGAACTCAGAGAAAAAAAGGCTTTCCCACATATGCGACATTTATGAGGCCTCTCTCCAGTGTGCATTCTCATGTGTGTTTGAAAGCTTACTAGATAAGATAATGCTTTCCCACATTGCTTACATTCAAAGGGTTTTTTTGCAGAGTGGATTTTTTCATGTCTACGAACAGAACTGGGAAACCTGAATGTTTTTCCACATTCCCTACATTCATAAGGCTTTTGCCCAGTGTGAGCTCTTCCATGTATTGCAAGGCTACTAGAATAATTGAAGGCTCTGAGGTGCCTATTAAGGGAAGAAAGACCCATGCCAATTTCTCCACACACACCATTTTCATATGAGTTTACTCCAGGAGGAGCTTTCTTCCTCCACATGTCATCTGGAACCTGGGTCAAGACTTCTACATGTTGATGACTTTCTTTACTTTGAAAGAGTCTCTCTCCTATAAGTCTCCTGTGAACAATGAAAAGCACATTATAATGGATTTATCACTAATTTTAATTCATTTCTAAGTATTGCACTTGCATTTTTTTTTTTAAGATGAAATCTCGCTCTGTTGTCCAAGCTGAAGCGCAGTGGCATGGTCTCAGATCACTGCAACCTCTGCCTCCCGGGTTCAAGCGATTCTCCTGCCCCAGACGCCTGAGTAGCTGGGATTACAGGCACCCACTACCACACCCAGCTAAGTTTTTGTCTTTTTAGTAGAGATGGGCTTTCAACCATGTTGGCCAGGCTGCTCTCGAACTCCTGACTTCATGATCTGCCCACCTCACCCTCCCAAAGTACTGGGATTACAGGCGTGAGCCACCATGCCCAGCCCTGCACTTCCATTTTTTTTTTTTTTTTTTTTTTTTTTGAGACGGAGTTTCACTCATGTTACCCAGGCTGGAGTGCAATGGCGCGATCTCGGCTCACCGCAACCTCCGCCTCCTGGGTTCAGGCAATTCTCCTGCCTCAGCCTCCTGAGTAGCTGGGATTACAGGCACGCACCACCATGCCCAGCTAATTTTTTGTATTTTTAGTAGAGACGGGGTTTCACCATGTTGACCAGGATGGTCTCGATCTCTTGACCTCGTGATCCACCCGCCTCGGCCTCCCAAAGTGCTGGGATTACAGGCTTGAGCCACCGCGCCCGGCTGCACTTCCATTTTTAACAATGCCCAGCAAAGTGTAGGCTTTCTGTCCTGCCTGAACTATGTGAACATGAAGGGACCACATGCTATACAAGAAGGCCCAGCCATCTCTCTTATCAAAAATAGATAATATTGAGGCCGGGCACGCTGTCTCACACCTGCAATCCCAGCACTTTGGGAGGCTGAGGCAGGTGGATCACCTGAGGTAGGAGTTCAAGATCAGCCTGGCCAACATGGCGAATCTCTGTCTCTACTGAAAATACAAAACAGCGCACACCTATAATCCCAGCTACTTGGGAGAGTGAGGAGGGATAATCGTTTGAACCTGGAAGGTGGAGGTTTTACGCCTTACATTTTTTTAGGGAAACTTTTCTAAGAATAAATACACTGGAACTAGGTTTATTTCTTGTGTTTGCTTTTTCTTTTTTCTTTTTTTTTTTTTTTTTGAGACGGAGTTTCGCTCTTGTTACCCAGGCTGGAGTGCAGTGGCACGATCTCGGCTCACCGCAACCTCCGCCTCCTGGGTTCAAGCAATTCTCCGGCCTCAGCCTCCCGAGTACCTGGGACTACAGGCATGCACCATCATGCCCAGCTAATTTTTGTATTTTTAGTAGAGACGAGGTTTCACCTTGTTGACCAGGATGGTCTCGATCTCTTGACCTCGTGATCCACCCGCCTCGGCCTCCCAAAGTGCTGGGATTACAGGCTTGAGCCACTGCGCCCGGCCTGCTTTTTCTTTTCTTCTTGAGACAGAGTCTCACCCTGTCACCCAGGTTGGAGTGCAATGGCGCAATCTCGGCTCACTGTAACCTCGGCCTCCTAGGTTCAAGCAATTCTTCTACCTCAGCTTCCCAAGTAGCTGGTATTATAGGCACGTGCCACCACGCCTGTCTAATTTTTTGTATCTTTAGTAGAGATGGGGTTTCACCATGTTGGCCAGGCTGGTCTCAAACTCCTGACCTTGTGATCTGTCCGCCTCAGCCTCCTAAAGTGCTGGGATTACAGGCGTGAGGCACCGTGCCCGGCCAGTAGTGTTTGCTTCTTTTTAACATTTTCTTCCATTCTAAGATTGTCTAGAGAGACATTATTTTCTCTTGAAAGTACTAGTTACCTTAGATTTCTCCTGGGATTTTGGTGCTTATCTTCAGCATTCTGATTGCTCCATCTTTTTCCTAAAATGCAAACCCAGAAAAATAGTTCTGAATTAGTATAAAATTATAAAAAAGTTACTTGATTCTATGTTCATAGCTCATTGCACCAGTGCCTCATTTATTCAAAGTATTCCCACTGGGCGTGGTGGCTCATGCCTGTAATCCCAGCACTCTGGGAGGCTGAGGCGGGCGGATCATAAGGTCAGGAGTTCAAGACCAG
>NW_022437017.1:74718-96133 GCF_009761245.1 Sapajus apella | reverse complement strand
CGCTGGGACTACAGGCACGCGCCACCATGCCCAGCTAATTTTTTGTATTTTTAGTAGAGACGGAGTTTCACCATGTTGACCAGGATGGTCTCGATCTCTTGACCTCGTGATCCACCCACCTCGGCCTCCCAAAGTGCTGGGATTACAGGCTTGAGCCACCGCGCCCGGCAAAATAAGTAATTTTCATGCTAGAATTGAATCTGGATGGGGTAAAGCAACAGCAAAATAGGAAAATGTGTGTTTCTGGTGAATCTAGGGAGAAAGGCATGATGCCTGGACTGCCCTTAATGTCTGAAATGTGGATCTGCAGCATCTGTCAAAACAAACTCCTTTGAATTTATGAGCAAAAAAATGCTAACATTAGCAGCCCTAAGGCTGGATATTCTTGAAAATGCCTGTTCACAAAGTTTAACCTTTATGATGTCTAGAAAGTGGATTTTGTGGCCAGGCTTGTTGACTCACACCTGTAATCCCAGCATTTTGGGAGGCCGAGGTAGGCAGATCATGAGGTCAGGAGTTTGAGACCAACCTGGCCAACGAGGCGAAACCCCTTCTATACTAAAAATACAAAAATTACCCAGGCATAGTGGTGGGAGCCTGTAATCCTAGCTACTTGGGACGCTGAAGCAGGAGAATCACTTGAACCCAGGAGGCAGAGATTGCAGTGAGCCAAAAACATGACACTGCACTCCAGCCTGGATAACAGAGGGAGACTCCATCTTTAAAACAAAACAAAAAACCAAATTGATAAGACAGTCATAACTAAAACAAAAACTCATCAAGGAAACCTTTCTGGGAAACTGTATTTGGATAGAAAACTCTAAACTGGGCCGGGTTCGGTGGCTCACACCTATAATTCCAGGCCTCTTTGGGAGGCTGAGGCAGGTGGATCACCTAAGGTGAGGAGTTTGAGACCAGCCTGGCCAACACGGTGAAAGCCCATCTCTACTAAAAATAAAAATAAAAAATTAGCCGGGCATGGTGATGGATGCCTGTGATCTCAGGAGACTGAGGCAAGAGAATCATTTTAACTTGGGAAGCGGATGTTGCAGTGAACCATGATCACGCCACTACATTCCAGCCTGGGCAACAGAGTGAGACTCGGTCTCAAAAAAAAAAAAAAAAGAAACAAAAAGAAAAAGAAAAGAAAAAAGAAAAACCTAAACTGTAATTGATGAATTGCTGAAGGGCCACAAGGTTGAGAGGTAAAAATTTCAGGATACCCCGTCTTTTTTTATTTTTTGAGGGTTCAAGACCAACCTGACCTACATGGTGAAACCCTGTCCCTACTAGAATACAAATTTAGCCAGGCATAGTGGGGGCCCCTGTAATCCTAGCAACTCAGGATGCTGAGGCAGGAGAATCGCTTGAACCCCAGAGGCGGAGGTTGCAGTGAGCCCAGATCACGCCACTGCACTCTAGCCTGGGCGACAGAGTGAGATTCCATCTCAAAAAAAAAAAAAAAAAAAAAAAAAAGAAAAGTAAATAAATAAATAAATAAATAAAAATAAAAATAGATGGCCAAAAAGAAATGAGTTATAAACCCCAAAATAAAGACACACATGAGAGGTTAGATGGTTGATTCATACATACACTCTACTGGCATTACCTTTTTTTTGGGACAGTTTCGCTCGTTACCCAGGCTGGAGTGCAATGGCGCGATCTCGGCTCACCGCAACCTCCGCCTCCCGGGTTCAGGCAATTCTCCTGCCTCAGCCTCCTGAGTAGCTGGGACTACAGGCGTGCGCCACCATGCCCAGCTAATTTTTGTAGTTTTAGTAGAGACTGGGTTTCACCATGTTGACCAGGATGGTCTCGCTCTCTTGACCTCGTGATCCCGCCTCGGCCTCCCTAAGTGCTGGGATTACAGGCGTGAGCCACCGCGCCCGGCCATAAATTTCTAATTTATGTGACACTAGGTGGCCTGAGGAAACAATAGCACTAATGACTTGTTAATTTATAGGGAAATGAAACTTAGGTTTAACCAGGCACAATAGGTCAATTAATCTCTGACTACATAACCAAAAAGTTTTCACCTGTACAGACTGAAACCAGGTAATTCAAAAATTTAAGATGCTAGAACTCTTTTTTCTTAATGGAGGTGGGGCTACGCCGCTGACGCCCCCGGGCGCTAGCCTCGCTCCCGATGCTGGAACTTTAAATTATCTTGAGGTTTAAAGGAATGTGATTCTGGGGTTTAGTCATCTGACAGGCAGCGGTAACAAAGGCAGCTGGAACCTTCCTTTCCCTGATTACAGATTAGCCTTCTTCCTTATCTGTATTGTTCTGTAAAATACTTTAAATGACTGAAGCAAGTCAAAGACCGTTTCCCTGCCGGGCGCGGTGACTCAAGCCTGTAATCCCAGCACTTTGGGAGGCCGAGGCAGGTGGATCGCGAGGTCAAGAGATCGAGACCATCCTGGTCAACATGGTGAAACCCCGTCTCTACTAAAAATACAAAAAATTAGCTGGGCATGGTGGCACGTGCCTGTAATCCCCGCTACTCAGGAGGCTGAGGCAGGAGAATTACCTGAACCCAGGAGGCGGAGGTTGCGGTGGGCCGAGATCGCGCCATTGCACTCCAGCCTGGGTAACAAGAGTGAAACTCCGTCTCAAAAAAAAAAAAAAATAAAGAAAAAAGACCGTTTCCCTCTTAAGAATTTGAGGATTGATTTCATTAAAGACTAACTTCCCTCCTATTTTTCTCACAGACTTTACTGCCATCACATCTTCTGAAGCTAGAAATGTTAAATTCACTTTTTTAAATAAGAAAAGAAATGAGGCCGGGCGCGGTGGCTCAAGCCTGTAATCCCAGCACTTTGGGAGGCCGAGGCGGGTGGATCACGAGGTCAAGAGATCGAGACCATCCTGGTCAACATGGTGAAACCCCATCTCTACTAAAAATGCAAAACATTAGCTGGGCATGGTGGCAGCGTGCCTGTAATCCCAGCAACTCAGGAGGTTGAGGCAGGAGAATTGCCTGAACCTGGGAGGCGGAGGTTGTGGTGAGCCGAGATCGCGCCATTGCACTCCAGCCTGGGTAACAGGAGTGAAACTCCATCTCAAAAAAAAAAAAAAAAAAGAAAAGAAAAGAAATGAAAACCTCTTGCAAAGAAAAAGTCCTAACTACTTTTTTAAAAAAAAAAGGCAGCTCACGCCTGAAATCCCAGCATTTGGGAGGCTGAGGCCGGCAGATCACAAGGTCAGGAGTTGAAGACCAGCCTGAACAAAATGGCAAAACCCTGTCTCTACTAAAAGTGCAAAAATTAGCCAGGCGTGATGGTGGGCATCTGTAATCCCAGCTATTCAAGAGGCTGAGGTGGGAGAATTGCTCGAACCCAGGAAGCAGAGGTTGCAGTGAGCCAAGATCACTCCAATGGCACTCCAGCCTGGGTGAAAAAGCGAGACTCTGTCTCAAAAAAACAAAACCACAAAACCAAAAAAAAAAAAAAAAAAAAACTGTAACCAATTAAATTGTATAATTAATGTATTGTACCAATTAGTTGTATCAAATTGTACAATTAATTAAGTTATACTAATTAAATTTGGTTTTTTGCCTATATAAGAAGGAACTTAACTTTCTTTTTTGATATATAACTTTCTTTTTTTCATTCTTTCACCATGGCTGGACTGCAGTAGGGTATTCACTCACTGCAGACTCTAACTCCTAGGCTCAAGGGATCCTCCTACCTCAGCCTCCCAGTAGCTGGGACTACAGCCAGGTGCTACAATGCCTGGCTAATTTAAAAAAATTTTTCTTTTCTAGAGACAGCGTTTTGCCATGTTTTCAAAGCTGGTCTCCAACTCCTGGCCTCAAGGGATACTCCTGCCTCCGCCAAAGTGCTGAAATTACAGGCATGAGGAACTGCACCCAGCCAAGATTTTAAAACTGAGCCCATGACTTTTTTCTTTTTTTGAGATGGAGTTTCGCTCTCGTCGCCCAGGCTGGGGTGCAATGGTGGGATTTTGGCTTGCTGCAACCTCCACCTCCCGGGTCCAAGCAATTCTCCTGCCTTGGCCTCCCCAGTAGCTGGGATTACAGGTGCCCGCCATCACGACTTGCTAGGTTTTGTTTTGTTTTGTTTTGTTTTCCTTAGACTGAGTCTTGCTCTGTTGCCCAGGCTGGAGTGCAGTGGTGTGGTCTAGCCCCATTGCAACTTCTGCCTTCCGGGTTCAAGCAATTCTCCTGCCTCAGCATCCTGAGTAGGTGGGATTACAGGTGCGTACCACCATGCCTGGCTAATTTTTGTATTTTTAGTAAGGACTGGGTTTCACCATGTTGGCCAGGCTGCTCTTGAACTCCTGACCTCGTGACCCGCCTCAGCTTCTCAGAGTGCTGAGATTACAGGCATAAACCACCACACCCGGTCCCTGCTAATTTTTTTGTTTTTAGTAGAGACAAGCAGTCTGGTCTAGAACCCCTGACCTCAGGATATCTACCCACCTCAGCCTCCTGAAGTGCTCCAATTACAGGCGTGAGCCACCGCGCCTGGCCTAGACGGAGCCCATTTTTGTATAGTCTGTTTTTCTGAATGTCCATTCACAGATTTTAATAATCTATCTCAGATTGAATAATCTCTAATTTGATCTTTTGAATTATTTAAGATTGGCAAGTCTAAATAAGGTTATTGCATCACTATACCCAATGAAGTCTGTATCCAGTTTGGCTCCTCAAGCACCTTATAATAAAAGCCTATTCTTCAACCAGTGAACTAGAAATAAAATCCTAAACTTGGGCAGATTACGAGGTCAGGAGATTGAGACCAGCCTGACCAACATGGTGGGATGCCGTCTCTACTAAAAATAGACCCCCCAAAAAATAAATAAATAAATGCCGGGTGTTGTGGCACGTGCCTGTAATCCAAGCTCAGGAGGCTGAGGCAGGAGAATCGCTTGAACCCGGGAGGCAGAGGTTGCAGTAAGCCGAGATCTCGCCACTGCATTCAAGCCTTGGCGACAGTGCAAGACTTCATCTCAAAGAAAAAATAAGGCCGGGCGTGGTGGCTCACGCCTGTAATCCAAGCACTTTGGAGGCCAAGACGGGCGGATCACCTGAGGTCGAGAGTTCAAGTCCAGCCTGACCAACATGGTGAAACCCCATCTTAAAATAATAATAATAATAAAATCTGGTAAAACAGGTATTTGGGGACGGGGGCGGGGACTGGGATGAAATCACTTGGCAGATAACAGCCCTCCCTCCTACCACCTCCAAATCTTAGACAAAGCTTCACACTCTCAACCAAATGCCACCTACAGAACCCCTCCACCACCTGTGCATTCTAACCCCGCTTTCCTGTGTCCCGCCTTTCAGCCAAAGGAACTACACCTTCCCGGCACTGATTCATCATTTTCCCGCAATTCCTGTCTCCCCGTAATGAATAAAACCAAACTGTCATGGGCAGTCTCGGGACCTCTTACTCTAGGCTTGGTGGGGTTGTGTTTCCCACAGCCGAGGTCTCTCCTATTCAGCTCAGAAGAAACTTATGTTACACAGTTTGGGTTTTTCCGTTACCAAACCACAAGCCAGGACTGGGTGTTTCTCATTCATTAATCGCTATTTGCTAAAATAAACTCTAATTTTTTTTGACAGAGTTTGCTCTGTCGCCCAGGCTGGAGTGCAGTGGTGCAATCTTGCTCAATGAAACCTCTGCCTCAGGGTTCAAGCGATTCTCCTGCCTCAGCCTCCTGAGTAGCTGGGATTAAAGGCATATGCTACCACGCCCAGCTAATTTTTTGTATTTTTAGCTATATGTTGGGCAGGCTGGTCTCGAACTCCTGACCTCAGGCAATCCACCGCCTGGGTCTCCCAAAATGTTGGGATTACAGACGTGAGCCACCGCACCCGGCCCTAATAAACTCTAATTTTTTTTTTTTTTTTGAGACGGAGTTTCGCTCTTGTTACCCAGGCTGGAGTGCAATGGCGCGATCTCGGCTCACCGCAACCTCCGCCTCCTGGGTTCAGGCAATTCTCCTGCCTCAGCCTCCCGAGTAGCTGGGATTACAGGCACGCGCCACCATGCCCAGCTAATTTTTTGTAGTTTTAGTAGAGACGGGGTTTCACCATGTTGACCAGGATGGTCTGGATCTCTTGACCTCGTGATCCACCCGCCTCGGCCTCCCAAAGTGCTGGGATTACAGGCTTGAGCCACCGCGCCCGGCTAAACTCTAATTTTTAACTGTGCCTCAGTTTAATTTTTAACTGAAGAAAAAAACGAACTGGGGACCCCACAGCACACCGCTCCTCCGACACGAAACCCACACCCGAGGCAGGATCCCTCCATGAGGAGGGATCCCGTGGTCCCCGCACACTCTGGGGAGACGCGGGGCTGCGGGCGCGGAGCTGCACAGAGAAGGCTCCGGGGCCGGGACGGGGACCGTAGTCGCCGCGCAGGGACGGGACAGGACGCCCGGGGTCCCGGCTGCCGGCCCAGCCCCACCCAGCGGCCGAAGGGACCGAGTGCGGAGCTGCGCCAGAGGGACTGTGTCCAGACCCCAGAGTCGCCGCAGGGAGGCCCGAGCCCCGCCATAGCGGTTTCCACTCGGTTGCACCCAGCCTTCCTATCGCCTTGGAACCCCCAGCCCTGCATGCTCACCATTTCCTGGCTTCCAGGTATCCCGTTATCCTCTCTAAAGGTCCCGCGAACAGTGCAGGTCACAGTGCAGTCGACAGAGCGACAGCAGCTATAGGTGAAGTACCTGGTCCCTCTCGGAGCAGTAAAGCCCCAGACCTCAACTGGCGCGAGCAACCCCAGGAGTGAAGAGAGCAGGAATGCAACCTCCTCTTCCCCGGAGGACAGTTGGCAGGGCCCCGCCCCAGCGCCGCTGATTGGATAAGGGTCTAGACCTCGCCCCCTTCCCTGAGTGACAGCAGAAGCCCTGGGTGATCTGGACCTGCAGAGCCAAAGTAGCTGCTTCTAGCCACACTTTCCAAGGTCAGTTCCCTCTCTGCCTCCTTTTCTTTGAGTATTTGCTTTCCGCCAAACTTGCTCCGAATTGGTAGACGGGGCATTGTCATCTTCCTCACTCCGTGGGCTGTCCCTGCTCCTTCATCCTGCACAGGACGTAACGGTACAGGGAATTCCAGACTCAGTGTCCAAAAAAAGCGAAAGACATTAAAATATTTTGTCCAAAAATACTGCCCTGCCAAAATATATTTCTTTGACGATTTTGAAATGGCTGCTGCTTGGCCAGCAAACAAAAGGTGGCCTTGCAAAACTGTCTTTTGAGAGGGAAATTTGCATCTGTAGAGAATCTCCGTTAATGAAGCCGTATCCCCTCCCCTCTTCTTTTCCTTTCCCTTATCTAAAAGCTATTGAGAGTTTTACATATTTTAGGCCTGGCGCGGTGGTTTACGCCTGTAATCCCAGCACTTTGGGAGGGTGAGGCGGGCGGATCACGCGGTCAAGAGATCAAGACCATCCTGGCCAACGTGGGGAAACCCAGTCTCTACTGAAAATACAAAAATTAACTGGGCATGTTGGTGCACGCCTGTAGTCTGAGGCAGGAGAATCGCTTGGACCCAGGAGGCAGAGGTTGCATTGAGCCAAGATTGCGCCACTGCACTCCAGCCTGGCTACAGAGCAAGACTCTGTCTCAAAAAAAAAAAAAAAGAGTGAGAGAGTTTGACATATTGGGTAGCACACGGTGGTTCATGCCTATAATCCCCAGCACATTGGCAAACTGAGGTGGAAGGATCACTTGAAGCAAAGATTTGAGGCCAGCATGATCAACACAGGGAGATCCCTATCTTTATTATTTAAAAATTTAAATCTCCCTATCTTTATTATTTAAAAATTTAAATTAAAAAGTGGCGGGGCAGGGTGAGACCAGGTCACTACTACAAGATAAATAAGTAGAGGAGGCAAAAGAAGATTAAAAAAAAAAAAAAACAGAACAAAAAAAAAAGATAAATAAATAAATAGATTAGGGCCAGGCTCGGTGGCTCAAGCCTGTAATCTCAGCACTTTGGGAGGCCCAGCGGGTGGATCACTTGAGGCTGGGAGTTCGAGACCAGCCTGGCCAACATGACAAAACCCCGCCTCTCCTAAAAATACAAAAATTAGCTGGGCTTGGTGGCACACATCTGTGATCCCAGCTACTCAGGAGGCTGAGGCAGGAGAATCGCTTGAACCTGGAAGGCGGAGGTTGCACTGAGCTGAGATTGTGCCATTGCACTCCAGCCTGAGCATTGAAGCCATGCCCTATTTCAAAAAAAAGGAAAAATGTGGTCAGGCGCAGTGGCTCACACCTGCAGTCCCAGCACTTTGGGAGGCTGAGGAGGGTGGAACATGAGGTCAGGAGTTAGAGACCAGCCTGACCAGCATGTTGAAACTCCATCTCTACTAAAAATAAAAAATGAGCCAGGTGTGGTGGTACATGCCTGTAATCCCAGCTACTCAGGAGGCTCAGGCAGGAAAATCGCTTGAACCTGGGAGGCGGAGGTTGCAGTGAGCCGAGATCTCACCATTGCATTCCAGCCTGGGCAACAGAGCAAGACTCCATCTCAAAAAAAAAAAAAAAAAAAGGAAAAAAGTCTGCGGGGAGACATCATCTACATAACAGTCCACCTTTGCTAGCTCAGCCTCTTCCTTTCTCACTCTACTAAGCTGTCTTGCTACTAAACCTAATTTACTGACTTCAGGTTGCTATTTAAGCTTCTCTGTTTTATTGCTGGGTGGGTCTTCATTCTGAAGGCTCCCATATATACATGTTAAATACATTTGCATGTCTTCTTTTCTATTAATCAATCTGCCTTGGATCAATTAGTTTTCAGCAAACCTTTAGGACACCAAGAGTCTATCATCCCCACAAAGCCATCCCCTTTTCTCAGAGCAGGAGGGGAACCAGGTCAGGCATGACTCCTCCAGGAGGGAGAGACACATATCATGCAGTGGGGCAGGAATTGGGATGAGACATGGCCAAGACCTCCTCACATGTACCATCTTCTCCTCACAGTGTGGAAACACTTCCTTCTTCTAGACCTTCATTTTCATTAGCGGGAAACTCTCACCTGAGGTCAGTTTAATCTTATTAGCAGAAACAGCTACCAATCTAGACCCCAAAAGAGAATTCTTGGATCTCATGCAAGAGTGAATTCAGGGTGAGTCCATAAATTAAAAGCAAGTCTATTAGAGAAATAAAGAAACAAAGGAATGGCTACTCCATAGGCAGAGCAGCAGCATGGTCTGCTCGACAGAGTATACTTATAGTTATTTCTTTATTATATGCTAAGCAAGGGGTGGATTATTCATGAGTGTTCTGGGAAAGGGACAGGCAGTTCTCATAACTGAGGTTTCTACTCCTGTTATATATACCGCATAGGGTAATTTCTGGACATTGCCATGGCGTCTGTAAACTGTCACTGCGCTGTTGGGAGTGTCAGCATGCGAATGCATTATAATTATTGTATAATAAGCAGTGAAGGTGGGGCACAGTGGCTCACACCTGTAATCCCAGCACTTTGGGAGGCCAAGATGGGCAAATCATGAGGTCAAGAGATCGAGAGCATCCTGGCCAACATGGTGAAACCCCATCTCTACTAAAAATACAAAAATTAGCTGGGGGTGGTGGCACATGCCTGTAGTCCCAGCTATCGGGAGGCTGAAGCAGAAGAATCACTTGAACCCAGGAGGCAGTGGTTGCAGTGAGCCGAGATTGCGCCATTGCACTCTAGCCTGGTGACAGAGTCAGACTCTGTCTCAAAAAATAATAAGGAATGAAGACCACATGAGGTCACTTTCTTTTCCTTTTTTTTTTTTTTTTTTTATTTGAGACAGGGTCCCACTGCCTCCCCCAGGCTGGAGTGCAGCAGCTCAATCATAGCTTACTTCTGCCTCTCTGCCTTCCTGCAGCCTCTGTCTTCTGGACTCAAGCAACCCTCCCAGCTCAGCCTCCAGAGTAGCTGAGACTATAAGCGCAGGCTACCACAGCCGGCTAAATTTTGTCGAGATGGGGTATCACTCTGTTGCCCAGGGTGGCAGAGGTCACTTTCGTCACCATCTTAGTTTTGGTGGGTTTTGGCTGGTTTCTTTACTGCATTTTATCAGTGGGATCTTTATGACCTGTATCTTGTGATACCAGTCCTGCCGACCTCCTGTCTCATCTTGTGACTAGGAACGCCTAAACCCCTGGAATGCGGCCCAGTAGGTCTCACCCTTATTTTACCCAGCCCCAATTCAGGATGGATTCACTCTGGTTCAGATACCTGTGACATTCTAACTTAAATAAAGTCAACTTCATAAACCCTTTGTTCATAACACAACCCAAACAATTTGTTCTCTGAGCCTGACCTTCACAGATTTTCTTCATATATACAAATTACAGTTCTGTCCCCAGAGACCTTATGCATGCCCAAACCAAAACACTGCCCAGAAAATGGCTCCAGGCTTCAGAGGTACATCCCCAGATAGGACAGAACCCCCAAGCCATCTGCGCGTGGGTCTCCTGCCTTCCAGGACTCTGTAACTTCCCAGAATCCACACTCCTTCTGGACCAGTTCTGAGCAGCTGGAGGCCACCTGCAGGGGAGGGCGTGCCTGCCCAGGAAGCATCCTTTCCTTCCCTGGAAGCTCCAGACTGGCCTGAGCAGAGAGTCACTGTCCTCGGGCTCTGCTGCCCCCTGCAGGTAATTCAGCTGCTTCTCACCCCATTGATCAGTTGCTAGAGACAAACACCCTCAATCCCAGTTGTGAATAAGATACCAGCAGAATCCCTGCTTTGCTCCTGTGTGTATGTATGACCTAAGGAAAAACCGGCTGGGTGCGGTGGCTCAGGCCTGTAATTCTAGGACTTTGGGAGGCCGAGGCTGGCAGATCACTTGAGCTGGAGACCAGCCTGGGCAACATGGTGAAACCCCATCTCTATTAAAAATACTAAAAAATTAGCTGGGTGAATAGCTTGAACCTGGGAGGCCCAGGTTGCAGTGAGCCAAGATAGCACCACTGTACTCCATCCTGGGTGACAGAACGAGACTCCATCAGAAAGAAACGAAAGGAAGGAAAAAAGGAAAGGGAGAGGAGAAAAGGGGAGGGGAGAGGCGGGGAGGGAAGGGGAGAAAGAATTCTAAGAAAATTTAAATTCATGGCCGGGCGCGGTGGCTCACGCCTGTAATCCCAGCACTTTGGGAGGCCAAGGCGGGCGGATCACGAGGTCAAGAGATCCAGACCATCCTGGTCAACATGGTGAAACCCCGTCTCTACTAAAAATACAAAAAGTCAGCTGGGCATGGTGGCGCGTGCCTGTAATCCCAGCTACTCAGGAGGTTGAGGCAGGAGAATTGCCTGAACCCAGGAGGCGGAGGTTGCGGTGAGCCGAGATCGCGCCATGGCACTCCAGCCTGGGTAGAAAAGTGAAACTCCGTCTCAAAAAAAAAAGAGAGTCGGTAGTGCCCAGGGAGCCAGGGGGTGGAGGAGCTGATCCTGGCCAGGGCTGTGGCACCTGAAGGAGAAAGTAGGGGGTTTTGGGTGGGAGCAGCAAAAGGATGGGGTTGCGGGGAGGGGCATTCTTTTTTTTTTTTTTTTTTTTTTTTGGGTCGGAGTTTCACTCTTGCTGCCCAGGCAGGAGTGCAATGGCACGATCTCGGCTCACCGCAACCTCCGCCTCCCGGGTTCAAGTGATTCTCTTGCCTCAACTTCCCGAGTATCTGAGAGTACAGGCATGCGCCACCATGCTCGGCTAATTTTTGTTTTGTATTTTTAGTAGATACTGGGTGTCTCCATTTTGTCAGGCTGGTCTCTAGCTCTCGACCTCAGGTAATCCGCCCATCTCTGCCTCCCAAAGTGCTGGAATTACAGGCGTGAGCCACCGTGCCAGGCCTAAGGGAGAGGGGCATTCTTCTGTGGATTGGGGAGGGATCCTGGAGGGGCACAGGGTTAGGTTAAAGCTTGGTGAAGGTGGGTTCATGCCTGGGATATGAGTATCTCAGAGGGGATGAGGGTGTGGCCAGGTTTTGGAGGCAGGCCAGGGTTTCTGGGTATGTCTAATGGTCCCAGGGAGACTGGGACTACTCAGGGAGTTGGGTAGGGGGGCAGGTCACAGAGAAGGTTTGAAAGCAGGAGGTGTGGGAAGCCCAGGAAGAGGGACTAAGTGGGCAGGGAGGCTTAGTCAGTGGGCCGTGAGTGTGTGTCCTGTCAGCCTCACGTTGTTCAAAGGATCAGAATCCAGTTAGGAGGAGTTTATTTATTTATTTATTTATTTATTTTTGAGACAGAGTTTCACCCTTGTTGCCCAGGCTGGAGTGCAATGGCGTGATCTCAGCTCACCACAACCTCTGCCTCTGGGTTCAAGTGATTCTCCTGCCTCAGCCTCCCCAGTAACTGGGATTACAGGCATGTGCCACCACGCCTGGCTAATTTTCTATTTTTAGTACAGATGGGGTTTCTCCATGTTGGTCAGGCTGGTCTCAAACTCGTGACCTCAGGTGATCTGCCTGCCTCAGCCTCCCAAAGTGCTCGGATTACAAGCATGAGCCATTGCGCCAGGCCTGTGAGTTTATTAAAGTCAAAAGCAGGAGATGGCCATTCTGGAAAATACACACTTCAAATAAATGGGCTCAGCCCTTTCTTGCTCAGATTTTGAATGACTCATTTTCACAACCCCAAACACTTAGCAGGTCACATTTTCCCCTCTCGTTTTGGTCTTGGTCTGAACCCTACTTGCTCTCCTTTGCACCCTTGTTCCCAGACCAAACTGAGGATTGGGCAGCTTATTCTCTGTACCCAATAACAAGATGTAGACAAACTGGGAAACAAGAGAGTTGCTTTTTTTTTTTTGAGATGGAGTCTCGCTCTGTCACCCAGACTGGAGTGCAGTGGCACAATCTTGGCTCACTGCAACCTCCACCTCTCTGGTTCAAGCTATTCTTGTGCCTCAGCTTCTCAAGTAACTGGGATTACAGATGTGGGCCAACATGCCTGGCTAATTCTTGTATTTTTTGTGGAGACACCATGTTGACTAGGCTTGTCTTGAACTCCTGACTTCAAGTGATCTGCCTGCCTTGGCCTCCCAAAGTGCTGGGATTACAGGGTAGCCACCACACCTAGCCCCTTTCTTTTTCTTTCTTTCTTTTTTGTTTTTTTTTTAAAGACATTCTTGCTCTGTCACCCAGGCTGGAGTGCAGTGGCATGATCTTGGCTCACTGTAACCTCTGCTTCTGAGTTCAAGCAATTCTTCTGCCTCAGCCTCTCCAGCAGCTGGGCTTACAGGTGCATGCCACTGCCAGGCTAATTTTCATACTTTTAGTATAGAAGGGGTTTCCCCATGTTGGCCAGGCTGGTCTCCAACTCTTGACCTCAAAAGATCCGCCCACCTCGGCCTCCCAAAGTGTTGGGATTACAAGCATGAGCCACCACGCCTTGCCAAGAGAGCTTATTTCTGTAAGCGGGTACAGGGAGAAGGCCAGGAAAATATCCGACTAACTCCAAATTACAAAGTTTTCCAGTGCTTATATACCTTCTGAGCTTTATGTCTATGTGTAACTGTACATTCATCTGAAGACATAAGTGATTAATTTCTTCTAATCTGTAACTAAGGTCTGAGTCTTGGGGACTTAAGGGAGACTCAGTAAAGTTTACTTAATCTAGATGGGTCCAGGTGCTGAAAGTGATTACCCTTATCTTGTCTCCTGCTAAGTTATGGAGGTTTGGAGAGTTCCTTTCTGGAGGTTTGGGGAGTTCCTTTCAACCCCCAATAAAACTTGTTTAATCCTAACTGGGTACTGGTACTAGGAGTGTGAGCATTCCTTCATTATCTTGTATGCTTCAAGGCCCAGGAGGCCTTTATTACTCATTCCAGCCTTTGTGTAAGAGCACTGGCTCTCTCAGCCTCTGATATTTAACCTAACTACTCAGACAGTGATGAAACAATTGTTATGTGAGGGTTTTTTGTTTGTTTGTTTGTTTTTCTTTTCTTTTCTGGAGGGCAATGATGTGATCTCGGCTCACTGTAACCTCTGCCTCCTGGTTTCAAGGAATTCTCCTGCCTCAGCCTCCCGTGTAGCTGGGATTATAGGCGTGTACCATGCCTGGCTAATTTTGTATTTTTAGTGGAGATGGGGTTTCTCCATGTTGCCCAGTCTGGTCTTGAACTCCTGATCTTAGATGATCTGCCCACCTCAACCTCCCAAAGTGCTGGGATTGCAGGTGTGAGCCACTGTGCCCAGCCTTTTTGTTTATTTTTCCCAGACAGAGTGAGACTCTGTCATCCAGGCTGGAGTGCAGTGGCATGATCTTGGCTCACTGCAGCCTCCACCTCTCAGGCTCAAGCAGTTCTTATGCCTCAGTTTCCTGAGTAGCTGGGATTACAGGCATGTGCCACTGCAGCTGGCTAATTTTTTGTACTTTTTGGTAGAGACAGGGGTCTCATCATGTTAGCCAGGTTGATCTCAAGTGATCCTCCCACCTTGGCTTCCCAAAGTGCTGGGATTATGGGCCTGAGCCACTGCACATGGCCAAAACAGTTGTTACAGAGGTCTACCTGTTCAGTTTTTGTGAGACCTGGCCTGCCCACCCTTGGGATGGTTTGTGATGCTGTGCCATGCTGATCTTTTTACACTTTACGGTAATTTGGGTTGGATCATCTCTGTGCTGTGCTCAGATTGTCCTTCCTCCCTTTGGGGTTGAGGAAAAGTGTTAGGGTCAAGCTGCACAGGCTGACCCCTTCCCCACCTCTGACTGCTCTGCAGCTGCATTCCTGAACCCCTACCTAGGTGCCACATCAAGGTTCCCAGACGTACTACAATTAAGCAAAGCCTGATTACAGCCATCCGGCAGGGCAGCTCAAGGGAGGACAGGGAAAACATGTCGGTTATCCATACTTGTAAATTCCAGTTTGACACATATCTGCAAAAAACTCCTGGTTTCTCTCTTTTTTTAAAAAAAGACTGCTGCCACAAAAGTCACAGGATGATGTATTGTAGGTCTGTTACAAGTTGACAAACTGTCTCTGTGCCTGTTATCAGGGAATAGGTGACCTCAGTCCTGAAACTCCCTTATGCCCCTCTCACCCCATAAAAACCCCTTGTTTTGTAAGCTCGGGCTGCATCCTCTGATTGTTACAGAGCAGCCCGGTAGGTTAATAAAACTTGCTTGCCTGACTTTGGGTCTATCCTCCTTTCTCTCGGCCACCCTTACAAAAAGGAAATACATTTGAACCGTTCCTGTGTGTTTGTGAAACAGGCAGCAACAAATAGTTATTCAATTTCTTTTTTTTTTTTTTTTTTTGAGACGGAGTTTCACTCTTGTTACCCAGGCTGGAGTGCAATGGCGCAATCTCGGCTCACCGCAACCTCCGCCTCCCGGGCTCAGGCAATTCTCCTGCCTCAACCTCCTGAGTAGCTGGGATTACAGGCACGCGCCACCATGCCCAGCTGAATTTTTGTATTTTTAGTAGAGACGGGGTCTCACCATGTTGACCAGGATGGTCTCGATCTCTTGACCTCGTGATCCACCCGCCTCGGCCTTCCAAAGTGCTGGGATTACAGGCTTGAGCCACCGCGCCCGGCTCTAGTTATTCGATTTCTACGAATGAGGCTCATACTGGGTAGAGAGATCAGAGCCATGCAGGGGAATATTTCTCAACAAATTACAGATGATCAAATTGTCTACAAAACAGCTTTGCTTGGCCTAAGCTTTTTTTTTTTTTCTTTTGAGATGGAGTTTCACTCTTGTTGCCCAGGCTGGAGTGCAATAGCACAATCTTGGCTCACTGCAACCTCTGCCTCCTGGGTTCAAGCAATTCTCCTGCTTCAGCCTCCCAAGAAGCTGGGATTACAGGCATGTGCTGCCATGCCTGGCTAATTTTGTATTTTTAGTAAGACAGGGTTTCTCCCTGTTGGTCAGGCTGCTCTCAAACTCCCAACCTTGGGTAATCTACTCGCCTCGATCTCCCAAAGTGCTGGAATTACAGACACGAGCCACTGCGCCTGGCCCAAAAACAGCTTTTGCATTTGAGAACATTTAAAGTGTTTCTGGTTAAATTATTCCATTCTTGAGCAATTTATTTTTTTTATTTGTTTGTTTATTTCTTGAGACAGAGTCTCATTCTGTTGCCCAGACTAGAGTAGTGTGGCACGTTCATGGCTCACTGAGGCCCTGATTGCCTGGGCTCAAATGACCCTCAGCCTCCCCAGTACCTGGCACCACAGATGTATGCTACCACACTCAGCTAATTTTTAAAATTATTTGTAGAGGCCGGGCGTGGTGGCTCAAGCCTGTAATCCCAGCACTTTGGGAGGCCGAGGCGGGTGGATCACGAGGTCAAGAGATCGAGACCATCCTGGTCAACATGGTGAAACCCCGTCTCTACTAAAACTACAAAAAATTAGCTGGGCATGGTGGCACGTGCCTGTAGTCCCAGCTACTCAGGAGGCTGAGACAGGAGAATTGCTTGAACCCAGGAGGCGGAGGCTGCGGTGAGCCGAGATCGCGCCATTGCACTCCAGCCTGGGTAACAAGAGCGAAACTCTGTCTCAAAAAAAAAAAAAAAAATTATTTGTAGAGATGGCTGGGGGCAGTGGCTCATGCCTGTAATCCCTGCACTTTGGGAGGCCAAGGTGGGCAGATGACAAGATCAGGAGTTTGACACCAGCCTGGCTAACATAGTGAAACCCTGTCTCTACTCGAAATAAAAAAAATTAGCTGAGCGTGGTGGCAGGCGCCTATAATCCCAGCTACTTGGGAGGCTGAGGCAGGAGAATCACTTGAACCCAGGAGGCAGAGGTTACAGTGAGCCGAGATGGCACCATTGCACTCCAGCCTGGTCAACAGTGCGAGACTCTGTCTCAAAAAAAAAAAAATTATTTGTAGAGATGGGGTTTCACTATGTTGCCCATGATGATCTCAAACTTCTGGGTTCAAGGGATCCTCCTACCCCTGCCTCCCAAAGTGCTAGAATAACAAGCATGAACCACTTGACCCGGCCATCTAATGTTTCATATAATGCTGATGATTCTACTAATTTTCCCAAAATGCTTTAGCTAATACTTAATGAATAATATGCTACTTTAAAGTACCTTATGCAGGGTTGGGCATGGTGGCTCACATCTGTAATCCTAGCATTTTGGGAGCCCTAAGGTGGGCAGATCACAAGGTCAGAAGATCAAGACCGTCCTGGCCAACTCCGTCCTGGGCCACGAGAATGAAAACTCCATCTCAAAAAAAAAAAAAAGCCTAACTAAATAATTTCCTTCAAATTTTAGTCAATTTGCATATACCAAAAACACTTTCTTTTTTTTTTTTTTTTAAACAGTTTTACTCTCATTGCCGAGGCTGGAGTGCAATGGTATGATCTCGGCTCACTGCAAACTCCACCTCCCAGGTCCAAGCGATTCTCTTGCCTCAGCCTCCTGAGTAGCTGGGATTATAGGCATGTACCACCAAACCCAGCTAATTTTGTATTTTAGTAGAGATAAGGTTTTACCATGTTGGTCAGGCTGGTCTTGAACTCCTGACCTCAGGTGATCCTCCTGCCTTGGTTTCCCAAAGTGCTGGGATTACAGGCCTGAGCCACCGCACCCAGCCTTCTTTTAAGAATTTCTTACTTTTTTTGTTCTCACTCTGTTGCCCAGGGTGGAGTGCACTGGTATAATCACAGCTCACTGCAGCCACCAACTCCTGGGCTGAAGTGATTCTCCTGCCTTGCCCTCCTAAAGTGCAGGTATTACAGGACTGAACCACCATACCGGGCCTTTTTCCAGACTTTTAAAGGTGTGAGACTCTCAATCTCTGTCAGATCAGGGAAGGGGAAAAGGAGAGGTGGGGGATGGCTTCACTAATGGAGATATTCCATAGATGCAAATTTTCCCCCCCAGAAAACAGCTTTGCAAGGGCAAAGCTACAACCATTCGAAATTGCCAAAGAAATATATTTTGGGGGCCGGTTGCGGTGAGTCACTGTAATCCCAGCACTTTGGGAGACTGAGGTGGGTGGATCGCCTGAGGTCGAGAGTTGGAGACCAGCCTGGCCAGCATTGTGAAACCCTGTCTCTACTAAAAAAAATACAAGAAATTCGCCAGGCCTGGTGGCAGGGGCCTGTAATTCCAGCTACTCGGGAAGCTGAGGCAGGAGAATCGCTTGAATCTGGGAGGTGGAGGTTGCAGTGAGCTGAGATGGCACCATTGCACTGGGCAACAGATCGAGACTCCCTCTCAAAAAAAATTGAGCTGAAGGCAATTAAAATATTTTATTCCAAAATATATTTCTTTCTTTCTTTTTCTTTTTCTTTCTTTTTTTTTTTTGAGACGGAGTTTTGTTCTTGTTGTCCAGGCTGGAGTGCAATGGCACGATCTCGGCTCACCGCAACCTCTGTCTCTCAGGTTCAAGTGATTCTCTTGCCTCAGCCTCCTGAGCAGTTGGGACTACAGGCATGTGCCACCACGCCCAGCTAATTTTTATATTTTTAGTAGAGACAGGGTTTTACCATATTGGCCAAGATGGTCTTGATCTCTTGACCTTGTGATCTGCCTGCCTCAGCCTCCCAAAGTGCTGGGATTATAGGCGTGAGTCACCATTCCCAGCCGATATCACACTTCTATAAGGGAAAGTGAAGAAGCTTGACAGGGTTACAACATTTTCTATACATGGCCAGTACATACTTTACAACAATTTGTTTGGTTAAAACTTTCTGTGTGGGCCGGGCACGGTGGCTCAAGCCTGTAATCCCAGCACTTTGGGAGGCCGAGGCGGGTGGATCACGAGGTCAAGAGATCGAGACCATCCTGGTCAACATGGTGAAACACCGTCTCTACTAAAAATACAAAAAATTAGCTGGGCATGGTGGCGCGTGCTTGTAATCCCAGCTACTCAGGAGGCTGAGGCAGGAGAATTGTCTGAACCCAGGAGGTGGAGGTTGCGGTGAGCCGAGATCACGCCATTGCACTCCAGCCTGGGTAACAAGAGCGAAACTCCGTCCCAAAAAAAAAAAAAAAAAAAAAAAAACTTTCTGTGTTTCCAGGAAGATTTGCCTAAACAATCTATAAGGAGGGATAATGGTCATGAGAGTGACTTATCTCTGATTCCACTTAGTCTTTTCTACTCATTTAAAGGATAAGAATAAGGAAGAGAGGCCAGCCCAGTGGCTAATGCCTGTAATCTCAGCACTTTGGGAAGCCAGCAAAACCCCATGTCTAGTAAAACTACAAAAAAATTAACTGGACATGGTGGCTCTCCCCTGTAATCCCAGCTACTTTGGAGACTGAGGCTGGAGAATTGCTTTAAGCCAGGAGGCAGAGGCTGCAGTGAGTCAAGATCACTCCATTGCACTCCAGCCTGGGCAATGGTGCCACACCCTGTCTCAAAAAAAAGAATCAGGAATAAGGAAGAGAGTTAATGTATAATCAGAAAAGCAGGAGTTACAGCTGCACATAATTTAAAGTTCCAATGGCTTCAAGTTGAAATTTTTGTTTTTGTTTTTGTTTTCAGACAGAGTGTTGCTCTGTCACCCAGGCTGGAGTGCAGTGGTGCAATCTCGGCTCACTGCAACCTCCACCTCCCTGGTTCAAGTGATTATCCTGCCTCAGCCTCTCTAGTAGCTGGAACTACAGGTGCATGCCACCATGCCCGACTACCTTTTTCTATTTTTAGCAGAGACAGTGTTTCACCATGTTAGCCAGGATGGTCTCCATCTCCTGACCTCGTGATCCACCCACCTTGGCTTCTCAAAGTGCTGGGATTACAGGCTTGAGCCACCGCACCAAGCCTCAAGTTGGAATTATTTACTTCCACAAATGTGTGTGTGGTCTAAGAGGATTAGATATTTTGCTTTCCATTTTGAGGTATGAAATGCAAATACCTTATTATTTCCTTTACATGTATAAACCTGAACTTGAGTTTGAGAGATTTTGCTGGATTCTTCAGACACTGGGTATTTTCTCATTGAATCAGAGGCCTGAGCCCAGTGATTTACAAGCTAATGTCAATCAGAAGTCTGCAAAGAGAGGTCATTGAAGGCTCACTTTTTCTTGCTGGGGAGCCTCCCCTGCAGTCTAATTTTTTTTTTTTTTTTTTTGATATAGAGTCTTGCTGTGTCACCCAGGCTGGAGTGCAGTGGCGTCATCTCAGCTCACCGCAACCTCCACCTCTCAGGTTCAAGCAATTCTTCTGCCTCAGCCTCCCAAGTAGCTGGGATTAGAAGTGCCCAGCACCACTGGGCGCAGTGGCTCATGCCTGCAATCCCAGAACTTTGGGAGGCTGAGGTGGGCGGATGACTTGAGGTCAGGAGCTCAGGAGCTCAAGACCAGCCTGACCAATATGGTGAAACCCTATCTTAAAAAAAAAAAAGGAAAAGAAGTGCCCAGCATTAGCACCATGCCCAGCTAATTTCTCTATTTTTAGTAAAGAGGGAGTTTCATCACATTGGTTAGGCTGATCTCAAACTCCCGACCTCAGGTGATCCACCTGCCCTGGCCTCTCAAAGTGCTGGGATTATAGGTGTGAGCCACCACTCCCAGCCAGGAATGACTTTATTCTAAAAGAGAATTGAAATAAGGAAAAAGAGACAAAGTGTAAGAACTGTAAGTACCGCCGGGCGCGGTGGCTCAAGCCTGTAATCCCAGCACTTTGGGAGGCCGAGGTGGGTGGATCACGAGGTCAAGAGATCGAGACCATCCTGGTCAACATGGTGAAACCCCGTCTCTACTAAAAATTACAAAAAATTAGCTGGGCATGGTGGCGTGTGCCTGTAATCCCAGCTACTCAGGAGGCTGAGGCAGGAGAATTGCCTGAACCCAGGAGGCGGAGGTTGCGGTGAGCCAAGATCGCGCCATTGCACTCCAGCCTGGGTAAAAAGAGCGAAACTCCGTCTCAAAAAAAAAAAAAAGAACTAAAAAAAAGAACTGTAAGTACCTCTAAATTAGCCCAAAAAAGACTTTTTATTTTTTTAAAGGGATGGAGAAACAAGGATCGGAAGAAGGTAAAAATAGGAAGTCAGTATACAATTTTATTCGTTAACAATTTGTGTTTTAGGCTGGGCAAGATGGCTCATGGCTATAATCCCAGCACTTTGGATGGCCAAGGCAGGTGGATCACCTGAGGTCAGGAGTTCCAAGACCAGCCTGACCAACATGCTGAAACTCCATCTCTACTAAAAATACAAAAATTAGTCAGGCATGGTGGTGCATGCCTGTAATCCCAGCTACTTGGGAGGTTGAGGCAGGACAATCACTTGAACCCAGGAAGTGGAGGTTGCAGTGAGCTGAGATTATACCACTATACTCCAGCCTGAGTATCACAGTAACACAGTGAGACTCCATCTCAAAAACAAAAAAAAAACAAAAAAAAAAAACCCAGCAATTTGTATTTTTCCCCTGTAGCTTGTTTTCCTTAAAGCTACTTTTCCTTTTTTATCTAATTTTTTTTTCTCTTAGCTCACCGCAAACTCCGCCTCCCAGGTTTAAGTGATTCTCCTGCCTCAGCCTCCCAAGT
>NW_022437017.1:74325-74618 GCF_009761245.1 Sapajus apella | reverse complement strand
CCTGAGTCGCTGGGATTACAGGCACACGCCACCATGCCCAGCTAATTTTTTGTATTTTTAGTAGAGACGGGGTTTCACCATGTTGACCAGGATGGTCTCGATCTGTTGACCTCGTGATCCACCCGCCTCGGCCTCCCACAGTGCTGGGATTACAGGCTTGAGCCACCGCGCCCGGCCCAATTTTTGTATTTTTTAAGTAGAGGTGGGGTTTCACCATGTTGGTCAGGCTGGTCTCAAACCCCTGACCTGGTGATTGCCTGCCTCAGCCTCCCAAAGTGCTGGGATTACAGGCG
>NW_022437017.1:49489-54325 GCF_009761245.1 Sapajus apella | reverse complement strand
TCAAACTCCTGACCTCAAGTGATCCATCCACCTTGGGCTCCCAAAGTACTGGGATTACAAGCATGAGCCACCATACCTGGCCTCATTGTTATTTTCATTTGTACTTCTCTGTTGGCATGCTTGTTTTTTGAATGGTTGGTTGGTTTCTTACTGAGTTTTGAGTTCTCTGTATCTTTTGAGTACTTGTCCTCATGAGATAGGTGTTTTGCATCTGTTTTGGCCAAGTCTGCAACCTGTCCTTTCTGTTAACGGTGTCTTTCCAAAACAAAAAGCTTTTTGTTTGTATTTTGAGGTGGTGTATCACTCTGTTGCCCAGGCTGGAATGCAGTGGCATGATCTCAGCTTAAGGCTACCTCCCCCTCCCAGATTCAGGCAACTCTCCCTCCTCAGCCTTGTAATTGCCTTCACCTTTTTTCTTTCCTTTCTTTATTTCTTTTCTTTTCTTTCCTTTTCCTTTTTTTTTTTGAGGCGAGTCTCTCTCTGTTGTCAGGGTACAGTGGTGTGATCCCGGCTCACTGCAACCTCCACTTCCCAGGTTCAAGTGATTCTCCTGCCTCAGCCCCCTGAGTGGCTGGGACTACAGGCGCGTTTCACCACACCTGGCTAATTTTTGTTTTTTAGTAGAGACAGGATTTCACCATGTTGGTCAGGCTGGTCTCGAATTCTTGACCTCGTTATCTGTAGGGAGGAGACCCCATAAGTGCCGAGGCAGGAGTCAAGAGCCTCAGCCTGTTTCCATATAAATAATGAAGAAGAAAGTAACTAGAAATATAACTATAGTAGTTATTAGCTATTCATAGGTGATCTTAGTTATTCATAGGTGATTTAATTATTTTGCTAATGCCTCTCAGGCTGGAAGCCTGAACCTGGGGCGACATTGTGAAATGAATGACCATAAGGCGAGACACTTTAAGCCTTCTGTCATGCCCTTGTAAGAGCTGCTGGAGGGCGCCTCAGCTATGCGGCAGCGCCAGTGCTGGGAAAGGGCCTGCTGCTTAGCCAGGTGGAGAAGGAGTTGTCCAAGATGGCCTAGACGTCTCCTTCCCCGCAGGAGTTAAGAGAAAACTCTGCCTCCTCCAAGCTCTTGTGGTAAGGCTTTATGGCTGTCAGGTAGGCCAGGAGACATCCGAGGGCTTAATTGATTGTCTCTATGTGATGCTGTGCTTCAGTGGTCACGTTCCATGTCTACTCTCATGCTCTGATTCCGCACCTGGTTCCTTTTTTTCTAGAAGAGATAATCAGTAAAAGTATTATAAATCTTAATGTCTTTGTTCTTAACAAGGATGGAAAAGTGCTGATGCATTATGCTCCTTACCTCATCACGGCTACTAGAAATTCCCGAGCCCCTACCTGTATGACACGTGATGTACTTGACCCTATCACTGCCACACCCTATCTACTCTGCCCCCAGCTTTGTGCTCAATAAAAGAGTGTCCAGGCACTTGAGGCCACCGAGGGACTCTGTGCTTTGGTTGACAGTGGACCCCTGGGCCTACACTCTTTTCTCCGTCTCTGTGTCTTGTGTCTTTTATTTCTACAATTTCTCATTATCACACCAGCAGAGAGGGACTCACAGAACCCTGTAGGGCTGGACCCTACAGTGATTGATCCACCTGCCTCGGCCTCCTAAAATGCTGGGATTACAGGCGTGAGCCACCGTGCCTAGCCACAAAAAGCTTTATTTTTTATTTTTTTAATTTTTGAGACAGAGTTTTGGTCTTGTTGCCCAGGCTGGAGTGCAGTGGCACAGTCGTAACTCACTGCAACCACTGCCTCCCAGGTTCAAGTGATTCTCCTGCTGCAGCCTCCCAAGTAGCTGAGATTATAGGTGCCCACTACCATGCGTGGCTATTTTGCATTTTAGTAGAGATGGGGTGATTTCACCATGTTGGTCAGGCTGACTCAGGTAATCCACCCACCTCGGCCTCCCAAAGTGCTGGGATTATAAGCATAAGCCACTGTGCTTGGTCAAAAGTTTGAATTTGAATGAAATCCAGTGTATCAGTTTTTTTCATTCACAGATTGGCTTTTGTGTCTTACGTGAAACCTTATTGCCACATCCAAGGTCATCTTGATTTTCACATGTATTTTGTTCTAGAATTTGTGAATTTTGCATTTTTCATTAGCGTAAATGTTACATTATGAGTTATTTTCATGAAAGTTGTAACTTCTCTAATGCATTTCTTTGCATCTTTTTCTGTGTCATCTTTAGGAGAAAACACTCGTTCACCATAAAGAATGAAAGTAGTTCTAGGCTCAGCATGGGGCTCATGCCTGTAATCCCAGCACTTTGGGAGGCTAAGGCTGGCGAATTACAAGGTGAGGAGTTCAAGACCAGCCAGCCCGGTCAGTATGGTGAAACTGGTCTCTACTAAAAATACAAAAATTAGCTGCGCACGGTGGCAGGTGCCTGTCATCCCAACTACTCCAGAGGCTGAGGCAAGAGAATTGCTTGAACCTGTGAGGCAGAGGTTGCAGTGAGCCGAAGATCATGGAGTCGTACTCCAGCCTAGGTGACAGAGTGAGACTCCGACTCAAAAAAAAAAAAAAAAAGTAGTTCTGCATTTTTTAAATACACGCGTTGTAATAGATTAAGGCTCTTGATAGCTGGGATTACAGGCACGCACCACCCTGCCCAACTTAATTTTTTGTATTTTTAGTAGAGACGGGGTTTCACCGTGTTGACCAGGATGGTCTCGATCTCTTGACCTAGCGATCCACCCGCCTCGGCCTCCCAAAGTGCTGGGATTACAGGCTTGAGCCACTGCGCCCGGCCAGTTCTGCATTTTTTAAATACACGCATTGTAATAGATTAAGGAGGTTCTTTTGTATATCTGTTTATTGAGTGTTTTATCATGAAGGTATGCTAAAGTTTGTCTCATGTTTTTCTGTACCTGCTAGGATGTTCTTGTGATTTTTTTTTTGCTGTGGATTCTGTGCTGCGTGTTACATGCCCAGACTGGAGTGCAGTGGCAGGATCTTTGCTCACTGCAACCTCCACCTCCCAGGTTCTAGCGATTCTCCTACCTCAGCCTCCCGAGTAGCACCCAGCTACTGATTACAGATGTGCATCACCACGCTCAGCTAATTTTTGTATTTTTAGTAGAGACGGAGTTTTCACCACGTTGGCCAGGCCTGTCTTGAACCCTTGACCTCAAGTGATCCGCACGCCTCGCCCTCCCAAAGTGCTGGGATTACAGGCATGAGCCACCGCACCCAGCCAGCCTGCATAAATTGATTTTCACAAGTGAAAAGCACCATTGCTTTCCAGGATTAAATCCTACTTCATCATGGGGTATAGATATTGTCTTATGTTGGCAGATTCTCTTTGCTTAGATGTTGGTGAGGTGTTTTCTGTGGGAAAAATTTGCTTTTTGAGACAGTGTTACTCTGCCCCCCCAGGCTGCAGTGCAGTGGCGTAATCTCACCTCACTGCAACCTCCCCTTCCCAGGCTCAAGCGATCCTCCCACCTTAGCCTCCTGAGTAGCTGGGACTTCAGGCGTGCTACCAGGTCTGGGTAATTTTTGTGTTTTTTGGTAGAGATGGGGTTTCACTGTGTTACCCAGGCTGGTCTCGATCTCCTGGCCTTAAATGCCCTGCCTGCCTTGGCCTTTCGAAGTGCTGAGATTACAGGCATGAGCCACCATGCCTGGCCTCCTGTCAGAGTTTAAAGGAGATATTCATGTATATATTATATTAATACTATAGTCTTACATTATCTAGGATAGGATATAGCTCTGTGTGTGTGCATATAGACATGTATACACGGACACTTGCAGTATTTGTATATAGTTTATTGTTTAGTTATGGTAGGTAATTGGTAAATATATATAAATTGGACATGAAACATGACTACCACATAAATGATAACATAGCAAATATCATTATACTATTATAGTGTAAATTTATATAGTTTTAACCTCGATAGTGTAGTGGGATTCATTTCTATGTCAGCCTGCAGAATCATTCAAATAAACCAGTCTCATTCTTTCATCAGAACAAAGGAACACCTCACCCTCTTCATACTACAGAATGTGCCACCTAAAAGCCTTCATGATTGTGGATTTAGGAAGAGGATTCTATGATATAACAAGAGAAGCAGTAGACACAAAGAAGTATATCATTTAGAATACGTCAAAATTTAAAAATTTGTCATTCAAAAGACACCATAAGAAAATACAAGACTATTAGGCCGGGCGCGGTGGCTCACGCCTGTAATCCCAGCACTTTGGGAGGCAGAGGCAGGCGGATCACGAGGTCAAAAGATCGAGACCGGCCGGGCGCGGTGGCTCAAGCCTGTAATCCCAGCACTTTGGGAGGCCGAGGCGGGTGGATCACGAGGTCAAGAGATCGAGACCATCCTGGTCAACATGGCGAAACCCCGTCTCTACTAAAAATACAAAAAATTAGCTGGGCATGGTGGTGCGTGCCTGTAATCCCAGCGACTCAGGAGGCTGAGGCAGGAGAATTGCCTGAACCCAGGAGGCGGAGGTTGCGGTGAGCCGAGATCGCGCCATTGCACTCCAGCCTGGGTAACAAGAGCGAAACTCCGTCTCAAAAAAAAAAAATAAATAAATAAAAATAAGACTATAACCAAATGTGGTAGTTCATGCCTGTAATTCCAACACTTTGGAAGCTGAGGTGGGGAGATTTCTTAAGCCCAGGAATTCACATCAAGCCTGGGCAACATAGTGAGACACTGTCTCTACAAAAAGATAAAAAGCCAAATGGAGTATCATACTCCTGTGGTCCCAAGTACTTGAGAAGCTAGGGTAGAAGAATTGCTTGAGCACAGGTTGAGGCTGCAGTGAGCTGTAATCATGCCATTGCACTCC
>NW_022437017.1:43404-49389 GCF_009761245.1 Sapajus apella | reverse complement strand
TGTTTTAGTTTATTCTTTCTACTTAAATAATTGATCACTTTTGATGATTTAGTTGCCTATCACACTTCTCTCCCTTTCCCTGCGATCCTTCTCTGCTACTTTCAAATCAATAATATTTAAATCAATTGTTCAAAGCAAGACCTGAGCAGAAAATGGGTTTTGACGGGGATGATGATCTTCAGGAGCCATGAGAGGACACTAAGATAGCACAGTTTGTGTAGCACTTTGTCTCCAGGACAATAGCCATCACTTTCCATAGCATTCATATAAATTATTCTGAAATTGATTGGAAAACTGAACTTTTGGAATCTTCTAGTATATTCAAAATAGACATGAGCACATACGAACTCACTCTCAATTGCAGTTTCTCACCTTGGGTCAGAGGGTGATTGTGTTGTATTGGATCGAGTGTAGAAAGTTAGCACCAAGACAAAAGTATGACAGATTGCAGGGTCATTTATTATGCCAGCGACCACAGAGGACTCACGTCTCTCGTCTCTCCAACCTGTGGCGTCAAAAGGAGGGTGCCAAGACTTTTTATACCCGAAAAACCACCTTGGGAGTGGGAGTGAGGAGCGGGGATAGGGATGAAAAGGTTTCGGACATTCCAAGGTCCAGAGGATTCTGTAATTCACCTCCCGGGTGGAGACGAGGGCGGGGGTCTCCGGACATTCCAAGGGCCAGGGGACTTTTGTCATTCTGTTTGTTACTTCAGTGGTTTACAGAAGTCAAGATAAGCATTTGTTTACACACAGATCTTAGTTATCCTGGGCTGCTTATTTTAGTTATTACTAAATAACTAAAGCAAAGGCTAGCAATTCTGGCACAATATTACACTAGGATTACAGGCGTGAGCCACTGTACCTGGCAAAATAAATTCTTATATAGGCAAAAAGCAAAGAAATTTAACAGGATTACAGCCTTTTGTATATAAGGCTGGTTAAGGAGGCACAACAATTTAGTTGCAAGTTTGTTGTGCCCTTTTTTTTTTTTTTTTTTTTTTTTTTTTTTGGTAGACTTTGACTTATTTTCTCTAAAAGTGGTTTTCATTTTTTTCCCTAATTTATTATTATTATTTTTTGAGACAGAGTCTTACTCTGTCACCCAGACTGGAGTGCAGTAGCATGATCTCCGCTCACTGCAACCTCCGCCTCCCAAATTCAAGCTATTCTCCTGTCTCAGCCTCTCAAGTAGCTGGGATTACAGGCATCCAAGACATTTTTTGTATTTTGGTAGAGATAGGTTTCACCATGTTGCCCAGGCTTGTCTCGAACTCCTGAGATCAGGCAACCCACCTGCCTCCGCCTCCCAAAGTGCTGGGATTATAGGCATGAGCCACCATGTCTGACCTATTTTATTGTTTTTGAGATGAGGTCTGTCACCCAGGTTAGAGTTTAGTGGCCCGATCTCGGCTCACTGCAACCTCCGCCTTCCACATTTAAGCAATTCTCCTGTCTCAGCCTCCCGGGTAGCTGGAACTAAAGGTATGTGCCACCATGCTGGGCTAATTTTTGTATTTTTAGTAGAGGTGGGGTTTTACCATATTGGTCAGGCTGATCTTAAACTCCTGATCTCAGGTGATCCATTGGTCTTGGCCTCCCAAAATGCTGGGATTACAGGCATGAGCCACTAACACACCTGGCCTTATTTTTTCCCCTAATTTAAAAGAATGAATTTAATATTCTAGCTTGAGACAATGTGACGGTCATGAAGTCTTTGTGTGAGAAAGGTAGGAGATAAGTTAACTTATAATGAAGATCAAGAGTGAAGAGGGTACAAATCAACAGGAAGTAAATTTAAAAAATAAAAAAAATGAAGAGGGAAAGGGGTCCTTCCTGGCTCTGTTCAGGTACGTACAATATTTTACAGAGGAATATAGGTAAGAAAGAAGGCTAATCTATAATCTATAGATTTTTATGGACTATAAAATCTATGATCCATAAAAATATAACCTTTTCAATAAAATCTTCCTTTTTTTTTTTTTTTTAATGTAGAGGCGGGGTTTCACCATTTTGGCCAGGCTGGTCTTGAACTCTTGACCTCGGGTGATCTACCTGCCTCAGCCTCCCAAATTGCTGAGATTACAGGTGTGAGCCACTGTGCCCAGCCAAAATCTTTCTTTAAATAATTTATAAAATTTTAACAAAATCTTTCTTTTTATAATTTATAATCTATAAAAAGGAAGATTCCAGCTAGCTGTGTTTCCACTGCCTGTCAGGTGACTCAATCCCAGAATAACATTGCTTTAAACTGCAATATAATTTGGAGTTCCGACAGTTTAAATTTTTGAATTACTTATTTTCACAGACTCTGCAGGTAGAAATTTTTTGGTTATGCAATCAGAGATTAATTCACCAGTAGTGCCTGGTTAAGCCCAAATTTTGTTTACCCATCAGTTAGTAATTTTTTATTGTTTTTGTTTTGTAAGGCTACCTGCTATCATATAAATTAGTAATTTGTGTAAATTGCATTTAAATTCTATTTCATTGTGCTTGTGGAGGATCTTAGTGTGCTAAAGTCAGTTCAGTTTAATTGCAACTTTGAATTTTTTTTCACTCCCCAGGGAGACTGGTTTTCTTCTGCATTTTCAAAATACATGGGAAGCAGGATCTCAAATCATTCACCCTTCTATCCTAGCCTACCTCTTTGAGGGCTTTCAGTAAAATTCTAAATTTTTAGTTCCTTTTCTGAATTTCCAAACACCAACTCCCCTTCTTCAATTCATAATATTATCAGCTATTTGTTCTTTATTGTACAATATTTTATTTGTCTTTGTCTTTTTCAAGCATATGCAGTATTTTAATTGTTGGGATTACAGGTGTGTGCCACCACGCCCGGCCTCCTCTTTTGATCTTTCCTAGACATAGAAACTTTACTAGAATATCTTTGAATTAAGGTTCCCATTTGGAAACTTTACATAGCGATATGGCAAATGATTCCTGTTCTTCAGATGCTCTCAGACTAGGGCAGAAAGAAAACTTTCAAAGGCCTGGAAAACCCACCTAACAAGATGTAGCAATAACCTGTAAATGAAAGTGCACTTGGGGCACATGGGGACACAATGCAGTGTTGGTGAGAAACTAGTTACTGAGTACTTCAGTGAGCAGGATGGGCTTGAGGAGATGTCCCATACCATAGGATGACCTGCATAGACACTGAGTCATTTACCATTGTGTTCCAGTTAGCACTGACCCTCTGTGAGTTTATCCCCTTACAAAGAATTGTTCACGAGAGCTGGAAAAATAAGAAAATTTTGCACGTAGGCCAGAAATACTTAGATTTTAGAAAAATAAATCACTCTTTAGTCTTATATTCAATTTTTTATGTGTGTGGAGGTCTTATAATTAATTTTCCAACTGCTCACATTTCTTTCACACACACTACCTAGGACTGTGCCAGCATCTCCACAGTTAGAACAGTTCTCAAGCTTGGGAATGTGTAACTGTTAGAGAGTGGGTTCCCTTGTGAGCTATGGGTGATGTAGGCTGCCTACCTGAACTGCTTCCCTTTTGATTCCTTTGTAGAATCTTGCTGCCATGGAATTGACCTTTCCCTGCCCATGTTAGAATTTTATTCCATGATTTGGGTATTAGAATTTTATTTACTTGGTTAGAATCTGAATGGATTGAGTGGTAAGATCTGAAGAAGCAAACAGAATTCTTGAAATAGATGATTTTGCTAAGTCAAAATAAGAATATAAATACTCAGGGACACACCACCCAGGAAAATGAGTAGGCCTTGGGTAGCTCTGGTGTGTCTTCATGGTCTCTCTTACCTTTGGTACCCAAAGGTAAACTCTTGTTGCCCAGGCTGGAGTAATTGGTGTGCTCTTGGCTCATTGCAACCTCCGCCTCCCTGGTTCAAGCAATTCTCCTGCCTCAGCCTCTTGAGTAGCTGGGATTACAGGCATGTGCATTACACCCAGCTAATTTTTGTATTTTTAGTAGAGACGAGGTTTCATCATGTTGGCCAGGCTGGTCTTAAAACTCCTGACCTTAAGTGATCTGCCTGCCTTGGTCTCCCAAAGTGCTGAGATAGCCGTGAGCCACCATGCCAGGCCGCATAATAATGATCATTTTAAATCCTTCCTGAGACTTCTTGGGACTTCAAAAATTAATTTTAGTAGAAATTAAATTTTGGGTCTTTTAAAAATTTTTTTGAGATAGATTCTTGCTCTGTAGCCCAGGCTGGAGTGCAGTGGCATGATCTCAGCTCACTGCAACCTCTCCCTCCCAGGTTCAAGTGATTCTCCTGCCTCAGCCTCCTGAGTAGCTGGGACTACAGGTGCATGCCACCACTCCTGGCTCATTTTTTTATTTTTAGTATTGACCATGTTGGCCAGGATGGTCTTGATCTCCTGACCTTGTGATCCATCTACCTTGGCTTCCCAAAGTGTGGGGATTACAGCTGTGAGCAACCGTGTCCGGTCCCCTTCTCCTTTCCCCCAGTGTCATGTTCTCACTCATTACCCTGGCTAGAGTGCAGTGGTGAGATTATAGCTCACTACAACCTTGAATTCCTGGGCCCAAATGATCCTCTTCCAAGTCTCCTGAGTAACTGGGACTACAGGCATGCGCCACCATGGCCGAGCTAGAAATTAGTTTTAATAGACTATGTCAGCTTTTTAAAAATTACATTTGGCCAGGCATGGTGACTCATTCCTATAACCCCAGCACTTTGGGATTTACCCTGCACCTATTTGAGCACAAATCCTGTAAGTGGGGTTTTGTGCATGTAATAAATTACCATTCCTAAGTTCCATGATTCTCATAATCCTTAATGGAGTAATGAGAATCATGGAATTTAGGAATGGTAATTTATTACATGTGTAGATGATAATGTTTTGTGTGTATTAGGTCAAATAATATAAATATTGTAATTGCTAGATTTACATAAATTGGTAGGTTTAGGATTGTGAAAGAAGGACTAGATGCTGAAATTGTGATTATTTTAGTTGGGCATGGTGGTACATGCCTGTGATTCCAGCTACTTGGGAAACTGAGGCATGAGAATCATTTAAACCTGGGAGGTTGGGCCGGGCGTGGTGGCTCACGCCTGTAATCCCAGCACTTTGGGAGGCCTAGGTGGGTGGATCACCAGGTCAAGAGATCGAGACCATCCTGGTCAACATGGTGAAACCCTGTCTCTACTAAAAATACAAAAAATTAGCTGGGTATGGTGGCACATGCCTGTAATCCCATCTACTCAGGAGGCTGAGGCAGGATAATTCCCTGAACCCAGGAGGCGGAGGTTGCGGTGAGTGGAGATTTCACCATTGCACTCCAGCCTGGGTAACAAGAGCGAAACTGTCTCAAAAACAAAAAAAACCTGGAAGGTGAAGGTTTTGTGAGCCGAGATCACTCTACTGAACTGCAGCCTGGGCAACAGAGCCAGACTCTGTCTCAAACAAAAAAAGAAAAAAAAATTATGATTGTTCAATTTGCAGCGAGCAGTTGCCGAATGGGCCAAGATATTTCAGAGTTGTGTTTCGTTAAGGCCCCCTTATCTCCCACCAAGGTAGATTGTGTTGTAATCTCTGGTAGTGTGTTTAAGTCTGTTGATGGGTAGACTTGAAATAAAATGGCGATTGTGCTAGTTTTTGTCATGTAAAGAGAATTACACCTGATATTAGTGAGACCCCTTGTGTTACTTCAGAAGTAAAAGAGGGATAGTCCTAATTTTGCCACCAATGCTATGATAATTATAAGAGATGCTATTTGGTTCAGGGCTTTTGTGATTGTTCATTGTCTGGAGTATATCATACTGTTGACGATAGCTTCTAGTATAAGAGATGCAATTGCTTATGTAAGGAAATACTGTGTGGTGGCTTCTGTGGAGCAGGCACTTTTTCAGTTAGAATGGGGATAATGGCTAGCATATTTATTTCTAACCTCATTCAGATTAGGAGCCAGTGTGAATCCATTATTATAATCAGAGTCTCTGAAAATAATAGAATTGTGAGGAGATGTAGGGGATGAATTCATA
>NW_022437017.1:33381-43394 GCF_009761245.1 Sapajus apella | reverse complement strand
AGTAGCTGGGATTACAGGCACGCGCCACCATGCCCAGCTAATTTTTTCTATTTTTAGTAGAGACGGGGTTTCACCATGTTGACCAGGATGGTCTTGATCTCTTGACCTTGTCATCCACCCACCTTGGCCTCCCAAAGTGCTGGGATTACAGGCGTGAGCCACCGTGCCCGACCATCATACACATTTTTTATGTTTGTGGTGGGATACTAGATATTAAGATGGGCATTGAGATATGTCATATGCACAGGGCTCATGTCTGGGGTAAATGGATTTTTTCACGGAAGATGCGTAAGTTGGGCATTTGGTTGGTGGGGACCTGTGGGGGTTCAACATGTGTATCAAGAAGTGTTACTTCTGTTTGGGGCCCATCTACCCTGGCCATGGCAGGATGTTCATCGACAACAATTGCAAGGTATTCAGATTCTGTAAATCTAAATGTCATAAAAACTTTAAAAAGAAATGCAATCCTTGCAAGCTTAGGTGGAACAAAACATTCTGGAAAGCAGCTAGCAAAAAGCTTACAGTGCACAATTAATTTGAATTTGAACCTATCACATGCCAGCGAGAGTTATGGAATAAAACTATTGATGCAATGAAGAGAGTTGAAGAGATCAAACAGAAATGCTAAGCTAAATTTATAGTGAACAGATTGAAGAAAAATAAAGAGCTACAGAAAGTTCAGGATATCAAAGAAGTCAAGCAAAACATCCATCTTATCTGAGCCCCTTTTGCAGGCAAAGGAAAGCAGCTGGGAGAGAAAATGGTACAGCAGTTACAACAGGATGTGGACATGAAAGATGCTTATTAAAAATCTCTGTAACCATTTCTTTATGTATACTTGAAAATGCCCTTTGGAAACTTGGAACTGCTAAATCAGTTTATTTTTTGTTGTTGTTGTTGTTGTTGTTGTTTTTTTGTTTGTTTGTTTTTTGAGACGGAGTTTCGCTCTTGTTACCCAGGCTGGAGTGCAATGGCGCGATCTCGGCTCACTGCAACCTCCGCCTCCTGGGTTCAGGCAATTCTCCTGCCTCAGCCTCCTGAGTAGCTGGGATTACAGGCACGCACCACCATGCCCAGCTACTTTTTTGTATTTTTAGTAGAGACGGGGTTTCACCATGTTGACCAGGATGGTCTCGATCTCTTGACCTCGTGATCCACCCGCCTCGGCCTCCCAAAGTGCTGGGATTACAGGCTTGAGCCACCGCGCCCGGCCAATTTTTTGTGTTTTTAGTAGAGACAGGGTTTCACCATTTTGACCAGGATGGTCTCGATCTCTTGACCTCATGATCCACCCACCTCAGCCTCCCAAAGTGCTGGGATTACAGGCTTGAGCCACCGCGCCCGGCCAAATCAGTTTATTTTTTATATAAGGTCACTTAAATGAAAAGTGATTAAAATGTATCTTTCCTACATTGCTATCTACAAAACATCAGATATTAGGGATGTTAGATTGCATCTTAGTGCTAAGCCTTCACTTAATAGATGTACTTACGTAAATCATGAGAATTCTACTTATAACTATAGAAGTGAATTGTGGACATAAAATGGTTATGACATTTGGATAATGGCACTAGGCAGCATTTCTGTAATAACTAATGGCAAAAATTCATGGTCAGTGATGTATAAAATAAAATATTTGCAGTAATATATTCCCTGAAAGTTATTGAAGGAACTAAAAATTTGTATGACAGTGTCAAATATTATCTGGATTTTAGTATTCCTGTTTTGGTTTATTTGCATCTTACAAGAGCATAATGGCATTGTTTGATGAAGCCTTATTATACTGGATTGTTTTGACCTGGTTTAACCATTCTGATAGGTAGTTGTGTCTATTGGTGATGAGAACTGAATAATCTTTGCCTGGAATGGCACTACACTCTAGAATTTCCAGGTTGATGAATACTCAGTTCTAACTTGTGATTCTTGGTAGAACAAACTTTATTTTTCTAGTCTAGCAATGTTCTAGAAGCAGAGGAATCCCATTGCCTTTTAAAATTTATTATGTGGTTTTATTTTAAAAAGCTGTTTTTGGAAAGTAGAATTTATGGGTACAACATCTGTTCATTATTTGCATGTATAATAAAACCTGTTTAAAAGTGAAAAAAGAAAAAAGAAGCATAAGTTGATCATACCAAAATCATGGGTATGATACGTGAATTCATAAGAATAAAATTGTTAATAGGAGTGTTTTAGTAACAAAATTGTATATATTTCTAGTGTGAGGATATCATGTAATGGCTCCTAGTAAAAGTAGTTAGGGCATTTATTATAATAATATTAGTGTATTCCACAATGAAAAATAGGGATAGTAGACATTGAAGACCAAGGCTAGTTGTGATTTGCCTTCTGTTAAGTCGAATGGGGCCCTGTTAGTTTCCGCTAGCATTGAAATGAATCTTGCTGTGGCCAGGGTTTGTGATGATAAAATTAATTTTCCAAATTCTTGTGTGATAAGAGTTGATAAAGGGAATGATCCATTTATCAAGAAAACTGATAGGAGAGTAATAGCTAAGACAACTTTTTTTTTTTTTTTTTGAGTCAGAGTCTCACACTGTTACCTGGGCTGGAGTGCAGTGGTGCCATCTCAGGTCACTACAACCTCTGCGTCCCAGGTTCAAGCTATTCTCCTGCCTCAGCCTCCTGAGTAGCTGGGATTATAAGCATGTGCCATCATTCAAGGCTAATTTTGTGTATTTTTAGTAGAGACGGGGTTTCACTAAGTTGGCCAGGTTGGTCTTGAACTCCTGACCTCGTGATCCACCCACCTCAGCCTCCCAAAGTGCTGGGATTATAGGTGTGAGCCAGTGTGCCTGGCCTAAGGCAAATTCTTATGGAATTGTTTGGGCTTCTGCTTATATGAGAGTGTGCCAATTATTGTGTATTTTGAATTGGATGTTCATCCTGATCATAAAATGGAGTAGATGGCTAAACTTGATGTGACTAGAATAAGTAATACTCCTGTATTTATAGTAGGAAATGGGATTTAAGGGGAGGGTTTCATATGCAAGGGTTAGGGCGAGGTAGGTGTGATGGTATAAAGGAGGATGGATGGCATTAGCTCTGTTGTAGTGGTTCTTTTTTTTAAATTTTTTTGTTTCTGCTTGAGAATTTTTTTTTTTCTTGAGATGGAGTTTCGCCCTTGTTGCCTAGGCTAGAGTGCAATGGCACGATCTCGGCTCACTGCAACCTTCGCCTCCCGGGTTCAGGCGATTCTTCTGCCTCAGCCCCCCGAGCAGCTGGGATTACAGGCATGTGCCACCACACCCAGCTAATTTTGTATTTTTAGTAGAGACATGTTGGTCAGGGTGGTCTTGAACTCCCAACCTCAGGTTATCTGCCCGCCTCAGCCTCCCAAAGTGCTGGGATTACAGGCATGAGCCACTGTGCCCAGCCTGTAGTGGTTCTTTAATTGAGTGGCTTGATAGCTTTGGCAAAGGGCTGGAATAATCCATGAGACTGTGATATTAGGTCCCTTACAGAGTTGTATGTAACCTATTCATTCAATAAATGTTAAGAATGCTATAGTGGGCCGGGCGCGGTTCAAGACCAGCCTTACCAACATGGTGAAACCCCGTCTTTAAAAAAATAAAATTAAATTAAAAAATAAAGAATACTATAGTGAGAATGGTGGAAATAAGTAGGAGAAGGTTAACAACTATAAACTTATTGTTAAGAAGAAGGATTAGTTTAGTTTACTTTGTTTGACTAATGTGCCCTCAGTCAAAATCATTTTGAGATTATATTGTGCTCTGAGATCACCTTAAGTAAAATTTTTAGTTAATTGGATAAAATGTTAATACCTGTTAAGTTAGGTTAATTTTTGGATTATCTGGACTAAAAATTTAAGTTCCATAGAGTCTTCTCATCTTATTTAATTATTTTTGCCTCTTCACAGATAGGTCAATTGCACTGATTAAAAGAGACAGCTGGCCGGGCGCGGTGGCTCAAGCCTGTAATCCCAGCACTTTGGGAGGCCGAGGCGGGTGGATCACGAGGTCAAGAGATCGAGACCATCCTGGTCAACACGGTGAAACCCCGTCTCTACTGAAACTACAAAAAATTAGCTGGGCATGGTGGTGCGTGTCTGTAATCCCAGCTACTCAGGAGGCTGAGGCAGGAGAATTGCCTGAACCCAGGAGGCGGAGGTTGCGGTGAGCCGAGATCGCGCCATTGCACTCCAGCCTGGGCAACAAGAGCGAAACTCCGTCCCAAAAAAAAAAAAAAAAAAAAAAGAGACAGCTAAACCCTCATGTGACCAGTCTTGCCCTGTTTTGGGAACAAACTATTATGCTATCCTTGCACAGTTAAGATACTGGTGTGTTACTGGGCAGGCAGTGCCAGTTATTGGTGATGTTTTTGGTAAACAGGCAGGATTTGGTTTTGCTGAGTTCCTTTTACTTTTTAAAATCTTTCCTTAGTTCTTCCCTGTATTGGGTTAACAATTTGGAGAAAATAATTAGTTGATAGGTTTGATTAGTTATATTGAGTTGTTAACTGTCGGTGGATCATCCAAATATGATGGTAGCTATGGAGTTTTATACATGTTTTACAGTAGGTTATGGAACTTCTCTTGTATTCTCTTGTATTGAAGGGGTGTTGAGGTTTGTCACATGTTTTTTTCTGTATATATATGGATAGTGGTTTTTGATGTCGATTCTATAACTGGTGTAATGCATAAATTGATTTTTTAGAAATATAAGCAATGTTGCTTCCATAAATTAAATCCCACTTTATCATGGAGTACAGATATTGTCATACATTGGTGGATTCTCTTTGCAAGTATATTGCTGAGGCTTTGTGTGTTAATACTTAAAGAGATATTGATATATAGTATTATAGTCTAGCATTATAATATGCATATATACACATATGTATATACATGCACACATGAAGTATATATAGTATATAGTCTACTTATAGATGACTGGTAAATACTATATATAACTTGTGTGTTGTATATAACTGTTATATATAAAATGACATTATAGTAAACAGCTTAATATAATATGCCATTATAGTATAATAAATTTATATAGTTTTAGTCTCCAGTATATAGTGGGTTTCTTCTTTTTTTTTTCCTTTTTTTTTTTTTTTCTGAGTCTCTCTGTTGCCAAGCAGAAGTGCAGTGACACAATCTCATCTCACTGCAACCTCCACCTCCCAGGTTCAAGCGAGTCTCCTGCCTCAGCCTCCCGAGTAGCTGGGACAACAGATGCACACCACCACATCCAGCTAATTTTAGTTTGTTTTTTTTTTTTTTTTTTTTTTTTTTTTGAGACGGAGTTTCGCTCTTGTTACCCAGACTGGAGTGCAATGGGGCTATCTCGGCTCACCGCAACCTCCGCCTCCTGGGTTCAGGCAATTCTCCTGCCTCAGCCTCCCCAGCAGCTGGGATTACAGGCACGCGCCACCATGCCCAGCTAATTTTTTGTACTTTTAGTAGAGACGGGGTTTCACCATGTTGACCAGGATGGTCTCGATCTCTTGACCTCGTGATCCACCCGCCTCGGCCTCCCAAAGTGCTGGGATTACAGGCTTGAGCCACCGCGCCCGGCCCTTTAGTTTGTTTTTTTGAGATGGAGTTTCGCTCTTGTTGCCCAGGTTGGAGTGCAATGGCGTGATCTTGGCTCACCACAACCTCTGCCTCCTGGGTTCAAGTGATTCTCCTGCCTCAGCCTCCCGAGTAGCTGGGATTACAGGCATGCGCCACCACATCCGGCTAATTTTGTATTTTTATTAGAGACAGGATTTCACCATGTTGGTCAGGCTGGTCTCAAACTCCCAACCTCAGGTGATCTGCCCACCTCAGTCTCCAAGGTGCTGGGATTACAGCTGTGAGCCACTGTGCCCAGCCCAATTTTTGTGTTTTTTTTTTTTTTTTTGAGGCAGAGTTTTACGCTTGTTTCCCAGGCTGGAGTACAATGGCGCTATCTGTGCTCATGGCAACCTCCACCTCCTGGGTTCAAGCGATTCTCCTGCCTCAGCCTCCTGAGTAGCTGGGATTACAGGCACCCACCACCATGCCCAGCTAGTTTTGTATTTTTATTAGAGATGGATTTTCTCCAAGTTGGTCAGGCTGGTCTTGAACTCCCAACCTCAAGTGATCCGCCTGCCTTGGCCTCCCAAAGTGCTGGGATTACAGGCGCGAGCCACCATGCCCAGCCTAATTTTTATATTTTTAGTAGAGATGGGGTTTCATCATGTTGGCTAGGATGGTCTTGATCTCTTGACCTTGTGATCTGCCCGCCTCAGCCTCCCAAAGTGTTGGCATTGCAGGCATGAGCCACTGCACCCGGCCGTTGGGTTTCAATTCTATGGAAGCCTGCAGAATTATTCAAATAACCATTCTCATTCTCCCGTGGGAACAAGGGATAATCTTACCCTCTTGATGCTACAGTGTGCCACTCAAAAATATTCATGATCAGGCCGGGCGCGGTGGCTCAATCCTGTAATCCCAGCACTTTGGGAGGCCGAGGCGGGTGGATCACGAGGTCAAGAGATCGAGACCAACCTGGTCAACATGGTGAAACCCCGTCTCTACTAAAAAATACAAAAAACTAGCTGGGCATGGTGGCGCGTGCCTGTAATCCCAGCTACCCAGGAGGTTGAGGCAGGAGAATTGCCTGAACCCAGGAGGCGGAGGTTGCGGTGAGCCGAGATCGCGCCATTGCACTCCAGCCTGGGTAGCAAGAGTGAAACTCCGTCTCAAAAAAAAAAAAAAAAAAAAAAAAAAAATTCATGATCATAGATTCAGGAAAGATTCTATGATGTGACAATACAAGCACTACAAACAAAGAAAAAGTATTTAATTTAGACTGCATTTAAATTTTAAACTTCTGTGTTTCAAAGGATACCACACTGGTAAGACATTGAAAAGCATATGGCCATGCCAGCCTCAATGCACCTGATCTTTTTTTATCTCAGTTCCTAACCAGGATTGGGTCTCGTTATTACTTGCATGAGGGTAATACTGGGAATACCGTGTGCTGTATACTTGCTTTTTCTCTTTTCATTTTTCTTTTGTTGGTGGTTTGGAATTTCACCCTTTCTCACAGGCTGGAGTGCAGTGGTGTGATCTTGGCTCACTGCAACCTCCACCTCCTAGGTTCAAGTGTTATCCGCCCTTCCTGGCCTCACAAAGTGCTGGAATTACAGGCGTGAGCCACTACGCTCAGCCCTGCACCCCTCTTTTTTTTTTGAGATGAAGTTTTGCTCATGTTGCCCAGGCTGGAGTGCAATCGTGCGATCTCGGCTCATCGCAACCTTCGCCTCCTGGGTTCAAGTGATTCTCCTGCCTTAGCCTCCTGAGTAGCTGGGATTACAGGCACCTGCCACCATGCCCTGCTAATTTTCTATTTTTAGTAGAGACTGGGTTTCTCCATGTTGGTCAGGCTGGTCTCGAACTCCCGACCTCAGGCGATCTGCCCACCTCAGCCTCCCAAAGTGCTGGGATTACAGGCATGAGCCACCCCACCCAGCTGCTGTATACTTTAAGAAAAGAAAAGAGGCTGAGTGCAGTGGCTTATACCTCTAATCCCAGCACTTTGAGAGGCTCAGGTGGGTGGATTGCTTGATCTCAGGAGTTCAAGACTGGCCTGAAGAACACGGTGAAATCCCGCCTCTACCAAAAATACAAAAAATTACCTGGGTATGGTGGTGCACACCTTTGGTCCCAGCTGCTCTTGAGGCTGAGGTTAGGAGGGTCATTTGAGCTTGGGAGGTGGAAATTGCAGAAACCAAGGTGACGTCACTATATCCCACCGTGGGCAACAGAACGAGACAATGTCTCGAAAGAGGGAAGAGAAACTTGATGAATTATCATGGATTGAGGAAATGGAACTTGATTGGGTATCAAGTTTTGGGGGGATTCTCCCTGAACTCCTTTAGAAGGATTTTTGATGAAAATGGGCTCTGCAGGAGAAGGATAAAACCTAGTTAGGAAGAGGGCTCTGAGCAGCCTGACTCATGTTTGGTAAAGGAAGGAAGAAGTCCGTAAGACTCCTGCTGTTGGCTCTTTTTAGGGATGACAATCCCTAAATATTTGGTTCCCTTGCTGTATTCCAAAACACCCACTTTCCCTCTCTAAAGGACGTCTTCAATTATGCATCCACCCTGACATTTTGAAAGAGCTGTGGTATTTTGTTTTTATTTTCCCACAGAGCCATACATGACTGTATTTAAAATTTTATTACATTAGATGAATAGTTTTCATGAGAGGGAAACACTCAGTAACTACCCAAAATTACATTGTTCACCTAGGTTGGGCGTGGTATTTGTTTCATGCTTATAATCCCAGCACTTTGGGAGGCTGAGGTGGGTGGATCACAAGATCATGAGGCGTAGCCAAGAGACCAGCCTGGCCAACATGGTGAAACCCCATCTCTACTAAAAATACAAAAATTAGCCCGGCATAGTGGCGGGTGCTACTCGGGAGGCTGAGGGAGAATTGCTTGAACCTGGGAAGCAGAGGTTGTAGTGAGCTGCGATCACGCCATTGCACTCCAGCCTGGGCGACAGAGTGAGACTCTGACTCAAAAAAATAAGTGCATCTAATATATCCTGATGTTAAGCACCTTTTAATGTGCCTTGTGATCATTTGGATGTATCTTGGAGAAATGTTATTGGAATACAGTGAGTCTCGCTCTCTTGCCCAGGCTGGAGTGCAGTGACACGACCTTGGTTCACTGCAATCTCCACCTCCCAAGGGGCTGGGATTACAGGTGCCTACCATCACGCCCAGCTAATTTTTTTTTTTTTTTTTTGAGACGGAGTTTCACTTATGTTACCCAGGCTGGAGTGCAATGGCGCGATCTCGGCTCACCGCAACCTCCGCCTCCTGGGTTCAGGCAATTCTCCTGCCTCAGCCTCCTGAGTAGCTGGGATTACAGGCACGCACCACCGTGCCCAGCTAATTTTTTGTATTTTTAGTAGAGACGGGGTTTCACCATGTTGACCAGGATGGTCTCGATCTCTTGACCTCGTGATCCACCCGCCTCGGCCTCCCAAAGTGCTGGGATTACAGGCTTGAGCCACCGCACCCGGCCCAATTTTTGTATTTTTAGCGGAGACGGGATTTCACCACGTTGCCCAGGCTGGTCTTGAGCTCCTGGCCTCGAGTAATTTGCCCTCCCCAACCTCCAAAAGTGCTGGGATTACAGGCATGAGCCACCAAGCCTGTCCACAAAAAAGTTTTTATGTTTGATAAAAGCTTGTGTTTTCGTTGAGATTGGGCGCCCTGCCTAGGCACGACGCCTCACGCCTGTAATCTCAGCACTTTGGGATGCCGAGGTGGGCAGATCATAAGGTCAAGAGTTCGAGACCAAGCAGGCCAACATGGTGAAACCCCCATTACTACTAAAAATACAAATATTAGCTGGGCCCTGGTGGTGGGCACCTGTAATCCCACCTACTTGGGAGGCTGAGGCAGGAGAGTCACTTGAACCCAGGAGGTGGAGGTTGCAGTAAGCTGAGACCATGCTACTGCATTCCAACATGGGCGACAGAGTGAGACTCTGTCTCAAAAAAAAAAACAAAAACAAAAAAACAAACAAACAAAAAAACTGGGCACCCTGGGGTTTTTACCTCTCAACCTTGTTGACATCCAACTTTGAGCAATTGAATGACAATGTAGCTTTACTACCTAAGCAGTAATTCCCAGAATCGTTTCTTCTCATAAGTTTGTTTTTTCATTTTTGTTTTTGTCTTTTTAGTTATTTCTAACTGTCTTGTCAGTTAGATTGATGCACCCCCTCATAAAATCTACTTTTTGGTTTGTTTCTGTCACTGGAATTAGAACAAAAATCTACTTTCTAGCTATCATCAAAGTATAAACTTGGGAACAGACATTTTCAAGGATATACAGCCTCAAGACTGCTTATGTAAAGGCCGGGCGCGGTGGCTCAAGCCTGTAATCCCAGCACTTTGGGAGGCCGAGGCGGGTGGATCACGAGGTCAAGAGATCGAGACCGTCCTGGTCAACATGGTGAAACCCCGTCTCTACTAAAAATACAAAA
>NW_022437017.1:6357-33281 GCF_009761245.1 Sapajus apella | reverse complement strand
CAAAAAAAAAAAAAAAAAAAAAAAAAAAAAAAAAAGACTGCTTATGTTAACTTTTTTCTGCATGTGAATTCATAGGACTTTGTTGCAGCAGTGCTACAGACCCACACTACAAACAGACATTAGGGGCAACCCCGAGACAGCACAACTTCCTATATGGATTCACCAGAAATTCGCACATTTTCCTGTACTGCTGTTGCTTTACCCCATGGTTAAGTCGTAGCATCAGAATTGCTTTATGGAAGAAAGTGAATATAGGCACAAAGTAAGGTCTGATTACCAAGTCATGAAATCTTTGGAGTCCACAGCATCGTGAGAACCTCTTAGGAATAGGATATAGATGCCCAGTGCTATCAGTCTCACCCATCCTTCTCTGTACATGTGTGATGTTTTAGGACTCTCTGGCCTTTGAGGATGTGGCTGTGAACTTCACCTCAGAAGAGTGGGCTTTGCTGGATCCTTCCCAGAAGACTCTGTACCAAGAAGTGATGCAAGAAACCTTGAGGAACCTGGCCTCTATAGGTAAGGGTGACAATATTAGTTCCCTCAGTGAATTAGAGAAGTGTTTCTCTTTCATCCTTGCTATTGAGTAATTTGGAATATGGACGGGCAATACTTTGAATAAATGAGGCATGTTTCAGTGTATCATGAACATAGAATCAAATAATTATTTCATAATTTTATACTAATTCAGGCCTATGCATCTGTGTATGTATTTCAGGGAAGAAATGGAAAGACCAGAACATTGAAAATGAGTACAAAAATTTCAGGAGCAACCTAAGGTAATCTGCATTCACAAGACAAAGCAGTGTCTCTAGAAAATTTTAGAGCGGGAGGAAATATTAAAAAGAAGGAAACAGACAAGCTGAGTTCCAATGTATTGTTCGTAGAGTATTTTCTCTAAAAACCTGCATTTATTTGTGATATAGGCTGGACACCATGACATATGTCTATAATCAGCCCCTTAGGAGGTTCAGACCAGAGGATTGCTTGAGCCCAAGAATTTGAGGCTGCACTGAGCCATGATGACATCATTGGACTGTAGCCTGGGAAACAGGGCAAGAGTCTCACTCAGAAACAAAATTAAACACAAAGAGGTTTTGTAGGCTGGGCGCGGTGGCTCATGCCTGTAATCCCAGCACTTTGGGAGGCTGAGGTGGGTGGTTCACGAGGGCAAGAGATCGAGACCATCCTGGTCAACATGGTGAAACCACGTCTCTACTAAAAATACAAAAAATTAGCTGGGCATGGTGGTGCGTGCCTGTAGTCCCAGCTACTCAGGAGGCTGAGGCAGGAGAATTGCCTGAACCCAGGAGGCGGAGGTTGCGGTGAGCCGAGATCGCGCCATTGCACTCCAGCCTGGGTAACAAGAGCGAAGCTCCATCTCAAAAAAAAAAAAAAAACAAAAAAAACAGAGGTTTTGTATTTGTACAGTCGTTCACATGGAAATAGTATTAAGCCCCACATCACTATTTTTTGATAATAGATATGACTGGGCCATTGTGTAGAGCATGTGGTCCATTCATGTTCAAACAATTCATACAGGGTAGAAAGCCTACACTTTGCTGGACAATGTTAAAAATGCAAGTGTAATACTTGTGAATGAATATAAAATCACTGATAAAGTAACTGATTAAATGTGCTTTTGATTTTTCACAGAAGTCTTATGGAAGAGAGACTCTTTGAAAGCGAAGGTCATGAGCGTGGAGAAATTTTGACCCAGGTTCCAGAAGACATGCTGAAGAAGAAAACTCCTGGAGTAGAATCATGTGAAAGGAATGTGTGTGAGGTTGGCATGGGTCGTTTATCCCTTAATAAGCACACCAGAGCTGACACTGGACACAAGCCATATAAGTATCAGGAATATGGACAGAAGCCATATAAATGTGCATACTGTAAGAAAGTCTTCAGCTATCTCCCCCACTTTCACAGACATTTAATTGGTCACACTGGAGAAAAACCTTATAAATGTAAGGATTCTGGGAAGCCATTTAGTTTTCCCATTTCTTTTCATAAACATAAAAGAGCTCACTCGGGAAAAAACCCCTATGAATGTAAACAATCTGGAAAAACATTTGGATGTGCCTCAGAACTTGAAATGCATGGAAGAACTCACAGTGTAGAGAAACCTTGCGAATGTAAGAAATGTGAAAAAGCATTTAATAACTTATCTTCTTTTCAAATACATGAAAGAATGTACAGAGGAGGGAAGCATCATGTATGTAAGGATTCTGGGAAGACATACCATTTTTTTGGTTTCTATCATAGACATAAAATGCCTTACACTGGTAGGAAATTTTATAGATGTAAGAAATGTGGGAAAGCATTTATTAGTTTCTGTACCTTTCGATACCATCAAAGAACTCACACTAAACAGAAACCATATGCGTGGAAACAATGTGGGAAAGCTTATATTTGTTATACTTCTTTTCGATACCATCAATTGAGTCACACTGGAGCAAGACGCTATGAGTGTAAGCAGTGTGGCAAAGGCTTCAATTTGCCCAGTTCCATTCGATACTATGAAATGTCTCACACTGGAGAGAAACCCTATGAATGTAAGCAATGTGGGAAAACTTTCAGATATGCCTCAAGCCTCCGAATACATGGAAGGACTCACACTGGGGAGAAACCCTATGAATGTAAACAGTGTGGTAAAGCTTATCATTATTGGAGTGGCCTTCAAATACATGAACTAACTCATATTGGGAAAAAGCCTTATGAATGTAAGGAATGTGGGAAATCGTTCTACCATTCTGGTTCCTTTCTAAATCATAAAAGGATTCACACTAGGGAGAAGCCCTATGAATGCAAGGAATGTGGGAAAGCATTTGGTAATCCCATAGCCTTTCAAAAACATGAAGGGAGTCACAGAAAAGAGAAGAGTTATGAATGTGAGCAATGTGGGAAGGTATTTGGTTTTTCCAGTTCCCTTCAGAGACATGAAAGGACACACATACGTGAAAAACACTATGAACATAAAAAACATGGGAAAGGATTTTTTCGTAGAAGCTCTCCTAGACACATGAAGATAGACACTGGAGAGATACTTCATAAATGTAAGATATGTGGAAAAGTCTTTCATTCTCGCAGTTCATTTCAAACACATGAAAGATCTCACACTAGAGAAAAACGCTATAAATGCAAGCAGTGTGGGAAAGCCTTCATTTATTTCAATCCCTTTCAACGTCATCAAAGGAATCACACTGGAGAGAAGCCCTATGAGTGTAAGCAGTGTGGGAAAGTCTATATTTCTTCCACAGCTTTTCAATATCATGAATTGAGTCACAGTGGAGCAAAACGCTATAAGTGTAAGCAATGTGGCAAAGGCTTTAATTTGCCCAGTTCCATTCGATACCATGAAATGACTCACACTGGAGAGAAACCCTATAAGTGTAAGCAATGTGGGAGAGCTTTCAGATCTCCCTCACACCTTCAAACACATGGAAGGACTCACACTGGGGAGAAACCCTATGAATGTAAACAGTGTGGTAAAGTCTATCGTTACTGGAGTGGTCTTCGAATACATGAACTAACTCATATTGGAAAAAAGCCTTATGAATTTAAGGACCGTGGGAAATCATTCTATAGTTCTGATTTCTTTCTGAATCATAAAAGGGTCCACACTAGAATCAAGACATATGAATGCAAGGAATGTGGCAAAGCATTTGATAATCCCACATCTTTTAAAAAACATGAAGGGAGTCACAGAAAAGTGAAGACTTATGAATGTAAGGAATGTGGGAAGGTATTTGGTTTTTCCAGTTCCCTTAGAAGACATGAAAGGACACACATAGGTGAAAAACACTGTAAACATAAACAACATGGGAAAGGAGTTTCTCATCTTAGAAGCTTTCCCAGACAAACGAATATGTATACTGGAGAGAGACCCCATAAATGTAAGATATGTGGGAAAGTCTTTCATTCTCCCCGTTCATTCCGAACACATGAAAAATCGCACACTAGAGAGAAATGCTATAAACCCCATAAATGCAAGCAATGTGGGAAAGCCTTTATTTATTTCAGTGCCTTTCAACGTCATCAAAGGAGTCACACTGGAAAGAAGCCCCATGAGTGTAAGCAATGTGGGAAAGCCTATGTTTCTCTTGCTTCTTTTCGATCTCATCAGTTGAATCACACTGGAGCGAAACTCTATGAGTGTAAGCAGTGTGGCAAAGGCTTCAATTTGCCCAGTTCCATTCGATATCATGAAATGACTCATACTGGAGAGAAACCCTATGAGTGTAAGCGATGTGGGAGAGCTTTCAGATGTGCCTCAAGCCTCCGAATACATGGAAGGATTCACACTGGGGAGAAACCCTATGAATGTAAACAGTGTGGTAAAGTCTATCGTTATTGGAGTGGCCTTCGAATACATGAACTAACTCATATTGGAAAAAAGTCTTATGAATGTAAGGAATGTGGGAAATGGTTCTACAGTTCCGGTACCTTTCTAAATCATAAAAGGATCCACACTAGGGAGAAGGCTTATGAATGCAAGGAATGTGGGAAGGTATTCAGTTTTTCTAGTGCCCTTCGAAGACATGAAAGGACACACACTGGTGAAAAGCCCTATGAATAAACAATGTGGGAAAGGATTTTTCATATCTTCCATGGAGCTTTGAATGCATGAAAAGACACACTACAGAGAAATCCTAAATATAAGGGGTATATGAAATCATTTAGTAATTTATCTTCCTTTTACATGGAAGGATGCACACTGGAGAGAAGCAATATGAATGTAAGAATTGTTGGAAAGCCTTCACATCTGCCAAGAGCCTTCAAAATCATGGAAGGACACGCACTGAAGAGAAACCATGTGAATGCAAACAGTGTGGCGAAGCTTTCATTTGTTCCAGTTCCTGTCAGAGACATGAAGAGACACATTCTGTTAATATACATTCAATTATCCCAGTCCCTTTGAAACACAGAAAAAGAGTAGGGAAAGGACCTCTGAGATAATTGATTTCTGAGTTGAGAAGAGCTACCTCTGAAGGGACAATTAAATTGATGTATTTAGATGGTTCTGATACAATTCACCAATAGCCAATCTTAATGAGATTTCATTAAACAGCACCTTGAAAAAATGTACTACAAAAAAAAAAAATGGATATCATAGGTACAGACAAGGGAGATATCAGTCACATATTAGAGGAACCACACAGGGCAGTGTGTGGCCACCTGCTTCAGCCCATTTTTCCTGATTCTTCTGCTTGCAAATTAAGAGTATTCTCCAAATCCCTTGACTTTGCTTTTCTCAGTGTTGTAGTTCTCTAGAGATGTTGCCAGATGCTTCACATTAAAGGTACATTTCCAGTTGGCATTTTAAAATTTTATATGTTAGAAATTGATTACCAGAGAACTAATTTAAACTGTCATGGTTGGAAATACTCTGATGCTGAACTCCCTAATCTATTCATTGAGTTAAGGTCTATACTCTGTTGCAAGTATTGTTTTTTTTTTTTTTTTTTTTGAGACAGAGTCTTGTTCTGTCACCAGGCGCCAGGCTGGAGTGCAGTGGCCCAATCTCGGCTCATGGCAACCTCTGCTTCCCAGGTTCAAGCAATTCTTCTGCCTCAGCCTCCCGAGTAGCTGGGACTACAGGCGCGCGCCACCACACCCAGCTGATTTTTGTATTTTGGTAGAAACGGGGTTTCACCATGTTGGTCAGGATGATCTCGATCTCTTGACCTCGTGATGATCCACCTGCCTTGGCCTCCCAGAGTACTGGGATTACAGGCGTGAGCCACTGCGCCCGGCCTGCAAGCATTGTTCTGCTGGCAGTGACTCTGTTCTCAATTCATTCTGACAATTAACTATACTGCCCTGAAAACCAACTAGTGATGGGAACTTGTTTCTCTCCTGCATTGTGTAGTGACTGGTGTCACCCAGGACTTTGATGTGAGAAAAAGCACCTTGCCCTTATCTGGGAATTTTGAGTGATTTTTTTTTTTTTTTTTGTAATGCCTCAGTTTATTTTTATTTATGGTTGATTATATGTGATTAAGAACACTTGCTATTTATGTCTGACCCCACAAATCAGTTGCAACAGCACCAAGTTTTATGTAAGAGGTGTAGTAATTACAAATGTGAACCTAAGTTACATTCTCTTTACATGTCTCCCTTTCTATAGGCCTCTTAAACCTTTAACTTAAGGTATATGTCAGACCATGGTCAAAGTAATACAAAAGAGGTATATACAAAAATTGTTTTAACTCCAAAAGGTGAAATGTAACTCTTTGAGAACTTCTCCAGTAAGAAAACTCAGGTGTTATACAGGAAGGAGAGCTGTTGCCACTGGTAAATTGTTCATAGCTTTCACTCTCCTCATGGGTTTTTTTTTTTTTTTTTGAGACGGAATCTCACTCTTGTCACCCAGGCTGGAGTGCATTGGCACGATCTCTGTTCACTGCAACCTCTGCCTCCTGGGTTCAAGCAATTCTCCTGCCTCAGCCTCCCAAGTAGCTGGGACTACAGGCATGCGCCACCACACCCCACTAATTTTGTATTTTTAGTAGAGACAAGGTTTCACCATGTTTGCCAGGCTGGTCATGAACTCCTGAACTCAGGTGATCCACCCGCCTCTGCCTTCCAAAGTGCTAGGATTACAGGTGTGAGCCACCATGCCTGGCCAGGATATTAATTTTAAAAGTCTCCCTCTGTCACCCAGGTTGAAGTGCAGTGGTGCAATCATAGCTCACTGTAGCCTTGAACTCTTGGGCTCCTCCAGCCTCAGCCTTCTTAGTAGCTGGGAACACAAGTGCTCGCCACCACACTTGGCTAATTTTTGTTTTATTGGTAGAGATGAGGCTTTGCCATGTGGCCCAGACTAGTCTTGAATTCCTGTGCTCAAGCAGTCCTCCTGCCCTGGCCTCCCAAAGCACTGGGATTATGGTTGTGAGGCATTTTGCCCGGCCCTGCCTCAGCCTCTTTAAGTAGCTAGAAGTTATAGGCACAGGCCACCTCATCCAGCTAATTTTTAAAACTATTTTAAAATTTTCTTTTAGTAGCTTTTTAAAAGACAGGGTCTTATTCTGTCACGCAGGCTGGAGTGCAGTGGTGGGATCACGACTCGCAGCCTCAACCTCCCTGGGCTCCAGTGATCTGATCTAACCCTTCCAAGTGGCTGGAACTACAAGCATGTGACACCATACCCAGCTAATGTTTGTATTTTTAGTAAAGACAGAGTTTTGCCTTGTCCAGGATGGTCTTGAGCTCTGGGTTGCTAGTACTCCTCCCACCTTGCCATCCTACAGTCCTGGACTACAGGCTTGAGCTGTGGTACTTGGCCTCCCAGGTAGTTGTATCCACAGTCCCTCTCTGCAGGTAACGCTGCAAATAACCTGTAGGGGGCGGCAGAGGCTGAGGGCAGTGATCACTCTTAGGCCAGTTTGGAGGCCTCAGGGAGGGAAGTGGAGCTCCCTTGGGTGCTTCCTGGGTGGCCCAACCTCTTCTGCAAGTGGCCTCCAGCTGCTCAAAGCTGCTCCAGAAGCAGTTTGGATTCTGATAATCTGCAGAGCCCTGGAAAGCAGGAGACTCATGTGCAGATGCCCTTGAGGGGTGCTGTCCTTTCTGTGGTTGGACTTCTGGAGCCTGGGGCCATATTCCGGGACAGTGTTTTGGTTTTTGACATGCATAGGGTCATTGGCGTCAGACAGTAATCTGTATATATGAAGGAAACCTGTAAAGGTCAGGTTTAGAGACAATTGTTTGGGACCTCACGTGGAAAAACCGTTTATGAAGTTGTCTGTTTAGCTCAGAAGCTTAGACTGTCACCTGGTAAGAGTTTCTGGTTGGTGAATGTGAAGGTCTGGAAGGAGGGGATTGGGGGTCTGGGAGAAGGCCTTGGCCATGTCTCATCCCTGGTTGCCACTTTCTGAAGGACACCTGCCTCTCCCCCCGATCCAGTCATGCCTGGTCTGGTCTTGGTTCCCCTCTGGCTCTGAGGTGATGAGATTGCTCCACTGCACAGAGTCTGGAATTCCCAACACACATTTGAAACCCCAATGCAGAACAAAGGAGCAGGAACAGCCCTTTGAATGATGAAGAAGATAATAACCTGTCAGAAAATCAGGAGCAAATTTCACTAAAATGAAAATATCCAACAACCAAGTTGTAGGGAGGGAGCTCTGCAGGTCGGGTTACCTAGGGCTTCTACTGTCACTCCGGGGTGAGGGGATGGGGCCTGGACCCCTATCTAGTCAGGAATGCTGGGGTGGGCCCTGCCAACTGTACATCCTGGGAAGGTGGGGATGCATTCTCGCTCTTACCTTGGTGACAGTGCCCACTGAGGTTGGGATCCGGTCTTTCGAGCTGTGAGAGGGACCAGGTCCCTCCACCACAACTGTTGCCTGCGCTGTGACCTGCACTAGTCACAGGAGCCCTACAGAAGAAGCCAGGACAACTGAAAGCTGGGAAATGGTGAGTGTTCGGGGCCAGCGACCCGAGACCGGGCAGGGGCTGGTTGGAAATGGCCAGAACCGGCAGTGGTGGGACCCCAGGCTCCCTGCATGCGACTTTAGGGTTTGGGACCCAAGTTCTCCTGGCCCTCAGTCCCTTGTCTGCAGGATGGGATTGGGCCAGCAGCCGCGACCCCTGGCATCCTGTCCTGTCCCTGCCTGGTGACTGGGGCCCCAGAGCCCTCTCTGGGCAGCTCTGTGCCCAGATTGTACCAGGGTCACATGTGACATGAGAGTCCTGCCTTGTCTGGGGTTCGTGTGGTAGGAGCTGCGGTCCTTGGGGTCCCCAGTACGTTTTATTCCTGTTAAAAAACTGAGGAGCTTCTGGGTTGCTGAACACATGGTGATGCTGGGATGGTGGGGCACCCAGAGAGAGCAGGGAGGCTCTGTATCCCCCACCCCACGTCTTGTTCTATCATTCTTATCATCTGGCTGTTCATCTATATCCTTTGTAATGTCCTTTATAATATATAGGTAAAACCTGGGGCAGTTAAAAATTAAAGAGTTTGAGCATATGGTGATTTATTTTTTTATTTTTATTTATTTTATTTTTATTTTATTTATTTATTTATTTATTTTTTGCATATGGTGATTTATGTATGAGAATCACCCAGTCATGGTTTGTGGTTTTCAGAAAAATTTAGAATTGTATTTTAGTTGTAGTTCGGTTCCTTAGGTAGAACCTAGGTGCACTAGAAATACTTCAGTCCGGTTGCTGCTTTTAATTTCTTCAACACTGTCCATGGGGAGAAGCGATATGAATGTCAGCAGTGTGGTAAAGCCTTCACCCATCCCATTTCTTTTCAAGTACACAAGAGAACTCACACAGGGGAGAGCCTGTATGAATGTAACATGTATGGAAAGCTTTCCATAGTACCAGATCCTTTCCTAGACATGAAAAGGAGTCACACTGGCAAGAAGCCTTATGAGTGTAAGAAATGTGAAAAAGCCTTCCGATCTACCTCACACCTTCAAATACATGAAAGGACCCAGTAGAAAAAAACCCTATGAATATAAGCAACAGATAGATATTGCTGACTGGCAGGCTCTGGACCCATGTGTCACAGACACTTGTTTTACATTTCTTATTGCCTGGTATTGACTTGGTAGTGAGATGGTAATAAAGAGATTCTCTAGGCTGGGTGTGGTGGCTCATGCCTGTAGTCCCAGCACTTTGCACTCCAGCCTGAGCAACAAGAGTGAGTCTCCGTCTCAAAAAAAAAAAAGGGAGATTCTAAATGTTTTACATTACTGATTTGAACTAGTGAAAACAAAAATAAGTTTGGGCTGGGCACAGTGGCTCACACCTATAATCCCAGCATTTTGGGAGGCTGAGGTGGGCAGATCACCTGAGGTCGGGAGTTCAAGACCAGCCTGACTAACATGGAGAAACCCCATCTCTACTAAAAATACAAAATTAGCCGGGCATGGTGGCACATGCCTGTAATCCCAGCAACTCTGGAGGCTAAGGCAGGAGAATTGCTTGAAACCGGGAGGCAGAGATTGTGTTGAGCCGGGATTGCCCATTGCACTCCAGCCTAGGCAACAAGAGTGAAAATCCATCAAAAAAAAAAGAATAAAAATGAGTTTGATTTAGAATTCCAACTGAGGACTATAGAGCAATATCCATAACCTGGGAGCAGTTTTGTCTCACTGCTCCCATGCAGTATTTTAGTTCAGCTCATGTACAGATGGTGAGGATTCATTATGTGAATCACTGGAGAAATGAGCATGCCAAAACTTGTCATGAGACAACATCTGAGTCTGAACACACCTAGAAACTTAATCTTATTTACCTTATGAATGAACATACCATATATATCCTTTATTCAGACATGATACCCATGAAAAAAATGGTAAGGTGCTAGGGCCGGGCGCGGTGGCTCACGCCTGTAATCCCAGCACTTTGGGAGGCTGAGGCGGGTGGATCACGAGGTCAAGAGATTGAGACCATCCTGGTCAACATGGTGAAACCCCGTCTCTACTAAAAATAGAAAAAATTAGCTGGGCATGGTGGCGCGTGCCTGTAATCCCAGCTACTTAGGAGGCTGAGGCAGGAGAATTGCCTGAACCCAGGAGGCGGTGGTTGCGGTAAGCTGAGATCGCGCCATTGCACTCCAGCCTGGGTAACAAGAGTGAAACTACATCTCAAAAAAAAATAAAAATAAAAAATGGTATAGTGCTGTGAAAACATGCTGGGATGGAGGCAGTGGCTGACGCCTGTAATCCTAGCACTTTGGGAGGCCGAGGTGGGCAGATCACCTGAGATCAGGAGTTGGAGAACAGTCTGGCTAACATGGTGAGTGAAACACCATCTCTACTAAAAATACAAAACAATTAGGCATTGCGGCACTTGCCTGTAATCCCAGCTACTTGGGAGGCTAAGGCAGGAGAATCGACTGAACCTGGAAGGCGGAGTTTGCAATCAGCCAAGATGACACCATTGCACTCCAGCCTGGGCGACGAGTGAAACCCCTTCTAAAGAAAACACAGAAACTTATGCCGGGACAAAAGTCACAATCAAAGACTGAATTTGGGAAACCAGAACATATGGTCAGATAATTTTTTTTTTTCTTGAGACAGAGTCTCGTCCTCTTTCAGAGGCTGGAGTGCAGTGGTGTAATCTTGGCTCACTGCAACCTCTGCCTCCCAGATTCAAGTGATTCTCCTGTCTCAGCCTCCCGAGTAGCTGGGACTACAGGTGTGTGTCACCACACCCGACTAATTTTTTTTTTTTTTTTGAGACGGAGTTTCGCTCTTGTTACCCAGGCTGGAGTGCAATGGCGCGATCTCGGCTCACCGCAACCTCCGCCTCCTGGGTTCAGGCAATTCTCCTGCCTCAGCCTCCTGTGTAGCTGGGACTACAGACACGCGCCACCATGCCCAGCTAATTTTTTGTAGTTTTAGTAGAGACGGGGTTTCACCATGTTGACCAGGATGGTCTCGATCTCTTGACCTCATGATCCACCCGCCTCGGCCTCCCAAAGTGCTGGGATTACAGGCTTGAGCCACCGCGCCCGGCTCACACCCGACTAATTTTTGTATTTTTAGTAGACAGTGTTTTGCCATGTTGGACAGGCTGATCTCAAACTCCTTACCTCTGGTGATCCGCCTGCCTTGGCATCCCAAAGTGCTGGGATTACAGGGTGAGCCACCACACCCAGCCTGGTCAGATAATTTCTGAGACAGTTTTATACCTTTTATGAGGGTAGGTAACCTTGGCACCAGGGACGAGTTTTGTGGAAGAAAATTTTTTCACAGAATGGGGCAGGGAGATGGTTTTGGATGAAACTGTTCCACCTGAGATCATCAGGCATTAGATTCTCACAAGGAGCATGCAACCTAGATCCCTCACATGTGCAGTTTACAACAGGGCTCTCGCCCCTATGAAAATCTAATGCCGTTGCTGCTATGACAGGAGGCAGAGCTTAGGCAATAATGTTCACTCACCTATGCTTACCTCCTAACAGGCCATGGGCGGGTATCGATAGTAGCTTGAGGTTTGGGGACACATTAATTAGAGGACACTCAGGTAGTGTTCAGTGCAGAATGGATAGCTTGCTGGCTGTGTGAGAAAATCCTCCACATATTTGGTCACAAAGGCATTGTGTTATGTGAATGCACAGGAAAAACATTTTGAGATTTTCCACTTCAGTGTGTGGATGTTAATGCCACCCTCATCACAAGAGGAAGCTTCATTGATTTTGCTTTTCTCAAAGAAAATGGCTCAAAGAACTTTCCCAGAGTACTTTCTTTTCTTTCTTTTTTTTTTTTTTTTTTCCAGATAGGGTCTTGTTCTGTTGCCCAGGCTAGAGTCCAATGCACAGTCTCAGCTCATTATAACCTCTACTTCCTGGGTTGAAGCGATTCTCCTGCTTCAGACTTCCGAGTAGCTGGGATTACAGGCACATGCCACCATGCCTGGCTAATTTTTGTACTTTTAGTAGAGACACAGTTTCACCATGTTGACCAGGCTGGTCTCGAACTCTTGACCTCAAGTGATCCGCCTGCCTTGGCCTCTCAAAGTGCTGGGATTGCAGGCATAAGCCACCGTGCCTGGCCCCTGGAGTATTTTTTAATATAGGGTATAACCGTTGGTGAAAATAAAGGTAAAATTTTTAAAAACAAAAAATAAAGGTAACACTTAAATTTGGACACATTTAGATGGTATACGTTTTCTACCTTGTTAAGAGAGCAATCAACTCTGAACCTTGATTGGATTTTCCAGATTCTGACAAGCATGTTGAAACACACCAAATGAAATAGGAGTAATGGGTTAGAGAGTGTGCCCTTGAGTTTCAAGTTGGAGTAAGCGGGGGAGGGAAAGACAGTACCCTGAGGAGGTGACATTTGTACTGAGAACAAAAATGATGTATTAGTATATGAAGTCAGAAGAGAGGATTCTGGGAAGATGGCAGAGTACGAAGTATCAAACAGAAACTGTAGGTAGGAACCGGCGGCCCCCCCCCCCTTTTTTTTTTTAAGATGGAGTTTCCCTCTTGTTGCCCAGGCTGGAGTGCAATGGCGTGATCTTGGCTCACCACAACCTCCGCCTCCTGGGTTCAAGCGATTCTCCTGCCTCAGCTTCCTGAGTAGTTGGGATTACAGGCATGCACCACCACACCCGGCTAATTTTGTATTTCTAGTAGAGACAGGGTTTCTCCGTGTTGTTCCGGCTGGTCTCAAACTCCCAACCTCAGGTGATCTGACCACCCTGGCCTCCTAAAGTGCTGGGATTACAGGCATGAGCCACTGTGCCCACCCAGGAAGCCATTTTGTGTACTGAATTCCTCTACTGGGCCCTCAGAAACCAGACCAACCCCTAACATTAGGAAATTACATCTAGACAATTGTCATTGCCCCATACATTACAAAGAATGTTCAGTAAACAATGCTTTGAGAAATTAGCACAGTCCAATTTTTGCATAAGCCAGGTACAGAGATATAAAAAAAAACAAAAACTGTCCTTAGCAAACCAAGTTTTCTTTCTTTCTTTCTTTTTTTTTTTTTTTTTTTTGAGATGGAGTCTCGTTCCATCGCCCAGGCTGGAGCACAGTGGAGCAGTCTTGGCTTACTGCAACTGCCACCTCCCAGGTTCAAGCGATTCTCCTGCCTCAGCCTCCCGAGTACCTGGGATTAGAGGCATCCACTTCACGCCCGGCTAATTTTTGTATTTTTAGTAGAGACAGGATTTCACCATGTTGGCCAGGCTGGTCTCAAACTCCTGACCTCGTGATCTGCCTGCCTCACAACACAAAGTGCTGGGATTATAGTTGTGAGCCACAGTGCCCAGATGGCAAATCAAGTTCTATAGTCACATGATGTTTGAGGCAGTTCTGCATATCATAAGAGGGCCTTATTGGAGTTCTTGTGTATCTCTGCCAAGAGATTACTGCATAACAGAGGTCGTTATTCCAACTTCTGTGCCATTTAATTGTTCACCAGTTGCCACAGGTCTATCTGTGTACACTTGAGTTGCTTGAGTGGTTTTCAAGAAACCATTCAACTTGCATTGCAGTGTTGAATTTTTGTATATACGTTTTATTTATTATTTTGACCATGGGCTGACCAATATCATAAGTGAAAGATTTAAAAGGCCTAGAGGAGCCAGGCATGGTGGCTCATGCCTGTGATCGCAGCACTTTGGGAGGCCGAGGCGGACAGATCACCTGAGGCCAGGAGTTTGAGACTAGCCTGGACAACATGGTGAAACCCCAATTCTACTGAAAACATAAAAATTAACTGGGCATCGTGGTGCTCGCCTATAGTCCCAGCTACTTGGGAGGTTGAGACATGAGAATGGCTTGAATCTGGGAAGAGGAGGTTGCAGTGAGCAGAGATCATGCTACTGCAATCCAACCTAGGTAACAGAGTGAGACTCTGTATCTAAAAAAAGGCCTACAGGAAGGAAAGTAAATGTAAATAATGTGAAAAATAATATAACTTCACATTTGAAATATATAATTTTTAGAAGTAAAATTTAGTGATGCTGCGAAATAAACTGAGGACTGTAATTGTATAAATTACAAGCTTTTCTTGAAAAACACATTTTCAACCTAAGTACACTGATCTTAGAGGATTTTTCCTTTGCTTTTCGACCTTGTTTTATGAAAAAGTGCAAAAATAAGACATGAATAGTCAAAATAAGAATTTTCGGCTGGGAATGATGGCTCACGCTTGTAATCCCAGCACTTTAAGAGGCCAAGGCAGGTAAATCACTTGAGGTAAGGAGTTCAAAACCAGCATGATCAACATGGTGAAACCCCATCTCTACTAAAAATATATAAATTAGCCAGGCATAGTGGCAGGCACTTGTAATCCCAGCTACTTGGGAGGCTGAGGCAGGAGAATTGCTTGAACCCAGGAGGTGGAGGTTGCAGTGAGCCAAGATTGCACCACTGCACACCAGCCTGGGTGAGACAGCAAGACTCCATCTCAAAAAAAAAACAAAAAGAATTTTCATATCTCACAAATCAAGGTATTTTCCATATGTCATCACACATAGTTAAGGTTTGGCCAGTGATTTTTCTATGTCTGCTGGGACCCGGATTTTTACTCTAGGGAGACTCAAATAAGCTTTTGTGAAGAGAAGCACCCTTGACACCTTAAAAGAAATGGATTGTTCCATGCCATTGTGTAATATATAAAAATGACTTTTCCATGATGCCTTTAGCTTCATAATACTAGCATAAGGGGGCTCTTGACAAGTCTGCATCAACAGCATGTAAGCAGAGAAAGACTTGATTAGAATAGTGATGATTTGTTCCTTACTGGGCAGGAAATTCAGTTTTCAAAACATATTAGACTTATAGGACTCCAGGAGATTTTTTCTGAGACGGAGTTTTGCTCTTGGCATCCAGCCTAGAGTGCAGTGATGCAATCTCGGCTCACTACAACCTCTGCATCCCAATTTCAAGCTATTCTCTGGCCTCAGCCTCCCAAGGAGCTGGGATTACAGGCACCCACCACCATGCCTGGCTAATTTTTATATTTTTAGTAGAGGCAGGGTTTCACCACATTGGCCAGGCTGGTGTTGAACTCCTGAACTCAGGTGATCCACCCGCCTTGGCCTCCCAAAGTGTTGGGATTCCAGGTGTGAGCCACTGCACCCGGCAGGACTCCAGGTGATTTTTAAATTAAAGTAGTAGCTGGCTGTGGTGGCTCATGTCTGTAATCCCAGCACCTGGGGAGATGGAGATGGGAAATCACATGATCCAGGAGTCAAAGAACAGCCGGAGAAACATATGGAGACTCCATCTCTACAAATAAATAAATAAATAGTATATACATTGATAAGAAGTGAATGTATATATTTTAACTGAGGTGTGTTATGGTAACCAATGTCTATATATTGTAGGGAATATATCAGGGTTTAGAGAATAGCATGGCAAAAACTGGTCCAGAAGTCTGATGGCTGGCCTCCCCTCACCAGAAGGCTGAGTCTTCTGCCACTGAACAGACACATGTCATACACCTGCAACATGAGATGACGCTCCTCAGTGACCATGATGGATCAATACAAAAATAACTAATTCTTTAACCATGTCTTGAAATGTGACAGAAGAAAACATTTAAAATCACAAACATACCCCAGTTTTTTGTTTTCTCAAGTATGTGACTACCTTGTAATTCTCCTACAGCTCAGTCATCTATGGCTTTTGTTCACATTCATTACTACGGTATATTACACTCTCTTTCCACCACTGGTGGTCTTTGGTGAGAAGTCACTCAGAAGAACATGAGATGACCTTTGGTGTTTAGAATAAATGAAAATTCATGACCCAGATAAAAACAAAGAATATAAGCATGGAAAGTAAAATTTACATGAGGAAAAATATGCCTGACATCCATATTTATGTTGACTCACAATGTCCAAGGGATAACATGTTAACAGTGTCAACTTGATCTAATACGTGATGCTAATGGGATGTAGGAATATAGCTTCTTAATGAAAAAATAGTATCTGTTAGTATGTAGTTATAAACAGTTAATAAACAGATTTCTAAAATACATAAACAGAAGTCTTTGTTGCCAAGAAACCACATGGTGTTTCCATTTTATTTTATTTTATTTATTTATTTTAGTTAGGTATATTCATACAAAATTAAAAATGAAGTGAGACATCACATTCAGTTGTGAATAACAGGAAACACTTGAAATTTCCTGATAAGAGCAAGGTGGCTCTTCTCACACAAGAGCCCTTGGTGAGACCAGTCACTGTACAATGCAGCAGAGGAACAAGCTTCCATCTAGTTGGTTTAATGAAGAACAGGGTCACTACCTGTAGAAACAACAGTGCTTGCAATACAAAGTAGACCTTAAATTGTTTAACTCAATCTATGGAACAGTTGAGCATTAGAGAGTATTTCCAGCCATAACAGATTTATTAGTTCTCTGGTAAACATTTAAAAATTTCTGAAGAAATAGCAAAGTAGGCATGTATCTTCAATGTGGAGCACCTGGGGACATCTCTGGAGACCTACAACTCTGAGGAAGGGAGACAAGTGATTTGGGGGATACTCTCCATTAACAATCAGGAAAATGGTCTGGAAGCAGGTAGCCACATACCTCTCTCCCTGTGTGATGCCTTTATGTGACTGATGCCTTCCTTTTCTGTGCCTTTGAAATCTCATACAAGATTGGCTATAGGTGAATTATATTACAAAACCATCCAAGTCCTTCTGGATTTTATTGTCCTTTTTCAGGTCTCTCAACTCAAAAGGCAATTATCCAGAAGTTCTTTCACCACTCTCTCTTCTCATCTTTCAAAGGAAGTGGGACAACAGAAAGCTCCCATTTCTTTCACTAATAGGATTTCTCATACATTAATGGTATGAGTTCTTTCATGTTCTCGACATGAACTGGCACGAATAAAGGCTTTGCCACATTGCTTGCATTGATAGGGTTTCTCTCCAGTGTGAGTCCTTTCATGATATCGAATGTAATTGGAAATAAAGGCCTTACCACAGTGCTTACATTCATAGGGTTTCTCTCCAGTGTGAGTCCTTTCATGATATCGAATGGAACTGGAACAAGTGAAGGCTTTGCCACATACCTTACACTCATATGGCTTATCTCCAGTGTGTGTCCTTTCATGTATATGCAAGGAAGAGAAATACCTGAATGCTTTTCCGCACTGCTTACATTCATGGGGATTCTCTCCAGTGTGCATCCTTTCATGTATACGCAAGGAAGAAAAATACTTGAATACTTTTCCACATTCCTTACATTCATGGGGTTTCTCTCCACCGTGTGTCCTTTCATGCATTTGAAGTTGTGAGGCACATCGAAAGCCTTTCCCACACTGCTTACAACCATAGGGTTTATCTTCAGTGTGTGTCTTTCCATGCCGTTGAAGGTCCGAGGTACATCTGAAGGCTTTACCACATTGTCTACATTCATAGGGTTTCTCTCCAGTGTGACTCCTTCCATGCTTTTGAAGGTGTGAGCCACATCTAAAAGCTTTCCCACACTGCTTACATTCATAGGGTTTCTCTCCAGTGTGAGTCATTTTATGATATTGAATGGAACTGAAAGAAATGAAGACTTTCCCACATTGCTTACACTCATAGGGTTTTTCTCCAGTGTGAGACCTTTTATGTCTACAAATTTCACTAGGAAAACTGAATGTGTTCCCACATTTCTTACATTCGTAGGCTTTCACTCCTGTGTGAGTTCCTTTATGTATTTGAAGGGTAGAGGAACGAGTAAAGGCTTTACCACATTGTTTACACTCATATGGTTTCACACCACTGTGAATTCGTTCATGGATAAGGCATAAACTGAGAAAATAGAAGGCTTTCCCACAGTACTTACATTTATAAGGTACATCTCCACTGTGCCTTACCCTGTGTCTTTGAATGCATGAATGGGAAATGAAGGTTTCTGCACATTCTTTACCATCATAGGGTTTCTCTTTAGTGCAAGCTCTATCATGTGATTGAAAGGAGTCAAGATAACTGAAGACTTGCTTACATTGCTTATTTCTATATGGATTCTCTTCATATTCCTGATACTCATAAGACTTCTGTCCAGTGTCATCTCTGATATGCCTGTTAAGAGATGAATGACCCATGTCAACTTCTCTATACACACTGCTTGCACATGATGTTACTCCAGGAAGAGTTTTCTTGTTCAGCATGTCATCTGCAATCTGATTGAAGCTTTCTCCACAGTGATTACTTTCTTTACTTTCAATGCGTTTCTCTCTAATAAGAAGACTTCAGTGAAAAATGAGAAGCACATTGTTAAGGGTTTGATTAAAAGTGATTTATAGGGCCAGGCATGGTGGCTCATGCCTGTAATCCCAGCACTTTGGGAGGCTGAGATGGGTGGATCACCTGAGGTCAGGAATTCGACCTCATGGCCAACACGGTGAAACCCCGTCTCCATTAAAAATACAAAAATTAGCTGGGCATGATGGTGGGTGCTTATGATCCCAGCTACTCGGGAAGCTGAGGTGGGAGAATTGCTTGAACCCAGGAGGTGGAGGTTGAAGTGAGCCAAGATGGTGCCATTGCATTCTAGCCTGGGTGACAAGAGTGAAACTCCAACTCAATAAGAATTTTTTTTACAGTGATTTATATTGGCTGGGAATAGTGGCTCACGCCTGTAATCCCAGCACTTTGGGAGGCTGAGGCAGGCAGATCACTTGAGGCCAGGAGTTTGAGATCACCCTGGCCAACATGGAGAAATCCTGTCTACTAAAAATACAAAAATTGGCTTGGTGTTATGGTGTACGCCGGTAATCCCAACTACTTGGGATGCTAGGGCACGAGAATACCTTGGACCTAGGCAATGGCAGTTGCAGTAAGTTGAAACTACACCACTCCACTCCAGCCTGGGTGACAAAGCGGGACTCTTGTCTCAAAAAAGAAGGAAAAAAAAGTGATTTATATACATTAACATGTATTACACTTGCATTTTTGACATTGCCCAGCAAAGTGTCAGCTTTCTGCTCTGTCTGAATTATTTGAATATTAATGGACCATATGCTGTACAAGATGGCCTGGGTATAAACATTATTTAAAAATTAATATTTCTATGGGGCTCTTAATCCTATTTTCTTTTTTTTAAAGATGGGGTTTCACCTTGACGGTCAGGCTGGTCTTGAACTCCTGACCTCAGGTGATCTACCTACTTTGGCCTCCCAAAGTGCTAGGATTACAGGCTTGAGCCACTGCACCCGGCCCTTAATCCTATTTTCAAGTGAACTATTTAACAAATACTAAACATGTGCATCTTTTTTTTTGAGTTGAGGTCTCAACTCACCCTGTTGTCCAAATTGGAATGTAGTGGTACCATCATGGCTCACTGCAGCCTCAAACTCCTGGCCTCTAGCAATCCTTTGGCCTGAACACCCCAAAGGACTGGGATTTCAGGCATGAGCACTAGTGCCCAGCCCAATCTATCTTACATTTAAATATACGTTTTTAGGTAAACATTCTATGAATATATAAATTTGACACTGGGTTTATTTCTGTTGCTTCTTTTTTTTTTTTTTTTTTTTTTTTTGAGATGGAGTTTTGCTTGTTGCCCAGGCTAGAATGCAGTGGTATGATTGATCCTGGCTCACCACAACCCCCGCCTCCCAGGTTCAAGCAATTCTCCTGCCTCAGTCTCTCCAGTAGCTGGGATTACAGGCATGTGCTACCACACCCAGCTAATTTTGTATTTTTAGTAGAGACAGGGTTTCTCCATGTTGGTCAGGCTGGTCTTGAACTCCCGAGCTCAGGTGATCTGCGCGCTTCGGCCTCCCAAAGAGCTGGGATTATAGGCGTGAGCCACTGTGCCCAGCTGTTTTGCTTCCTTTTAATATTTTCTCACATTTTAAGATTTTCCAAAGACATTGCTTTGTCTTACAAGAGAAAATTACCTTAGATTTCCCCTGAAATCTTTGTACTCATCTTCGATGTTTTGGACTTTCCATGTTTTTCCTAAAACACAGACCCAGAAGAAACACAGATCCAGAATTAGTATGAATTTATTTAAAAATCATTAGATTCTGTATTCATGGTACATGGTAGCCCTGCCTGATTTATTCATCAAAGTATTTTCTGTCCATATTCCAAATCACTGAACAGCACTGATGAGCTAGAAATATTTGTTCTTTAATTCACTGGGAAGTAATATTGTCAACCTTACCTACAGAGGCCAGGTTCTTGAAGGTTTCCTGCATCACGTCCCTGTAGAGATTCTTCTGTGAAGGAACCAGCAAAGCCCACTCCTCCTGGGTGAATCTCACAGCTACATCCTCAAAGGCCACCGAATCCTGAAACATCTCACATACGTAAAGGAGAACAGGTAAGACTAATAGCCCTGGAGGCCTCTACTTTCTTCCTAAGTTCTTGTGATACTGTGGACTCCAAACATTTATCCATGACTTCGTCATCACACCTCTTACTTTCTGTCTATACTCATGTCCTCCCACAAACCAAGTCCTTTTTTGTTAAGAGACAGGGTCTGGCTCAGGCCTGAGTGTACAGATATTGTCATGTATGACTGTAGCCTTGGACTCCTTGGCTTAAGTGGTCCTTCTCCCCCAGCCTCCAGAGTAGCTGGGACTACAGGTGCTTGCCACCATGTGTAGCTTCTTTTTTTCTTTTTTTGGTAGAGACAAGGTCTCCCTATATTGCCAAGGTTGGTAATGAACTCCTGGGCTGAAGCAATCCTGCTGCCTTGGCCTCCCAAAATGCTAGGATTATAGGCATGAACAACCACATCCAGAATCAACAAATGAATTTTTTTTTTTTTTTTTTGAGATGGAGTCTTGCTCTGCCACCAGGCTGGAGTGCAGTGGCACAATCTGCTCACGGCAACCTCCAGCTCCCAGTTCAAGCGATTCTCTTGCTTCAGCCTCCCGAGTGGCTGGGACTACAGGTGCGCTCCACCATGCCCAGCCAGTTTTTATATTTTTAGTAGAGACGAGATTTCACCATGTTGGCCAGGATGGTCTCAATCTCTTGACCTCGTGATCTGCCTGCCTCAGCCTTCCAAAGTGCTGGGATTAAAGGCATGAGCCACGGCGCCTGGACCCTGAATTCTTATAATAGAAGTGAACTATGAGGTAAAGCAACAGCAGAATAGGAAAATGTGTTTTTCTGGTGAATCTAGTAAAAAACGGGTACTGCCTGGGCTGCCCCTACTGTCTCTTTGTACTGTGGGTCTATAGCATCTCTCATGACAAAGTCCTACAAATTTGTATGTAGAAAAAAGTTAACATTAGCAGTCCTGAGCCTGGGTATCCTTAAAAATACCTGTTCACAAACTTAACCATTGCTGGCATCTGGAAGGTAGATTTTGTTCTGATTCAAAGCAGCAGAAACCAAAAACAAAAGACAAAAAAAAAGACTGGATTTTGCAAGGGGCTCCACCAACTGATCTGATAAGAGAGTCACAACTAACTGAAACAGAAACGCATGAGCAGAAGCCTTTATGGGAATGAGTACTGGAGTAGGAAAACCTAAATTGTAATTGATGAATTACTGAAGGCTGATTGCAGAAAAAAATTTGACAAAAAAAAAAACCTCCAAGAGGCCCAGTCTTAAGACAAAAGGCAAATATTTATTAAAATAAAAATGTGTGTGGGCCAGGCATGGTGGCTCACGCCTGTAATCCCAGCGCTTTGGGAGTTCAAGGCAGGTGGATCACCTGAGGTCAGGAGTTTGAGATCAGCCTGACTAACATGGTGAAACTCGGTCTCTACTAAAAAATGCAAAAAAATTAGCCAGGTGTGGTGGCGTATGCCTGTAATCCCAGCTACTCAGGAAGCTGAGGCAGGAGAATCACTTCAACCTGGAAGGCAGAGGTTGCAGTGAGCTGAGATTGCGCCATTGCACTCCAGCCTGGGCAACAGAGCGAGACTCCACCTCAAAAAAAATTAGCTGGGTCTGGTGGCGCATGCCTGTAGTCCTAGTTACTGAGGAGGCTGAGGCAGAAGAATCGCTTAAACCTGGGAAGCAAAGTTTGCAAAGAGCTGAGATTTCACCACTGCACTCCAGCCTGGAGACAGAGTGAGACTCCGTCTCAAAAAAAAAAAAAAAGAGGAAAAACCCACAAATATTCTGAGATGGTGTCTGTGCCTTGTGAAGATAAGAGAGGAATGGGTTTTTCACTGGAGTATTAAGTGGTTATTCTCTATTTTCCTCTTATGAAATGTTCAGAAATAGAACACAAATATTTTATTATTTATCTATTTACTTGTTTTGAGATGGAATCTCACTGTGTTGCCCAGGCTGGAGTGCAGTGGCATAATCTCAGCTCACTGCACCCTCCTCCTCCCGGGTTTAAGTGATTCTTCTGCCTCAGCCTCCTGAGTAGCTGGGACTACAGGCGCATGCTACCATGCCTGGCTAATTTTTGTATTTTTAGTAGAGATAGGGTTTCACCTTGTTAGCCAGGATGGTCTCGATCTCCTGACCTTGTGATCTGCGCACCTCAGCCTCCCAAAGTGCTGGGATTACAGGTGTGAGCCACCGCGCCCAGCTAGAAGACAAATATATTTTTAAAAGTCATCCATGACCCTGTGAAAAGATGATAAACCACTAAAATACTGCATCTATGTTAAAGAAAGGATGAAGAAATATACTCTACAATAAAGAGAGTTGATACAGGAGGCTGAGGCAGGAGAATCGCCTGAACCCGGGAGGTGGAGGCTGCAGTGAGCCGAGATCATGTCATTGCATTCCAGCCTGGGCAACAAGAACGAAACTGCATCTCAAAAGAAAGTTGATAGCACTGTGAGTTGGAGAAGGGGAGTTAATGTTTGGAGATGTGGGAAAAGAAATTTAAAATACAAGATGTTACTTCAAACCGTTGAGGAGTTAGGGTGGGGTAGCAGGGTGGAGGATTTGAGACCCTGCATCCCATAGATTAGGAAAATGCAGGAGGAAACCAGTCTCCATAGACAGTGTGAACAAATTTAAAGCAGCAACAATTAGACTTTTAAGTATGTTTATCACCGTAAGGAACTACCTAAGGACACCAAAATCCAACTCAGATTGAGGCAGGAAAATAGGGTGTGGAGGCAGGAAACATAAGGGCCATTCACACTTCAGCTATGAAAGGAAATACCCTCTCCATAGGGCATAAGCCAAGTAAATGACTTTATAACTTTACTTCATCCTCTCCTTTTATACAGGGCATACCCCAAGTAACCAATAGAATCCGCTAGGGGGTAAACTCCCAAAAATTCTGTAACGGGGCCTTTGAGCCCCTGTGCTCAGACCCGCTCGCACACTGTGGAGTGTTAAATCCCTTCATTCCTTGCTTGCTTTGTGCGTTTTGTCCAATTCTTTGTTCAAGACGCCAAAAACCTGGACATCCTCCACCGTTAACAAAATGCTATTCTTTTTAAAGTTTTTTGGTAACAAACCACAAATCATGACTGGGTGTTGCTCATTCATGAATCGCTGTTTGCTCAAACTCTTTAATTTTTAACAGGAAAAAAACATACAGGGAACCCCACACACCGCAGCTCCTCCCACACGAACCCAGCAGGATTCCTCCATGACCCACCCTCCCGTCCCAGCAGAATCTGGGGAGACGCGGAGCTGCCCAGAGAGGGCTCTGGGACCGGGACCCACAGTTGCCCGCGCAGAGAAAGGACGGGACAAGACAGGACGCCTGGGGTCCCGGCTGCCGGCCCAGCCCCACCCTGCGACCGAGGGGACGGAGGGCCGAGCTGCGCTGGGGAATTTGGGTCCCAGATTCGCTAGGCGCCGCAAGGAGGCCTAGGTCCTGTAACAGCCGCTTCCGGCCGGTTCCACCCAGCCCCTCCCCCGTCTAGGGACTCTGGCCCCACACACTCACCATCTCCGGGCTTCTGGGTATTCCGGGGTCCTCTCTAGGGCTCCCGTGAATAGAGCAGGTCACAGCGCAGGCAACAGAGCGACAGAAGTTGTGGCAGAGGGACCTGGCGCCTCTCGGAGCAGGAAATCTAGGATGCCAACAACCTACATAGCAACTAAAGCAGAAGCCGGAATGGTTCTCCTCCTTCCGGATGGACAGTGGGCCGGGCCCCGCCCCGGCGCTCCTGATTGGACAAGGTGCAAGGCCCCGCCCCATCAGAACTGAGTGATGGCAGAAGACCTGGATAACTGGTCCTGCAGAGCCTCACTGATCGGTTGTAGCCACAGCCTCTCTCTAAAGGACAACTCTCTCCCTGAGCCCTGGTCGTTGGATATTTTCTTTTCAGCCAAATTTGCTCCAGATTTTTAAACAGGGCATTATCTTTTTCCTCACTCAATGGGCTGTCCATACTTCGTCCTGCACAGGGTCCTAAGTGTGTGCAGGGAATTCCAGACTCACTGTCCAATGGAGGGATCTGCTGGCCTCAGAGCAGGAAGGGGAACCCAGACCAGGCCAGGCACGACTGCACCAGGAGGGAGAAGCAGTTGTCCTTCTGGGGACCGGGATTAGGGGTGAGACTTGGCCAAGGCTTTCTCACACATCTCACCCCACCTCACAGCGTGGAAACGCTCCCTCCTTCCAGACCTTCATCTTCATCAGCAGTAAACTCTGACTTAGTGATTTTAAGCTTCTGACCTAAATAAACCGTCAACTTCATAAGCCTCTTCTCCAGGAGAGGTCCCAAAGAGTTCTTTCCCTGAACCTGATCTTCACAGATTTTCTTCAGATATGCAAATTACATGTCAAACCCAAAACACTGCTCCTGAAAACGGCCCCAGGTTCCAGATGTACAACCACAGAAAGGACAGAACTCCTCAAGTACACCTGCACGTGGGTCTCCCGCTTTCCAGGGCGCTGCAGCATCTCAGATTCCACACTCCTGGATCTGCTCTGAGCAGCTGGAAGCGCCTGCAGGGAAGGGCGGCTGTCCAGGAACCATCCAGGAGAGTTCCACTTTCCTCCTTGGCAGAATCCATACTCTCCTCCGTGTGCAGTCACTGGCATCGGCCTCTGCTGCCCCCTGCAGGTTATTCACCGGCTTCTCACATGCTTCATCAATTCCAAGACACATCCTCAATCCCAGTGTGAATGACACGAGCAGAGGGCCAGGTGCGGTGGCTGCCTGTAATCCCAGCACTTTGAGTGGCCGAGGTGGGCGGATCACCTGAGGTCGGGAGTTTGAGACCAGCCTGACCAGCATGGAGAAATCCCGTCTCTACTAAAAAAAATTATAAAATTAGCCAGTTGTGGTGGCTCATGCCTGTAATCCCAGCTACTCAGGAGGCTGAGGCAGGAGACTCACTTGAACCTGGGAGGTGGAGGTTGCAGTGAGCGGAGATCATGCCATTGTACTCCAGCCTGGGCAACAAGAGCGAAACTCCGTCTCAAAAAACAAAAATAACGAGCAGAGGGCTGGGTGCAGTGGCTGACACCTGTAATGCTAGCACTTTGGGAGGCTGAGGCGGGCGGATCACAAAGGCCAGGAGTTCGAGACCAGCCTGGCTAACATGGTGAAACCTCATATCTACTAAAGATACAAAAAATTAGTTAGGTGTGGTAGCCTGAGTCTGTAATCCCAGCTACTCGAGAGGCTGAGGCAGGAGAATCACTTGAACTCGGGAGGCAGAGGTTGCAGTGAGCCATTACACTCCAGCCTGGGCAACATGGCGAGACTCTTAGCTAGGCACAGTGGCTCGTACCTGTAATCCCAGCACTTTGGGAGGCTGATAGGGGCAGATCCCCAGAGGTTGGGAGTTCAAGACCAGACTGACCAATATGGAGAAACCCTGTCTCTACTAAAAATACAAAATTAGCCAGACATGCTGGTGCATGACTGTAACCCCCAGCTATTTGGGAGGCTGAGGCCAAAGAATCACTTGAACCCAGGAGGCAGAGGATGAGTTGAGCTGATATTGTGCCATTGCACTCCAGCCTGGGCTACAAAAGCGAGAGTCTCCACAACAAAAAAATGCAAATATGAGCAGAGTCCCACTTTCCTCCAGTGTGCATGTATAAAGTCGAGGAGGAAGAATCTAAGATTATTTAACTGCATGAAAGCGAAACAGGAGTCCCCGGGCGCTGTGGCTCATACCTGTAATCCTAGCACTTTGGGAGGCCAAGACAGGTGGATCACCTGAGATCAGGAGTTCAAGACCAGCCTGGCCAACATGGTGAAACCCCATCTCTACCAAAATACAAAAATAAGCCAGGCGTGGTAGTGCACACCTATAATCCCAGCTGCTTGGGAGGCTGAGGCAGAGGAATCGTTTGTACTAGAGACAAAGGTTAGTGAGCCGAGATCACGCCACTGTATTTCAGCCTGGGCAACAGAGATGGCAACATCTCAAAAAAACACACAACTAGCCGGGCGCGGTGGCTCACGCCTGTAATCCCAGCACTTTGGGAGGCTGAGGCAGGTGGATCACGAGGTCAAGAGATCGAGACCATCCTGGTCAACATGGTGAAACCCCGTCTCTACTAAAAATACAAAAAATTAGCTGGGCATGGTGGTGCGTGCCTGTAGTCCTGGCTGAGGCAGGAGAATTGCCTGAACCCAGG
>NW_022437017.1:0-6257 GCF_009761245.1 Sapajus apella | reverse complement strand
AAAAAAAAAAAAAAAAAAAAAAAAAAAAAAACAACTTAGTCATGTTTACCTATTTCTGGTTTCCAGCCTGACTTTATAACATTCCTGACTTAGGGACTCTGCAGCTCTTCAGAAATATGCTTTGAAGAAAAACCAAGGTAGAGCACAGGGCCCACATGTCTGTTTAAAGTGTGAACCAAAACACGGCATAGCAGCTGTCAGAACTGCTTCCAGGCTATTGTCCTCAGTCACAATCCTAAATCAAACTAACAAATTTTTTTCTTCAGTCCACAAGTAATCTAAAAGAAACACATAGACAGAAGAATTTATTATCATCTTTCTACCAAGTCAACATCAGGCATTAAAAAAATGTAAAACAAAGTGAAAAGCATCCTTCTCTGACCTATCATAGACCCAGAATCTGCCGGTCACCAACAGCTATCTTCATTTCACCTATTATAGCCAACTTTTATCAGCAAGCTATCATAAAGGCATACTTTATAACAGAGTATGTCATTTTGTGTTTTATGAATTTTTAAAGTTGTTTTTTTGTTTTGAAGTTTTATTTGCATTTTCTTTTGCTGAATTTGTCTCTTAAGTTTATGCTTCTTGTGGGGTATCTTTTTCTTCTGTACACTCATCTCCTTTTCTGCTTTTGGAACAATGTGTTTCTTTTCACTAAGCATCATCTGGATATCGCAGGAGTCTGTGGATGGGTTCTTCTACCCATGAGTTTTGTAAGTCAAGTGATACATTAATGGGTGCCTTGTTCCCCCTGGATGTGCTCAATAACCAGGCAATCTACATCTATACCCTTAAATGCAGCATAACTCTGCATTTTTAAGCACATTCCAGTACCTCTTCTGGGCCACTGATGCTGAGTCCAGCCCCAGTGTTGGTTGTCTTGGGTACGGCTACCAACTCCACCTTCTAAGGTTGCAATGGTACATATAATTTCTGTAAAAGAAAATATTTCAGATACTTGGCGGCTTTTCATTTAGTCATACCCATGATGGCCTGAGCACCTTCACAGGAGTCCTTACAGTGAACATGAGGGTTTCATCCTTCTAACATGCATGACTTTGTGGGATTTCCTGGGTCATAGTGAACACTGTTCATAGATCAACACAGGCCACACAAGAGGAAAAGTCTTCTTTGGTCTTTAAAGGGAACTGATTAAAGATTAAAAAAAAAAAAAAAAAAAGTGGAAGCCAGGCATAGCAGCTGACACATGTAGTGACAGCTACTTGGCAGGGTGAGGTAGAAGGATTATGAGCCCAGGTATTTGAAGTTCTAGTGCACTAAGATGACACCTATGAATACCACTGCACTCCAGCTAGGTCCACACAGCAAGACCAAATCTCTAAGGAAATAAATAAAATAAAAAAGAAAAATATTTGTGATTAGAAAAAAGGTTTTCAGCCTGGGCACAGTAGCTTATGCCTGTAATCTCAGCACTTTGGGAGGTCAAGGCAGGCAGACCACCCAGTTGGGAGTTTGAGACCAGCCTGGCCAATGTGACAAAACCCTGTCTCTACTAAAAATATAAAATTAGCCAGGCACAGTGGCGCATGCCTGCAATCCCATCTACTCGGGAGGCTGAGGCAGGAGAATCGCTTGAACCCGGTAGGCCAAGGTGGCAGTAAGCCGAGTTGCACCACTGCACTCCAGCTTGGGCAACAAGAGCAAAACTGTCTCAAAAAAAATAAAGTAAGTGCTTGCTTCGGCAGCACATATACTAAAATTGGAACGATACAGAGAAGATTAGCATGGTCCCTGCGCAAGGATGACATGCAAATTCGTGAAGCGTTCCATAAAAAAAAAAAAGAAAAATGGTTTTCATTTAAGACATTCATTAAAGAAAAATGTACTTTAAAAAGAGATTAGGCCTGGTGCAGTGGCTCAGGCTTGTAATCCCACCACTTTGGGAGGCTGAGGCAGGTGGATCACTTGAGGTCAGGAGTTCAAGACCAGCCTGGCCAACGTGGAGAAAACCTGTCTCTACTAAAAATACAAAATATTAGCCCAGTACTGTGGTGCCGCTTCTAATCCCAGCTATGTGGGAGGCTGAGGCAGGAGAATCACTTGAACCCAGGACACAGAGGTTGCAGTGAGCCGAGATCGTGCCAATACACTCCAGCCTGTGTGACAGAGCAAGACTCCATCTAAAAAAAAAAAAAAAAGATTAAAAGGCCAGGCATGGTGCTCACAACTGTAATCCCAGCACTTTGGGAGGCCTTGGTGCAAATCCCTTGAGGTCAGGGGTTTAAGACCAGCCTGACCAACATGGTGAAATCCTGTCTCTACTAAAAAATTTAAAAAAATAGCCTGGAGTGGTGGTGGGTGCCTGTAATCCCAGCTACCAGGGAGGCTGAGGCAGAAGTGCTTGAAGCCAGGAGGTGGAAGCTGCAGTGAGCCAAGACTGCACCACCACATTTCAGCCTGGGGAACAGAGTGAGACTATCTCAAAAAAAAAAAAAAAAAAAAGAAAAGAAAAAAAATAGAGATTAGAGGCTGGGCATGGTGGCTCATGCCTGTAAATCAGCTACTTGGGAGGCTGAGGCAGGAGAGTCACTAGAACCCAGGAGGCAGAGGTTGTGGGGAGCCAAGAATGTACCACTGCACTCCAGCCTCAGTCATAGACCGAGACTCCATCTCAAAAAAAATTCATGAGAAAGAATGGTATAAAATATGTAGTATACTCAATAGCCAACCATTTATTAATATCCTATAATAGGGGATAGGATATTTTAGGGATATTTATGAATAGGAACTTTAGTCTTTTGTTTTGATAAAAGTCTTTCTGAGGCAGTGAGTCTGACAATGGTACCTCAGTTATCCCTTCAGTGAGCTTCTTAAAGTGAGGGCTTGCTGCTTAGGTATTGGGCTTTAAATAGGAGGGAACAGACTTTTCTGTATATATACACCTGCCACTTTTCTTAAGGTCTTACTGGAGGTGTGCCTTTTCTTTTTTGAGACAGAGTCTCACTCTGTCTCCCAGGCTGTAGGGCAGTGGTGTGATCTCTGCTCACTGCAACCTTTTGTCTCCCAGGTTCAAGTGATTCTCTTGCCTCAGCCTCCTGAGAAGCTGGGATTACAGGTCTGTGCCACCACGCCCAGCTAATTTTTTTTGTATTTTTAGTAGAGACAGGGTTTCACCATGTTGGCCAGGCTGGTCTCAAACTCCTGACCTCACGATCCACCCACTTCAGCCTCCCCAAATACTGAGATTACAGGCATGAGTCACTGTTTGAGTGAGCCTGTTTGAGTTGTGTCTCTCTTAAGAGTTATTTCCAACTCTGTGTCCTAGGTCTCAGAGTGAGGCATCAGCTAAACTGACCCCCAAAACTTTTTGCTCTTGGGTTACTGGCATTTATTTGTGATGCTGTCAGATGACAGTGACTGCAGAAGCTTCAGAATCATTTTCTGATATTTCCCATTATTTGAGGGAAACACATTTTTGCCATGATTGGATTCCGTGGCTTCAAGGAATCTTATGTGAATTAAGCAATCTTTTCGCCTCGGCCTTCCAAATTGCTGGAACTACAGGGTTTTTCTCCAGTGTGAGTCCTTTCATGCATTTTAAGACTCGAGGCACATCCAAAGCTTCTCCCACATTGCTTACATGCATAAGGTTTCTCTCCAGTGTGAGTCCTTCCATGTGTTCGAAGGTGTGAGGCAGATCTGAAGGCTTTCCCACATTGCTTACATTCATAGGGTTTCTCTCCAGTGTGCGTCCTTTCATGATATCGAACGGAATTGAAAGAAACAAAGGCTTTCCCACACTGTTTACATTCATATGGCTTCTCCCCAGTGTGAGTTATTTTATGTGCATGAAGGCATGTGGAACTATGGAATGCTTTCCCACATTCACTGCATTCATAAGGCTTCTCCCCAGTGTGCGTTCTTTCATGAATTCGAAGACTACCAGAATGACTAAAGGCTTTACCACATTGTTTACATTCATATGGTTTCTCTCCAGTGTGAGTTCGTTTGTGGATAAGATACAAACTGAGACACATCAAGGCTTTCCCACAAAAGTTACATTTATAGGGTCCATCTCCACTGTGCATTATCCTGTGTCTTCGAATGCTTGAACGGGAAATAAAGCTTTTTCCACATTCCTCACAGTCATAAGGTTTCCCTCCAGTGTGAGCCCATTCGTGTGTTCGAAAGTAGGGGAGATCGCTGAAGGCTTTCTTACAGTATGTACATTTATACGGCTTCTGTCCATATTCCTGATACTCATATGGCTTGTGTCCAGTGTCAGCTCTGAGGTGACTTCTAAGGGATGCATGACCCATGCTGACTTCTCCACGTGATTTTACTCGAAGAGGAGTTTTCTTCTTCAGCATGTCATCTGGAACCTGGGTCAAAATTTCTCCAAGCTGATGATCTTTTTTACTTTCCAAGAGTCTCTCTCCCATAAGACCTCTGTGAACAATGAGAAGTATATCATAGTGGGTTTCTTTACCACTGATTTAATATTCATTAACACGTTATTGCACTTGGACTTTTAAACACTGTCCAGCAATGTGTAGGCTTTCTGCCCTGTCTGAATGTGAACAGACCACATGCTCTACAGGATGGCCCAGCTATACCTGTTATCAAGAAAGATAATATTGATATAGGGCTTCTTAGTACTTTTTTAAAAAAAATTGAGATAGGGTCTCACTCTGTCATCCAGGCTGGAGTGTGGTAGTGAGATCTCAACTCACTGCACCCTCCATCTCCCAGTCTCAAGCCATCCTGCCCAGCTAATTTTTCTTTCTTTCTTTAGTGCAGTGGTGTGATCTTGGCTCACTGCAACCTCCACCTCCCAGGTTCAAGCAATTCCCCTACCTCAGCCTTCAGAGTAGCTGGGATTACAAGCACATAATGCCATGCCTGCTTAATTTTTTATATTTTAGTAGAGACGGGGTTTCACCATGTTGGCCAGGATGGTCTCCATCTCCTGACCTTGTGATCCGCCCACCTTGGCCTCTGAAAGTGCTGGGATTATATGCATAAGCCACTGCGCCCGGTCTGCACTTGCATTTTTAACACTGTCCAGCAATGTATAGGCTTTCTGCTCTGTCTGAACATGAACAGACCACTTGCTCTACAAGATGGCCCAGCTATACCTGTTATCTAGAAAGATAATATTGATATGGGGCTTCTTAGTACATTTAAATAAATTTTTGAGATAGGGTCTCACTCTGTCATCTAAGCTGGAGTGTGGTGGTGGATCCCAGCTCACTGCAACCTCCATCTCCCAATCTTAAGCCATCCTGCCACTTTAGCCTCCCTATTAGCTGAGACTACAAGCATACACTATCATGCCTGGCTAACTTTTTTTTTTTTTTTTTTGAGACCGAGTCTCACTGATGCCAGGCTGAAGTGCAGTGGTACAACCTTGACTCACTGCAACCTCCACCTCCCGGGTTCAAGCAATTCTCCTGCCTTGGCCTCCTGAGTAGCTGGGACTACAGGTGTGCACCACCACGTCCAGCTAATTTTTGTACTTTTCAGTAGAGAAAGGTTTCAGCATGTTGGCCAGGCTAGTCTCGATCTCTTGACTTTGTGATCCCCCTGCCTCAGTCTCCCAAAGTGCTGGGATTACAGGCATGAGCCAGTGCGCCTGGCCTAATTTTTGTATTTTTTGCTAGAGATGGGGTTTTGTCACATTTCCCTGGCTGGTCTCAAACGCCCAGACTTAAGCAATCCGCCTGCCACTATTAAAGTGTTAGGATTACAGGCATGCACCTGGGCGCCCGGCCAATGCTGTTTTCGAGTAAACTATTTTACAAGTACTAACCGTCTTTGTCAATTTTATTGCTTCTGAGTCAGGGTCTTGCCCTTTAACCCCAGCTAGATTGTAATGGTGCTGTCATGGCCGAGTGTAGCCTCAAACTCTTCAGCTCAAGCAATCCTCTGACCTGAACTTTCTAAAGGGCTGGATTATAGGCGTCAGCCATGATATTCAGCCTATAACACACTTAAATACATGGTTTTTTTTTTTTTTTTGAGACGGAGTTTCACTCTTGTTACCCAGGCTGGAGTGCAATGGCGCGATCTCGGCTCACCGCAACCTCCGCCTCCTGGGTTCAGGCAATTCTCCTGCCTCAGCCTCCTGAGTAACTGGGATTACAGGCATGCGCCACCATGCCCAGCTGATTTTTTGTATTTTTAGTAGAGACGGGGTTTCACCATGTTGACCAGGATGGTCTCGATCTCTTGACCTCGTGATCCACCCGCCTCGGCCTCCCAAAGTACTGGGATTACAGGCGTGAGCCACC
>NW_022437016.1:10428918-10447410 GCF_009761245.1 Sapajus apella | reverse complement strand
TTCATAAGTGACTATGCTTTGGAATATACTAGAAACTATATGTAAAATGCTTGGTTTTAAAAAGATAAAACCACAATATACTCAATTCCTTTTGAAAGTTAGCCATGTATCACTATTCTAAATCTTACAAAAAGGAGAGTTACATTAGGTTACCATTAATGATGAGGCTGAAATTGAGCTTTTTTTTTTTTTAATGGAAATGGTCCGTGATATAAAAAAGTTTGCTTGAAATGAAAGAAGCTGTAATATGGTCAGATGATGATTTCTATCTTAATGCTGGACTGATGCAACCCAAAGAAGGGTCAATGTTGCCGCAGGATTACAAGTCCTGTTAAAAGAGATGCATGATGCAACCTCTGTAGTGAGAATGGAGTCAACTCTGAGTCACCAGTCTAACCTTCAGGGAGCACTAAGGAAAAAGAAAATTATTGAGTACTGACTCATAGGCTCAACATCTTAGTAAAGTGTGTTCAGGATGTTTTAGTGGTATCTGGACACAATATACCCAGGAATCTCAAATATTTAATATCAGAGCTTTGCCCTTTCCATAGTAAGTCCTCCAAAGACATTTGTCAAACTAACGAAAAAAAAATTTTTTTAAAGAGGCCAGGCGCAGTGGCTCACTCCTGGAATCCCAGTACTTTGGGAAGCCAAGGGGAAGAGATCAGTTGAGGCTGGGAGTTTGAAACCGGCCTGGCTAATATGGTGAAACCCCATCTCCACTAAAAATACAAAAATTAGCCGCGCGTCGTGGCACGCACCTGTAATCCTAGCTACTCAGGAGGCTGAGGCAAGAGAATCGCCTGAACCTAAGGCGGAGGTTGCAGTGAGCTGAGTTCACACCACTGCACTCTAGCCTGGGGGGCGACAGAGCCATACTCTGTCTTGGAAAAAAAAAAAGAAAGTATTGGTAATAGAGTGAAGTCCACCTGGTTATCAATCCTAACTCACTCACCAGCTCTGTGACTTTTTTTTTTTTTTTTTTTTTTTTTTTTGAGACAGAGTCTCGCTCTGTCTCCAGGCTGGAGGGCGGTGGCGCAATCTCGGCTCACAGCAACCTCCACCAAATGGGTTCAAGCGATTCTCCTGCCTCAGCCTCCCGAGTGGCTGGGATCACAGGCGCGTGCTACCACGCCCAGCTAACTTTTGTATATTTAGTAGAGACGGAGTGTCACCATGTTGGCCAGGATGGTTTCGATCTATTGATCTCGTGATCTACCTGCCTCAGCCTCCTAAAGTGCTGGGTTCACAGGCGTGCGCCACCACGCCCGGCCCTGTGACTTGTTCAGTTATTGAATCTTTTTCATCTTCAATGTCCTCATCTGGAAAATGGGAAGTGCCTACCAAGTATTGAACTGTCAAGACTGAATGACACATGAAAGCGCACTGAAAAATGCTTAGTCCACCGTAGGCTTTCGGCAAATACTGGTCTCTAACATTTTTTTGCAACAAGATGTTACACAAGAGTAAGGCATTAACAAGACGACTTTCGCCTATCAAATGTGTTGTCTGTGTGCACATCAGACCTTTTCCTGGAATGAAGGTAGAAAACTATCAACAATAAAGGACGAGGAAAGCCTTATAAATGAAAACCTGAGCCCCAGAGGGAAACGATGGGCAGCGGAGGGGAAAGTAAAGGGTGGCAAGCTAGAAAAATTAGACATCCAAGGTGGGAGTGCTGGCACTGGCAAACTCTTCAGGAGAGCGTTGCCACAGTAAGGAGGGACTCAGAGCTCCTTTGGCTGGGCTTGTCCTGTGACTTACTGTGGGGCAGGGCAATGTGGAGAGGCCTGGTAAAATGGCTAGGCTGGGATGCAGAGGGGACATAACTGGCAGGGAGGAGCCATGATTCGTGGCCGAACACAGTCCAGACCAGCTCGACCTGTGAGCAACAGACGGCCCTGAGACTCGCATACCCTAACGGTAGTGGCCGTGAAGGGCAAATAAATGTGTTCTGAGGCGATCCCAGCATCTAAGCTGCGACCGGTCTACTCAGAGACTGGATGGAAGCTGGGAGGAGAAAGCAGCTTCCCGCTTCGGGATGAGGAATGGAGGAGGGGAGAACAAGCAGTAGAGAAGAAGAAGATTCAGGTCCCACAGCCCCGGGGGATGCGTTGTGCTGGATCTGCTCGGAACCCCCTAGGGCCCAGCAGGAGGCGCGACCCGGGCGATTACCAGCGGAAATGCCTCGGGATGAGAAGTCGCAGGAGGGATAGACAGCTGCTGAACCAATGGAACCGGCGGACGGGCGGATGTTATCTACCATTGGTTTACATTGGGAACGAATACCAGCCAATGAATCCGCTAGGGGGGGCGGAGCAGTGACGTTTGTTGCGGAGGAGGCCGCTTCGAATCGGCGGCAGCCAGCTTGGTGGCCTGGGCCAATCAACGGTCTCCACCAAGCAGTGCCTTCACCAATCGGCGGCCTCCACGACGGGGCTGGAGGGAGGGTATATAAGCCGGGCAGGCGACCGCACGGTCGACGCCGGCCGAGACAGCACAGACAGACGGGTTGATTGGGGTGTTTCGCGAGTGTGAGAGGTAAGCGCCGCGGCCTGCATTTCCAGACCTGCCTTTCTCTTGGTTCGTGGAGCCTTGTGACCCCGGGACCCTGCCACCTGCAGGTCGGTAACTGCGCTGCGCTCCTGTGCTGCGGCCTGTGGCTGAACTGCCTGCGACGCCCTGCCTGCTGCTGCCCGACTGGTTGGCAAGATGAAGCCCTTCCTGGTGGCCGCGATGCTGCTGCTGCTTGGCGCGGCGCGGGCCGAGGAGGAGGACAAGAAGGAGGACGTGGGCACGGTGGTAGGCATCGACCTGGGGACCACCTACTCCTGGTAAGTGGGGTTTGCGGATGCGGGGGACGGGGCGTGGCCCCCTGGCCTGGTGTCAGAAGTGCCGAGCTGATGTCCTCCTGTCGGATTTTTTGCCAGCGTTGGCGTATTCAAGAACGGCCGCGTGGAGATCATCGCTAACGATCAGGGCAACCGCATCACGCCGTCCTATGTGGCCTTCACTCCTGAAGGGGAACGTCTGATCGGCGATGCGGCGAAGAACCAGCTTACCTCCAACCCCGAGAACACGGTCTTTGATGCCAAGCGGCTCATCGGCCGCACGTGGAACGACCCGTCTGTGCAACAGGACATCAAATTCTTGCCATTCAAGGTTTGACCCGGTTTTTCTCATCCGGTTAGAGGAGGGGTGGGTGGTGCGAGTATTTAGAATTATAAGTCTGTGGAGAAGTGTTAAGGCAACAGTAGAAGGATATAGGCATGATGTATGTAATAACTTTAATAAGCTTAGTAGTATACTTGCTATCATACTCTTCCACAATAGTTTAGGAATAAAAGACCGATGAAAACTGAACTTTGTTAGACACTTATACTCCCTGAAGTATTTCTAGTCAATTTGCAGACCCAAGGGACCAAAATAAATAAACCAAATTGTGGGGAGGGTAGTGGGTCTTCTTAAACTTTGAGATGTCATTGCATCTGTGTCTGAAAATAATAATTCTTTAAAATAGGTGGTTGAAAAGAAAACTAAACCATACATTCAAGTCGACATTGGAGGTGGGCAAACAAAGACATTTGCTCCGGAAGAAATTTCTGCCATGGTTCTCACTAAAATGAAAGAAACCGCTGAGGCTTATTTGGGAAAGAAGGTAAATATTTCTAGAACAATGTTAAGTATTTTTTGCTGATCAATATTCTTGGTTGGCTGTGATATATAAAAGCCTTCATGGTTTCATAAATTTTAATCTGAATGGTATTCATGTTTGTCAGGTTTAATTATTGAGTGCTTTACTACAGGCCAAACAAAATAGTAGACTTTTCATGTAAAATTTAATGCTTACAATTCCAGGGGCATAAAATTTTACGTATTACACACTCATCAATAAACAGGTTTAAAGACTAGTGATAAAGTGATGTTTGATGTAAAAACTAAAGTGATTTTTTTTTTTTTTTTTTGAGACAGAGTCTTGCTCTGTTGCCCAGGCTGAACTGCAGTGGCATGATTTCAGCTCACTGCAACCTCTGCCTCCTGGGTTCAAGCAGTTCTCCTGCCTCAGCCTCCCAAGTAACTGGGACTACAGGCGCACCACCACTACTGGCTAATTTTTAAAATTTTTTGTTATTTTCAGAAGAGATAGGGTTTTACCATGTTGCCCAGGCTGGTCTTGAAATCCTGACCTCAGGTGATCCTTCTGCCTCAGCCTCCCAAGGTGCTGGGATTATAGGCACAAGCCACTGCGCTTGGCCAGACTATAATTTAAATAAGGGTTAAACTGTGTGACAATACACTTAATTATCTTTTATCCTTTTAGGTTACCCATGCAGTTGTTACCGTACCAGCCTATTTCAATGATGCCCAACGCCAAGCAACCAAAGATGCTGGAACTATTGCCGGGCTAAATGTTATGAGGATCATCAATGAGCCGTAAGTATGAAATTCAGGGATACGGCATATTTGTCAAATAGTGGGAATGTGAACTACTGGCAAAACTTTTCCCTTTTTCATTCTCCTAATAGTACGGCAGCTGCTATTGCTTATGGCCTGGATAAGAGGGAAGGGGAGAAGAACATCCTGGTGTTTGATCTGGGTGGCGGAACCTTCGATGTGTCTCTTCTCACCATTGACAATGGTGTCTTTGAAGTCGTGGCCACTAATGGAGATACTCATCTGGGTGGAGAAGACTTTGACCAGCGTGTCATGGAACACTTCATCAAGCTGTACAAAAAGAAGACTGGCAAAGACGTCAGGAAAGACAACAGAGCCGTGCAGAAACTCCGGCGTGAGGTAGAAAAGGCCAAACGGGCCCTGTCTTCTCAACATCAAGCAAGAATTGAAATTGAGTCCTTCTATGAAGGAGAAGACTTCTCCGAGACCCTGACTCGGGCCAAATTTGAAGAGCTAAACATGGTATGTTCCTTGTTTTCTGCTTTGCTGATGAGATCTTGTTAGGCTTTGAATTTAGGACATTGCATCTAGATACTTAGGTAACAGACATCACAGAAACTTTTTTTTTTTTCCCTAGGATCTGTTCCGGTCTACTATGAAGCCTGTCCAGAAAGTGTTGGAAGATTCTGATTTGAAGAAGTCTGATATTGATGAAATTGTTCTTGTTGGTGGCTCTACTCGAATTCCAAAGATTCAGCAACTGGTTAAAGAGTTCTTCAATGGCAAGGAACCATCCCGTGGCATAAACCCAGATGAGGCTGTAGCATATGGTGCTGCTGTCCAGGCTGGTGTGCTCTCTGGTGATCAAGATACAGGTAGGTCATCATCACAACATCTTTTTTGTGTGTGTGTGTGTGTGTGACGGAGTTTCGCTCTTGTTACCCAGGCTGGAGTGCAATGGCGCGATCTCAGCTCACCGCAACCTCTGCCTCCTGGGTTCAGGCAATACTCCTGCCCCAGCCTCCTGAGTCGCTGGGATTACGGCACGCACCACCATGCCCAGCTAATTTTTTGTATTTTTAGTAGAGACGGGGTTTCACCATGTTGACCAGGATGGTCTCGATCCCTTAACCTTGTGATCCACCCACCTCGGCCTCCCACAGTGCTGGGATTACAGGCTTGAGCCATTGCGCCCGGCCTCACAACATCTTTCATAGTATTTCAGTAGCTTGATGGAAGATTAGTTAGCCATTGCTTTAGAAAATACCAGAATATGAGCAACAAGGTCACACAGCTAGTAAAGGGTATAGTGAAGACAAGACTGAGGCACTCTCAAGATCATTAGCAACTGTTTAATTCACTGCCTTTAAAATGTGTGTGTTAGAACCTAACCAAATGGTAAGACAGAGAGAAACTTTATATAGCTCATGGGGAGAACTTGAATTAGAAGTAAATAATTTATCCTTACAGGTGACCTGGTACTGCTTGATGTATGTCCCCTTACACTTGGTATTGAAACTGTGGGAGGTGTCATGACCAAATTGATTCCAAGGAACACAGTGGTGCCCACCAAGAAGTCTCAGATCTTTTCTACAGCTTCTGATAATCAACCAACTGTGACAATCAAGGTCTATGAAGGTAATTACTTAAATTTGCTCATATCATGGCTTTTTTCTTCTTTTTTGTGACAGAGTCATGCTGTTGCCCTTGCTGGAGTGCAATGGCGCAGTCTTAGCTCACTGCAACCTCCGCCTCCCAGGTTTAAGCAATTCTCCTGCCTCATCCTCCGAACTAGCTGGGATTACAGGCGTGTACCACATGCCCGGCTAATTTCTGTATTTTTAGCAGAGATGGGGTTTCACCATGTTGGTCAGGCTGGTCTCAAACTCCTGACCTCAGGTGAAATGCCTGCCTCAGCCTCCCAAAATGCTGGGATTACAGGCATGAGCCACCATGCCCAGTCTATCATGGCTTGCTTGCTTATTTATTTATTTATTGAGATGGAGTCTCGCTCTGTAGCCCAGGCTGGAGTGCAACGGCGTGATTTCATGCCCAGTCTGTCGTGGCTGGCTTATTTATTTATTTATTTATTTATTTATTTATTTATTGAGATGGAGTCTCGCTCTGCAGCCCAGGCTGGAGTGCAACGGCGTGATTTCGGCTCACTGCAATCTCCACCTCCCAGTTTCAAAGGATTCTCCTGCCTCAGCTTCCAAATTCTACCTCAGCTTCCCAAGTAGCTGGGATTACAGGCACAAGCCACCATGCCCAGCTAATTTTTGCATTTTTTTTTTTTTTTTTAGTAGAGGTGGGGTTTCAACATGTTGACCAGTTTGGTCTTGAACTCCTGACCTCGTGATACACCCGCCTTGGCTTCCCAAAGTGTTGTCATTACAGGCGTGAGCCACCGTGACTGGCCTATTGTGGCATATTTTGAAAGAACATGACTTAATATGTTTTATTGAAGTGGCTAGGGACCTAAGTAACTGCTGTTTTCAGATGGGGGTCTTAATTTGAATTATGTTGTTTTATATCTAGATATTTAGCTTGCCTTTTTTTTTTTTTTTTTTTTTTGAGATGGAGTCTTGTTCTGTCACCCAGGCTGGGGTGCTGTGGCGTGACCTATAATCTCTGCCTCCCAAGCAGTTCCCCTGCCTTAGCCCCCCTCCCAAGTAACTGGGATTACAGGTGCCCACCACCACACCCGGCTAACTTTTGTATTTTTAGTAGAGGTGGGATTTTGCCATGTTGGCCAGGCTGGTCTTGAATTCCTGACCTCAGGTGATGCACCCACCTCAGCCTTCCAAAGTGCTGGGTTTATTAACAGGTGTGAGCCACTGTGCCCGGCCAGTATTTAGCATTCTTATTAATAATAACTTCTGAGCTGCTCCTAGAGTACAAGAAAAAGGAGTTCACAGCACTTTGAAATAGATAAAATTCAGTTGAGTTAGCAGGTAGTAACCTAACTCATTGTTAGTACCTGTTGCTGCTCCTTGTAGACCAATATGAAATTGTTTTCAAACCAAAAGTGTCACTTTTGGCCTTTCACTTTATGCTTCAGACTGAAATGTGGGGATGTAGATGTGCTAATACTTGTCAATAACAACAAGTTTTTCTGTATGTAACTTCTAGGTGAAAGACCCCTGACAAAAGACAATCATCTTCTGGGTACATTTGATCTGACTGGAATTCCTCCTGCTCCTCGTGGGGTCCCACAGATTGAAGTCACCTTTGAGATAGATGTGAATGGTATTCTTCGAGTGACAGCTGAAGACAAGGGTACAGGGAACAAAAATAAGATCACAATTACCAATGACCAGAATCGCCTGACACCTGAAGAAATTGAAAGGATGGTTAATGATGCTGAGAAGTTTGCTGAGGAAGATAAGAAGCTCAAGGAGCGTATTGATACTCGAAATGAGTTGGAAAGTTATGCCTATTCTCTAAAGAATCAGATTGGAGATAAAGAAAAGCTGGGAGGTAAACTATCCTCTGAAGATAAGGAGACCATGGAAAAAGCTGTAGAAGAAAAGATCGAATGGCTGGAAAGCCACCAAGATGCTGACATTGAAGACTTCAAAGCTAAGAAGAAGGAACTGGAAGAAATTGTTCAGCCAATTATCAGCAAACTCTATGGCAGTGCAGGCCCTCCGCCAACTGGTGAAGATGATACAGCAGAAAAGGATGAGTTGTAGACACTGATCTGCTAGTGCTGTAATATTGTAAATACTGGACTCAGGAACTTTCGCTAGGAAAACATTGAGAGAACTTAAGTCTCGAATGTAATTGGAATCTTCACCTCAGAGTGGAGTTGAAAATGCTATAGCCCAAGTGGCTGTTTACTGCTTTTCATTAGCAGTTGCTCACCTGTCTGGGTGGGGGGGGAGAAGAATTGGCCATCTTAAAAAGTGGGTAAAAAAACGTGGGTTAGGGTGTGTGTTCACCTTCAAAATGTTCTATTTAACAATTGGGTCATGTGCATCTGGTGTAGGAAGTTTTTTCTACCGTAAGTGACACCAATAAATGTTTGTTATTTACACTGGTCTAATGTTTGTGAAAAGCTTCTAATTAGATCAATTATTTAGGAATATAAGGCCAGATTGTTGTGTGTGGGGTGAGGGGAGGGAGTGTTTGGTATGCTGGGATATGGAAACACTTCTATTTAATGCTTCCGGGGAATTTGCTCCCCCTCTTCCCCAAGTGATCCTTCCACCTCAGTCTCCCACCTAATCACCACCATGCTCAGCTTTTGCCTTAATCTAAGGGGAGAGAAGTTAATCCATACCTCTACCTAGGTGAGGGGCATTTCAGTGCCCAAGAGTGGGGTTTTCTTGAACATACTTGGTTTCCTATTTCCCTTATCTTTCTAGAACTGCCCTTCTGGTGTTTTTAAATTATGCTTCATAGGTGCTTGGATTCTCTGAGAATTGGCGGAATGAGTGATCACTGGTATTAACTTTTTTTTTTTTTTGAGACGGAGTCTCGCTCTGACACCAGGTTGGAGTATAATGACATGATTCTGACTCACTGCAACCTCTACCTCCTGGGTTCAAGTGATTCCCCTGCCTCAGCCTCCTGAGTAGGTGGGACTACAGGTGCCTGCCACTATGCCTGGCTAATTTTTTGTATTTTAGTAGAGACAGGGTTTCACCATGTTGTCCAGGATGATCTTGATCTCCTGATTTCGTGATCTGCCCTCCTTGGCCTCCCAAAGTGCTGAGATTACAGGCATGAGCCACTGTGCCCAGCCACTGGTATTAACTACATAGTCGGATTGAATTTGTAACTTTAAGATGTAAAGGTATATTGTGAACCCTAGCTGCGTCAGAATCTCCATGCCTGAAATTTCTCATTAGTGGTACTGGGGTGGGATCTAGGATGGTGACACCGAAACTACACTAAACCCCCTCACTATGGGTGGGTTAAAGGCAGTGGTTTGTGTCAAAATCGGTTTCGGATTACTTAGATTGCCTTCTTGAAGAAAAGAATAGTATGATCAGTAAAGGGCAGGCTGGTGCTAACATGAAATCCAGTATTGTGGCCAGGTCTGGTGGCTCACACCTGTAATCCCAGCAGCGCAATGGTGCAATCTTGGCACACTGCAACCTCCACCTCCCAGGTTCAAGCAATTCTCCTGCCTCATCCTCCCGAGTAGTTGGGACTACAGGTGTGTGCCACCATGCCTGGCTAACTTTTTGTATTTTTAGTAGAGACAGACAGGTTTCACCGTGTTATCCAGGATGGTCTTAATCTCCTGACCTCACGATCTGCCCACCTCAGCCTCCTAAAGTGCTGGGATTACAGGTGTGAGCCACCATGCCCAGCCAGTTCTGCAACTTTTGTTTAACCTTCTGCAACCTATTGCAACCTTCTTGTGAGTAGCATTCAGTACAGTAATCCCACCTCCTAGGTTTGTATTGCTGGTAAAGACTTTTTATATTAATATAGTGGAGGTTTTTGCATTGAGCAACAAAACTTTACTGCAGTTTGCAAACCAGTCACTGAAAGTCATTCCCAAGAGCTCTGAGAGGCAATATAGCAAGGGGTAGTGCACATGAATTACTTGTATTAATTTCTTCACCTACCAAAGTAGGAGAAAAACATATAGTGCAGAAGACATTTTGGAGGCATGAAACAGCTAAGGTTTTACTTAACTATTCTAAAAGTAACTGACAGGTAATGAAAACGTGGGTTTTATTAGTCAACTGCAGTCACAATACAATCATCATAGATTTCCCCTTCTGTATTCATCCCACCAAACACAAAACAGAGCAGTGTATCATCCTGGCTTTCCTCATGTGAGTCACCACTGTGGGTCATTACTGTGTCAGCTGAATCCCCTTTCTCAGTGTCATGGTTCAGACTGAGAGAATTGGAATCTTCTTTCTCAGATGCACATGTCACTGGCCATGGAATGATACACATGGAGTGGTCCAATCGTCCAGCGGGTAGAAAAGTATCAAACTTAAGCAGGGTCCAATGCTGCTTTTCTATGTTGGGGAGGCAAAAGGCTTCGTGTTAAGAAATTTCCAGATAGTGAAAGCCAAAATCTGAATACAATTTTAAAAGTAAAGAAATTTCTAGAAATGCTCAGTCATTTTATTTATTTATTTTTTTTTTGAGAGGAGTTTTGCTCTTGTTGCCCAGGCTGGAGTGCAATGGCACGATCTCAGCTCACCGCCACCTCCACCTCCCAGGTTCAAGCGATTCTTCTGCCTCAGCCTCCCAAGTAGCTGGGATTACAGGCACGTGCCACCACGCCCAGCTAGTTTTGTATTTTTTTTTTGGTAGAGACGGGGTTTCACCATATTGGCCAGGCTGGTCTCGAACTCCTGACCTCATGATCCACCCACCTCGGCCTCCCAAAGTGCTAGGATTACAGACATGAGCCACTGTGCCCGGCCTAATGCTCAGTGATTTACTGTATCAGCTGAGCCCTAACAGAAAATAAAAGGAAAAAAACCTCATGGCAGCATTGCTGCTTTAATGACCTCATCCCGACAGAGCTCTCATTTTTTTGGATTTAGACACAGAGGAACCAAATTGGAAAACCAAAGCACTGCATCACTTTTCAAAGGATATTTAGATTTGTTTAAAGATCCCCAGGGACACCTGCTCACCTGTGTGATACTGGTACATTGTGTCCAGTGCTCCTGCAGGAGTCATTCCACCAAAGATGTACAAGTGTTTTCCCACAGCCACAGCTGAGTGGGCAGCACAGCCTGCTGGAGCCGCGCCAGTGGGACTTAGCTTCTGCCATTTCATGTCATCTGCCAAGAAAAAGAAAGGGCTTTGGCACAACATGGGCTAAGATGTGCTTTCAAACTAACCTATCGACTGCAGTTTGCAAACCAGTCACTGAAAGTCATTCACCAAGAGCATTGAGAGGTTTAGTGCACATAAGAATTACCTGCAGAATTCTGACATCATGATTGGGTAGTCCAGGAAGGAAAGGAGGGAGGAGCTCAGTGATTCCCAGAATCCCAGGCGATTCTGATGTAGGCGGTCTTTGGATCACATAGAAATGTGATACAATCTTTATAATAACAGTCACCTTCAACCATTCACTCGAATGCTTCGAATTACGTCAGTTTTTCTCTCTCTCTCTCTCTCCCTCTCTTCTCTCCCCGCCCCCTCGCTGTGTGTGTGTGTGTGTGTGTGTGTGTGTGTGTGTGTGTGTGTGTGTGTCTGTTTTAAATACAGTTCCTTAGCAACTTTGTAAGTGCAGGCTAAACAAATTTTGCTCGCTTAATTCTCATAAGAGCCCCACAAAATTGCTATTATTTCTGCCTATCCCCTTGCTTCTTACAAATGAGCAAACAAGAATTTGTTTGTAATTGGTAGAGCTAGGCTGCACTCAGGTTTAGCTCCAAAGCTTGTGTTTTCTACACTGTCACGTGCTGCCTCAGCATCTCCTTCCAACCTATTTTTGTAGGAAAATTTCTCTATCTTTTCAAAGAAGCATTTTTTTTCTTTTGAGACAGAGTCTCACTTTGTCACCCAGGCTGGAGTGCAGTGATGAGATCTCTGTTCACTGCAACCTCTGCCTCCAGGATTCAAGTTATTCTCCTGCCTCAGCTTTCCAAGTGGCTTGGATTACAGGTGTGTGCCACCATGCACGGCTAATTTTTGTATTTTTAATAGAGACGGGGTTTCACCATGTTGGCCAGGCTGGTCTCCAACTCCTGACCTCAAGTGATCCACCCGCCTCGGCCTCCTAAAGTGCTGGGATTACAGGCATGAACCACCATGCCCAGCTGAATTTTTAGGGGGGGGGGGACAGAGGCTTACAGGCATGAGCCACTGCACCCAGCCCAAATAAGCATTTAAATAAGGCAAGCTATCACTGGATTTTACATGTAGAGAACTACTTGGGTAGACAGGAAAAATAGTCAACAAGTAGCTCCTAACAACAGAAACAGACTTTCTTTTTAAAAATAAGCATGAAGGCCAGGCACGGTGGCTCACACCTGTAATCCTAGCACTTTGGGAGGCCGAGGTGGGTGGATCACCGGAGGTCAGGAGTTCATGACCAGCTTGGCCATCATGGTGAAACCCCATCTTTTAAAAATAAATAAATAAATAAAAATTTAAAAATTTAAAAAATAAAAATAAGCATGAAAGCCCCATCTGATTGCCTGCAAGGAATGGTTTTGTGTAGACAGTTTCCTTCTGTCAATGCAAGGCAGAGGCCCTGCATCTCAGGGTAGGAAGGGAGAATAAAGGGGTATGGCCAAAATTCTAGCCAATGCAGGAATCACAAAGCCAGTGTCCCCTGGCCTCAGATGTCATGGAGCTTGGCAAGGTAGCCCGATACACTATGCAGGACTTCCCATGTTCCCTTCTCCCCATTGTTCCAGTTCTTGTAGTCTGGAGCAATGCAGAACATGTTTGTTCATTCATCCATCCACTCAATAATAGATGTGGGCTGGGCACAGTGGCTCATGCCTGGAATCCCAGCACTTTGGGAGGCCAAGGTGGGCAGATCCCTTGAGTCCAGGAGTTGGGAGACCAGCCTGGGCAACATGGTGAAATCCTATCTCTACAGAAAACATAAAAATTATCTGGGTGTGGTGGCACGTGTCTGTTATCCCAGCTACTCAGGAGGCTGAGGCAGAAGAATCACTTGACTTGAGAGGAAGAGGTTGCCGTGAGCTAAGATCACATCACTGCATTCCAGCCTGGGCGACCAAGTGAGACACCATCTCAAAAAAAAGTACTTGTCACCCACTATCTGCCAGACACTGTGCTAAGTGCTAGAAATGTACTGGAGAAAAAAATAGACAAGTTCCCTGCCATCATGGACCTCACAGCTTGACGGAATGGCCCAGAATGAGTCTAGGATCTCCATGGCGTATCAGCCCTTCAGATACTTAAAGATATTTCTCATGTTCGCTTTAACCTTTCTCTTCTGTTTTCAACCATTTAGCATGACAAGCATAAAATTCTGGTCATCTACCTCCACGTTATCCAGGCCCTTCGTGGGTTAATGGCTAACACGTGAAAGAAATCCAATAGGCCAACACAAAGCACAGTGGGTTGTAATGAAAGGGCAGTGCTGTTGGAAGGACGAGAGACAGTAAATGGCTGGGTCCATAATGAGCACTCAGATTATTTAGTGCTATGGTTTCTTATTATTAATATTCTGTCCAGAGGTGACAGAATCTGATGAAGATTCTGCCAGCTGGGCAAGTTACTTACCCATAAGAGCAAGACTATATTTTCTTTTTCTTTTCTTTTCTTGTTTTTTTTTTTTTTTGAGACAGAGTCTCTCGCCCCAGGCTGGAGTGCAGGAGTGTGATCTCGACTCATGGCAACCTCTGCCTCCCAGGTTCAAGTGATTCTCCTGCCTCAGCCTCCCAAGTAGCTAGGACTACAGGTATCCGCCAAGCCTGGCTAATTTTTATATTTTTAGTAGAGATGGGATCTCACCATGTTGGGCAGGCTGGTCTCAAACTCCTGACCGTAGATGATCTGCCCACCTCGGCCTCCCGAAGTTCTGGGATTACAGGTGTGAGGCACCGTGCCCAGTTTTTTTTTTCTTTTTTTTTTTTTTTGAGATGGAGTCTGGAGTGCAGTGGCATGGTCTCGGCTTACCACAACCTCCGCCTCCTGGGTTCAAGTGAGTCTCCTGCCTCAGGTGCCCGAGTCGCTCAGATTAGGGGCACGTGTGCTATGACACCAGGCTAATTTTTATATTTTTAGTAGACATGAGTTTTTTATCATGTTGGCCAGGCTGGTCTCAAACTCCTAACCTCAGGTGATCTACCTGCCTTGGCCTCCCAAAGTGCAGGCATGAGCCATTGCACCTGGCCGAGCAAGGCTATATTATTTCAAAGTACATTTTTAAAAATCACTTGAGCACAGAAGTTTGAGACCAGCCTGGGCAACATGGCGAGACCTCCTCTCTACCAAAATAAAATTTTATATTAGCCGAGCCTGGTGGCACGAACCCGTAGCTCCAGCTATGGGGGAGGATGAGGTAGGAGGATCACTTGAGCCCAGGAGGCCTAGGCTACTGAGATCATGCCACTGCATTCCAGCCTGAATGACAGAGAGAGATCCTGTCTAAAAAAAAATTAACAATTTTAAAAGACAAGCCCCCGTGCCCTGCTTACTTATATCAATGCAGTGGAGATCATCATAGAATTTGTCCCCTGCCAAGCCTCCATGGATGAAGAGCTTTGTCCCTGCTGCCACCATCACATGGCCATGCCGGGGGGATGGAGGATTTCCGAGTGTCTCTGGCTGTGACCAGGTCAGAGTGCCTAGAAAAGTAAATTCAATAACATCAAAAGGCAAAGCTATTAAACAAGAACACAAGAAATAGACTCTGCATCATCTCCCAGCAAGTAGAGATGTCCCATGCAGGAAGCAACCTTGGGGTCATTTACTCCAACTCCCCAACCCAATCCAAGCATCCCTCCTTTTATATCCTATAGTCTGGGTGTGGTGGCTCACACTTGTAATTCCAGCACTTTGGGAGGCAGAGGCAAGTGGATTAACTGAGGTCAGGAGTTCAAGACCAGCCTGGCCAACATGGCAAAACTCCATCTCTACTAAAAATACACAGAGAAAAATTAGCTGGGCATGGTGGCAGGTGCTTAGTAACTCCAGCTACTTGGGAGGCTGAGGCAAGAGAATCACTTGAACCTGGGAGGTGGAGCTTGCAGTAAGCCAAGATTGTGACACTGCACTCTCCAGCCTTGGCAACAGAGTGAGACTCTGTCTCAAAAAAAAAAAAAAATAATAATAATAATAATCAGCCTGGCATGGTGGCATGCATCTAAAGCATGGAAAGGAATGGCTAAAGGGGAATATTTTAGTTTTGTTTGTTTTTTATCTTTCTTGTTCTTTCTTTTACTTTTTTACTTTATAAACTGTAAGGTTTAAACTTTTTAATTTGATCATTATACCATTTTGTTTTATTTATTCATTTATTTTTGAGACAGAGTCTTGCTCTGTTGCCTAGGCTGGAGTGCAATGGTGCCATCTCAGTTCACTGCAACCTCTGCCTCCCGGGTTCAAGCAATTCTCCTGCCTCAACCTCCCGAGTAGCTGGGATTACAGGCACCCACCACCGCACCTGGCTAATTTTTGTATTTTTGGTAGAGACGTGGTTTCGCCATTTTGGCCAGCCTGGTTTCGAACTCCTGACCTCAGGTGATCCGCCCACCTTGGCCTCCCAAAGTGCTGGGATTATAGGCGTGGCCTACCTTTTTAAAAAATTTATTTATTTATTTATTGAGAGGGAGTCTCACTCTGTCACCCAGGCTGAGTGCAGTGGCCCGATCAGCTCACCGAAACCTCCTCTTCCCAGGTTCAAGCAATTCTCCTGCCTCAGCCTCCTGGGCAACTAAGATTACAGGCATGTGCCACCATTCCCGGCTAATTTTTGTAGTTTTAATAGAGACAAAGTATGTTGGCCAGGCTGTTCTCGTACTCCTAATCTCAAGTGATAGATCTGCCTCAGCCTCCCAAAGTGCTGGGATTACAGGTGTGAGCCACCACGACAGGCCTCATTATACCTTTTTAAATGCTAATTTTGCTGTGGGAAAAAGATATCAGCTAAGAGATGAAACAAAGAAGTGTAGAAGTGAGACACTCAGCCAGCCTTTCCTTTTCTAACCTATGCTTTCTACATTAGGTAATTTGCAGGCTGGGATGGCCCTGACCAGTAAGTGGCAGCCCCAAGGTGCCCACCAGTCCATACTTGCGTCAAACACATGCAGCTTCACGTCCTGCACAGGCTGGGCACCTCTCTCTCCGCCCCCAAAGACATACAGCTGGTTTCCAATGGCTGCTGATGATGTGTGGAATGTTCTTGGGGACGGTGGGGGGCTGGTCACTTCTGGCATGGTCCATGTCCTGGTTTCTGGGCCAGAGAGAATGCAGGTACCTAAAACACCCAGGCTGAGGGGCTTCTGACCTTGACTCTGGGGCTGAGCAGAGTCAGTTTCCAGATCTCATACTCACAAACATCAAAGAAGAATAAAGATGATACTTAGGATTTGCCAAGACAGTCTAAAATCCCCAAGCTCTAAAAGCTATAAGTATGAGCCATAAGAATGAGGTCAGGCTGGGTGCAGTGGCTCATGCCTATAATCCCAACACTTTGGGAGGCCAAGGCGGGCGGATCACTTGAGGTCAGGAGTTCGAGAACAGCCTGGCCAACATGGGGTGAAACCCCACCTCTACTAAAAATATAAAAAATTAGGCCAGGCATAGTGGTTCATGCTTGTAATCCCAGCACTTCGAAAGGCCAAGCCAGATAGACCATGAGATCAAGAGATGAAGACCATCCTGGCCAACATGGTGAAACTCCATCTCTACTAAAAATACAAAAATTAGCTGGGCGTGGTGGTGCATGCCTGTAATCCCAGCTACTTGGAGGCTGAGGCAGAAGAATCGCTTGAACCTGGAAGATGGAGGTTGCAGTGAGCTGAGATCGTGCTACTGCACTCCAGTCTGGGCAACAGAGAGAGACTCCATCTCAAAAATAATAAGAATAAAATACATCAAAAAAATTAGGCTGAGCACCGTGGCTGTAAGGGCTGTAATCCTAGCACTTTGGGAGGCCAAGGCAGGAGAACTGCTTGAGTACCAGAGTTTGAGGCTTCAATGAGCTATGATTGTGCCATTGCACTCTAACCTGGGTAAAAGAACATATCTCAAAAAAGAAAGAAATGAAAAAAAAGTAGGCCGGGCGCGGTGGCTCAAGCCTGTAATCCCAGCACTTTGGGAGGCCGAGGCGGGTGGATCACGAGGTCAAGAGATCGAGACCATCCTGGTCAACATGGTGAAACCCCGTCTCTACTAAAAATACAAAACATTAGCTGGGCATGGTGGCGCATGCCTGTAATCCCAGCTACTGAGGAGGTTGAGGCAGGAGAATTGCCTGAACCCAGGAGGCGGAGGTTGCGGTGACCCGAGATCGTGCCATTGCACTCCAGCCTGGGCAACAAGAGTGAAACTCAGTCTCAAAAAAAAAAAAAAAAAAAAAAAAAAAAACTAGTAGACAATACTATTACATTTCAGTAGCAGTAATAATAGTCCCTCATAAACAATAAATGCTAAATAAATATTAATTTTCTAATTTTACAGATAAGAGAACTGAAGCAGGGATGGATTAAGTCACTTTTTTAAAGTGACATAGCCAGCCAGTCTTGGTGGCTCATGCCTATAATTCCAACACTTTTGGAGGCTGGAGTGAGTGGACTGCTTGAGCCTAGGAGTTTGAGAGCAGCCTGGGCAACATGGAAAAACCCTGCCTCTGCAAAAAAATTAGCCAGGCATGGCGGTACATGCCTAAATTCTCAGCTACCTGAGAGGCTGAGGTGGGAGGATCACCTGAGGCTGCTGTGGTTGAGGCCGCAGTGAGCCATGATCACACCACTGCAACTGCAGCCTGGGTGACAGAGTAAGATGAGAGAGAGAGCGAGAGAGCGAGAGAGAGAGAGAGACATGCTTAAGAAATGGCTGAGTTGGAATTTAAACTGTTTCAGTAACACCAAGATCTACGTAATTTCCACTCCACTGACTTGGAATAAAATTTCACCACCTAGATAGATGTATAGAAGCTTATTTCTTTTAAGAACAAAGCCTGGATTTTTATAGAAGCAGGTGCACTGATTGAGGACCCTCAATGGACAGCACCATTGCCCTGAGCACCACCATCTCTGGTGTCTTCACTCAAGCCTGGGTATCTACTTTCAGATAAGGAAGCTGAAGCTCCGCACATTTAAATCCTTTCTTGCAGGTTATAGCATGTGTGAGTAGCAGAGCAGGAGTTTAAACACAGTTCTATCAGAGTCCCTTACTTGCTCTACCATAACACACCAAGAAATTCTGTCTTTTGTAAAAGATCTGCATCCAGTATATAAAATGCCACAGGAAGCATCCGTAATATGTGTGGGACTCAAATGTGGACCTGGAGACTGAATAAGTCTCAGCCTATATCCAAAGCAAAATGTAACTTTCTCTATAGCTACAGATCTTGAGACCTTTTGGATCTTAGAGGGAGCTAGAAAGGCATACATGTGACCTCCAGGGCCAGAAGACCATGGAGCCGTATTGCTGCCAAGTCAAATACCAGCA
>NW_022437016.1:10422034-10428518 GCF_009761245.1 Sapajus apella | reverse complement strand
AAAAAAAAAAAAAAAAAAAAAAAAAAAAAAAAAAAAGTAGACAATACTATTACATTTCAGTAGCAGTAATAATAGTCCCTCATAAACAGTAAATGCTAAATAAATATTAATTTTCTAATTTTACAGATAAGAGAACTGAAGCAGGGATGGATTAAGTCACTTTTTTAAAGTGACATAGCCAGCCAGTCTTGGTGGCTCATGCCTATAATTCCAACACTTTTGGAGGCTGGAGTGAGTGGACTGCTTGAGCCTAGGAGTTTGAGAGCAGCCTGGGCAACATGGAAAAACCCTGCCTCTGCAAAAAAATTAGCCAGGCATGGCGGTACATGCCTAAATTCTCAGCTACCTGAGAGGCTGAGGTGGGAGGATCACCTGAGGCTGCTGTGGTTGAGGCCGCAGTGAGCCATGATCACACCACTGCAACTGCAGCCTGGGTGACAGAGTAAGATGAGAGAGAGAGCGAGAGAGCGAGAGAGAGAGAGAGACATGCTTAAGAAATGGCTGAGTTGGAATTTAAACTGTTTCAGTAACACCAAGATCTACGTAATTTCCACTCCACTGACTTGGAATAAAATTTCACCACCTAGATAGATGTATAGAAGCTTATTTCTTTTAAGAACAAAGCCTGGATTTTTATAGAAGCAGGTGCACTGATTGAGGACCCTCAATGGACAGCACCATTGCCCTGGGCACCACCATCTCTGGTGTCTTCACTCAAGCCTGGGTATCTACTTTCAGATAAGGAAGCTGAAGCTCCGCACATTTAAATCCTTTCTTGCAGGTTATAGCATGTGTGAGTAGCACAGCAGGAGTTTAAACACAGTTCTATCAGAGTCCCTTACTTGCTCTACCATAACACACCAAGAAATTCTGTCTTTTGTAAAAGATCTGCATCCAGTATATAAAATGCCACAGGAAGCATCTGTAATATGTGTGGGACTCAAATGTGGACTTGGAGACTGAATAAGTCTCAGCCTATATCCAAAGCAAAATGTAACTTTCTCTATAGCTACAGATCTTGAGACCTTTTGGATCTTAGAGGGAGCTAGAAAGGCATACATGTGACCTCCAGGGCCAGAAGACCATGGAGCCGTATTGCTGCCAAGTCAAATACCAGCACAAAGAATCACAAAGGAGTCCTGAGCATTTGAGGGACTTGCTTTGGTAACAAGTGCAACTAAGCATATATTTTACATTTCTTGGGCATGATGTCAAATTATATTTTCTAGGAGAGAAAAAGGATATGATAGAAAACCACCCTCTTTAATACAAAAATTAACTGGGCATGGCGGCACACGCCTATAATCCCAGCTACTCCGGAGGCTGAGGCTGGAGAATCACTTGAACCTGGGAGGCGAAGGTTGCAGTGAGCTGAGATTGTGCCACTGCACTCCAGCCTGGGCAATAGAGAGAGACTGTCAAAAGAAAGAAAGGAAGGAAAGAAAGAAAGAGAGAGAGAGAGAGAGAAAGAGGAAAGAAAGAAAGAAAAAGAGAAAGAAAGAAAGAAAGAAAGAAAGAAAGAAAGAAGGAAAGAAAGAAGGAAAGAAAATCACCCTCTTTGACAGAAGCTTTCCAAATTCTCACTGTATTTCATTTCAGTGGATATCGTTGTTAAAAATCAAAAGGCCAGGGTTCCAGAATTGATTTCCCTTTGCCAAACCTTAACTACACCAACAACCACAACAGTGATTGAGCATGAATTATGTGCCAGATACTGAGTTAATTTAAATCCTTGACAAATTAACAAGATAGAAACTATTATTATCCAATGTGGCAGAAAACAGAGGCAGAGAGAGGTTAAATCACTTGCCCAAAGTCATGGTTAGAGCATAGCAAAGCACAGACCCTCATCCGTGCCCTTAACCATCATATTATACTGCTGCTCTTCAAGCAAATTGGCTTCACAATTAGCCAAACAGTCTGCCAAGTGTCTATTTCTGACAGTGTTCTGTACCCTGAGTATTCAACAATAAACAAACCCTTCCCTTCAAAGCACTTATGTTCCATAGAGGGAGGGCAGGGAGGAGGAGGAAAGACAGGAAACAAATACTCAAATAAATCAAATGAAAAGAAGCTGGGCAAGGTGGCTCATGCCTGTAATCCCAGCACTTTGGGAGTCCGAGGTGGGTGAATCACCTGAGGACGGGAGTTGGAGACCAGCCCGACCAACATGGAGAAACCCCATCACTGCTAAAAATACAAAATAAACTGGGTGTGGTGGCGCATGCCTGTAATCCCAGCTATGCAGGAGGCTGAGGCAAGAGAATCCTCTGAACCCAGGAGGTGGAGGTTGCGGTGAGCCAAGATGGTGCCATTACACTCCAGCCTGGGAAACAAGAGCAAAACTCCATCATCTAAAAAAAAAAAAAAAAAAAGTAACATACTGTCTAAATGTGCTGAAGGAATTTAACTACTTGACACATAAGAAAACTTGGTCCGGCCGGGCGCGGTGGCTCAAGCCTGTAATCCCAGCACTTTGGGAGGCCGAGGTGGGTGGATCACGAGGTCAAGAGATCGAGACCATCCTGGTCAACATGGTGAAACCCCGCCTCTACTAAAAATACAAAAAATTAGCTGGGCATGGTGGTGCGTGCCTGTAATCCCAGCTACTCAGGAGGCTGAGGCAGGAGAATTGCCTGAACCCAGGAGGCGGAGGTTGCGGTGAGCTGAGATCGCGCCATTGCACTCCAGCCTGGGTAACAAGAGCGAAACTCCGTCTCAAAAAATAAATAAATAAATAAAACTGATAAATTCAGTGCTGGTCAGTAATGAGAGGAGCACTGTTAAACACAGGTGGAGAGAGAATAAACTGGAAAAATCTTTCTGAAGAGCAGTTTGGTAGTATGTATCAAAACCTTGAAAAGGTTCACAGTATTTTACCTAGTCTTTTTATTTCTTGGCAGGAACCCTAAGAAAATAATTTGAAATACAGCCAATCACTTCTGAATGAAGATGTTCGCTGCTTTGTTAATTATAGTGGTAAAAACCTGAAAAGAACTAAATGTTCATTAATGGAGGAATTATGGTATTATGGAGTATTATATTTAATGGAGTAGTATATAGCCATTAAAAATAATGTTAGCCAGGCACAGTGGCTCATGTCTGTCATCCCAACACTTTGAGAAGCCAAGGGGGGCAAATTGCTTGAGCCCAGGAGTTTGAGATTAGCTTGGGCAACATGGAAAAACCCTGTCTCTACAAAAAATAAAAAAAAATTAGCTAGGCATGGTGGCAACTGCCTGTAGTCCCAGCTCTTGGGAGACTGAGGTAGGAGGATCACCTGAGCCTGGGTGGTCAAGCTGCAGTGAGCTGTGATGACACTGCTGCATTCCAGCCTGGGCAACAGACTGAGACCCTGCCTCAAAAAAAAAAAAAGTTAGCAACAACAAAAAAACCCAAAACAAAACAAACAAATGATATGATATTAACAAAGCATTGTTATTAATAACAAATCAATTATTTTTGCTAAAGCCCCCTAAAAAACTATTTCTGCTGGGATTATGAAATTAAAAGGAAAAAGTGTTACTAATGTGTAAACATATTATGATCTTAGGCTTGTAAAAACAGAGAAAAGACAGGAAGAAGACAGAAAGTTGTCAATAACCTTAGTATAATAGGACTGTGGATGACTTTTGTCCACTCACTTGTGCTTTTCATTTTACAATGAACATAAATAACATTTGTAAAGAGAAAAACAGAAACAAACAAACAAAAGGCAAAAAGACAAGTCCACCTCCCACAGGTGGTTTAGTAACCTCTTCTCCGTCGTGATGTTCCTAAACTGCTTCCCCTATGATAAAACTGCCAGTGATGGAAACATGAAGATATGAGAAACAAAAACGAAACTAACAAACAAAAATCTTGCCGGTGAGACAAGTCAGGAACTTTGTACTTTTAGCTAAAGGAAACATACTAGGAGGATCCAGGTCAGTGTTTCTTAACTTTGGCACTACTGACATTTTAGACCAGGTAGTTCTTTCCTGCAGTGGCTGTCCTGGGCATAACAGGACAGATATACGGCACATCTGGCCTCTACTCCCAGAAGCCAGTAGCCTACACTACCCCAGCTGTGTTAACCCAAAATGTTTCCAGATATGGCCAAATGTCCCTCAGGGGGCACAATCACTCTTAATGGAGAACCACTGATTTATGTGACTTGGGTTCTAAACCTGGCTCAGTCACTGACTCCCCTGTGACTTTCTTTCTTTTTTTTTTTAAGTCTCACTTTGTCAGCCAGGCTGGAGTGCAGCGGTACGATCTTGGCTCACTGCAACCTCCGCCTCCTGGATTCAAGTGGTTCTCCTGCCTCAGCCTCCCGAGTAGCTGGGATTACAGGCACCTGCCACCACACCCAGCTAATTTTTGTATTTTTAGTAGAGGTGGAGTTTCACCATATTGGCCAGGCAGATCTGGAACTCCTGACCTCAAGTGATCCCACTGCCTCAGCCTCCCAAAATGCTGGGATTACAGGTATCAGCCACCACGCCCAGCCACTTGTGACTTTAGGAAAGTCACTTTCCCCTTAATAAACCTGAGTAGCCTACTTGGCATAGCTGTTCTCTGAAGTCCCTGCCAGCTTTGACATTTAACAAGTTGAAAGTTGTGTTACCAAAAATTTTTTTTTTTTTTTTTTTTTTTAAGACTGGGTTTCAGGCCGGGCGCAGTGGCTCAAGCCTGTAATCCCAGCACTTTGGGAGGCCGAGGCGGGTGGATCACAAGGTCAAGAGATCGAGACCATCCTGGTCAACACGGTGAAACCCCGTCTCTACTAAAAATACAAAAAATTAGCTGGGCATGGTGGCGCGTGCCTGTAATCCCAGCTACTCAGGAAGCTGAGGCAGGAGAATTGCCTGAACCTGGGAGGCGGAGGTTGCGGTGAGCCGAGATCGCGCCATTGCACTCCAGCCTGGGTAACAAGAGTGAAACTCCATCCCCAAAAAAAAAAAAGACTGGGTTTCACCATGTTGGTCAGGCTGGTCTTGGACTCCCGACCTCAGGTGATCTGCCCGCCTTAGCCTCCAAAGTGCTTGGATTACAGGCATGAGCCACCACACCCGGCCCCCCAAATTTTTTATTCTGTTGTTTTCAGATTATGCTACAAGTTAAAATTCCTATTTTCTTTTTTTTTTTTTTTTTTTTAGACGGGGTTTTTTTCTTTTTTCCCCGGGTGGAGGGCAATGGCGCGATCTCGGCTCACCGCAACCTCCGCCTCCCAGGTTCAGGCAATTCTCCTGCCCCAGCCTCCTGAGTCGCTGGGATTACAGGCACGCACCACCATGCCCAGCTCATTTTTTTTTTGTATTTTTAGTAGAGACGGGGTTTCACCATGTTGACCAGGATGGTCTCGATCTCTTGACCTCGTGATCCACCCGCCTCGGCCTCCCACAGTGCTGGGATTACAGGCTTGAGCCACCGCGCCCGGCCAAAATTCCTATTTTCTATAATGTCAGCAAAGTTAAATGGTAATCAGTATAATCCAAATGTACTGGAATTATAATTGGATTTATATATATATATGCATGAATGTTTATTTGCATGTATGTAAATAAAATAACTTTTGGCTACTTACCAGGATTCAGGACTTGTAGACAATTTCGATTTCCTGATTGGTTGGCACCTCCAAATACCCAGATACTGTCAGGTGTGCAGGAAGGAATGAAGCCAGCATGTTCATACCGGGGCAAGAGGCCCTTGCAGGTAACTAAGTCCCACTGGTGTTTTCCTGGAAAACATTTCACCCAGATCCTACATTGGGGCTGCCAATGGTCACACTGGTTGGCATACTTGGGGAGGGTCATGAGAAGAGGGCCATAAGTATAAATGAAAACCACTGAATCGCTTAAAGGGCATGTTGTCAACCTCCAGAAAGTTCTATTGTAGATACTTAGGGGACTGTCTACCTAGTCTATAGACCCTCTTCTGTGGAGACTGTCCCCGCTTTCTCAACCACAAGGGTAGATCCTAGGTCACATGGACGTACTACACTTTGACTTTGTAGCTTTAGCTGATTGGGTTGAAGGTAGCCACTGAAACCAGTATGGGCCAATCAGATCAACTGCTTCCACTTTCTCATGATCCTGAGCTGTACTTCCTGACCTTGAATTATTTGAAACACATCTGTATTTGAATAAATAAATGCCTCCTTTTGTCTCTGGTTTAAGTGGAATTCTGTTACTTGCAAATAAATGATGGCTGGCTAAAACTAGTTCACAGAATATACTCAGCCTTCATTATTAATACTTATTTTAACTGGTTAACCAATTACATAGGACATTCGTAGGCATTATCTTGTTAGATCTGAAACAAGTTATTATCCCTACTTTATAGGACACTGAGGTCCAGATGGTTGAGATGGTGTAGCTAGGGACATAAAGCTATTAATAGGTTGCAATAAAGATGTAAGTGAACAATTTAATGTACTTGAGGGCTGAAAGTGATTTAATTTACCTTTGATTTTTTTCTTTTTTTTTTTTTTTTTTTTTTT
>NW_022437016.1:10419365-10421934 GCF_009761245.1 Sapajus apella | reverse complement strand
CTGGAGTGCAATGGCGCGATCTCGGCTCACCGCAACCTCCGCCTCCTGGGTTCAGGCAATTCTCCTGCCTCAGCCTCCTGAGTAGCTGGGATTACAGGCACACGCCACCATGCCCAGCTAATTTTTTGTATTTTTTTTAGTAGAGACAGGGTTTCACCATGTTGACCAGGATGGTCTCGATCTCTTGACCTCGTGATCCACCCGCCTCTGCCTCCCAAAGTGCTGGGATTACAGGCTTGAGCCACCGCGCCCGGCCCCTTTTATTTTTTTCTTTTTCGAGATGGAGTTGCCCAGGCTGGAGTGCAGTGGTGCCATCTTGGCTCCCTGCAACTTCCGCCTCCCAGGTTAAAGTGATTCTCCTGCCTCAGACTCCCAAATAGCTGAGATTACAGTTGTGTGCTACCAGGCCTGGCTAACTTTTGTATTTTTAGTAGAGATGGGGGTTTCACCATGTTGGGCAGGCTGGCCTCGAACTCCTGAACTCAAGTGATCTACCTGCCTCAGCCTCCCAAGGTGCTGGGATTACATCTTGTCCAGTCTACCTTCCACTTTTTTAGTGCAGGGCATAGAAATTCAAATGCCTAGACAGGAGTAACACAAACTGTGGCAAACTAAAGAATAAGCGCTCTCTTGATAGGTGGCAGGTCAGTTCCAAATAATCGTTGCCATATAGACATGCAGGCCTACTGATACTAGATTTTTCAAAATTAACAAAAGAAGCCAAACCATTTAAATTGTTATATGTAGACTTCCGCATATTTGGTTGGTAAACAATTTAAGATTAGGCTGGGCATGGTGGCTCATGCATGTAATCCCAGCACTTTGGGAAGCTGAGGCAGGTGGATCACTTGAGGTCAGGAATTCAAGGCCAGCCTGGCCAACATGGTGAAAACCCATCTTTACTAAAAATACAAGAATTATCTGGGCATGGTGGCATTCACCTATAGTCCCAGCTACTTGGGAGTCTGAAACAGGAGAATCACTTTAACCTGGGAGGCAGAGGTTGCAGTAAGCCAAGATCATGCCACTGCACTCCAGCCCGGGTGAAAGTTTGAGACTCTGTTTCTGTTTCAAAAAAAAAAACAAAACACCAATTTAAGATTAAAACAATATGGAAATGTTACATGGACCTAACAAATATGTATGTGGGCTACCAGTGTTCAATTTCTGCCCTGTGCATAGCAGAGAATAATCGTTTCTTCTTTTTTTTTTTTGAGATGGAGTCTTGCTCTGTCACCAGACTGGAATACAGTGGCACCTCGTAGGTTCAAGCGATTCTCCTTTCTCAGCCTCCCTAGTAGCTGGGACTACAGGCATGCCCCACCATGCCTAGCTAACTTTTTTCGTATTTTTAGTAGAGACGGGGGTTTCACCATATTGGCAAGGATGGCCTTGATCTCCTGACCTCATGATCCATCCGCCTTGGCCTCCCAAAATGCTGGGATTGCAGGTGTGAGCCACCACGCCTGGCTAATAATTGTTTCTTATTAGTGGGTTCATTCATTCATTAATTTAAATACTTATAGAGCACCCACTCTGTACTAAGCCCTGGGGTAGTGGCTGGAGATACAATGATGAGCAAAATACGCTACCTGTTTTTGTTTTTGTTTTTTTTTTTTGAGACAGAGTTTCACTCTGTTTGCCAAGCTGGAGTGCAATGGTGTGATCTCTGCTCACCACAACCTCCGCCTCCCAGGTTCAAGCAATTCTCCTGCCTCCGCCTCCCGAGTAGCTGGGATTACAGATATGTGCCACTATCCTGGCTAGTTTTGTAATTTTGTTTTCTTTTAAAGAACGGGGTCTCACTATATTGCCCAGGCAGGTCTCGAACTCCTGGGCTCAAGCTATCCTCCCGTCTCTGCCTCCCTGAGAGCTGGAATTACAGGCGTGAGCCACAGCGCCCGGCCTAATTTTGTATTTTTAGTAGAGATGGTGTTTATTCATGTTGGTCAAGCTGGTCTCCAACTCCTGACCTCAGGTGATCCACCCACCTCGGCCTTCCAAAATGCTGGGATTACAAGCGTGAGCCACTATGCCCCACCACCTGTTTCTAAGGAGCTTATGTTCTTGCGGGGCAGACAGACAAGAAACAATCACATGTGGCAGGGCTGTGAAGACCGACAGGATGGACAAGCACATGAGACTATAAATATACAGAGTCACGTAGTGCCTGAACGAGCCCGAGGTAACGGGAAAGGCTCCTGGCAGAAGCGACATTTAATCTGAAATCTGAAAGATAAAAGAGTAGCCAGTTAATAAGGAAAGGGAAAAACCTTCCAAGCAGAGGAAACTGTATGTGCAAAGGCATGGAGGCCAGAGAGCTCAAGCTGTGTTCAAGAACTGAAGGGTATCCAGTGCAGCAAATGTGGGTTGGGGAGAGCCAAGAAATGAGGTTTGGGCCAGGTGCAATGGCTCATGCCTGTATCTCAGTACTTCGGGAGGCCGAGGTGGGCGAATCACTTGAAGTCAGAAGTTTGACATCAGCCTCGCCAACATGATTAAACCCCATCTCTACTAAAAATACAAAAATTAGCCAGGCATGGTGGCGCACGTGTGTAGTCCCAGCTAC